>NC_141000.1:76352614-76677969 GCF_052327205.1 Somniosus microcephalus
GGTAATTTCCCTTTACCCCATATAGTGGCAGTTTCGCAGTCTGTCCGTTCAATTTAACTGTCACCTCAATGGCGCCTCTCATGGCCACAGGTTCGCCGGTATACATCTTTAGCACAATGTTTGTTGGCTGAAGGTTAAGATGCTTTAGCATTTTGTTGTAGACAGTGTCTGAAACAAGGGACACAACCGCGCCTGTGTCCACCTCCATCCGCACTGATTGTCCCTCCACCAGTGGCGACACCCAGTAGCCATTTGGACCACCTGCAACCGTCAGTATGTGCACCTCTTCCTCCTCAGAGGTGTTGCTCCCCTCTGTTTTGCTTGTTCCATCATACTGCACTGAATGAACACTCTTTTTCTTCTCTTGTCCAAATACAGACATTTTGCCTTCATGCTTCCCAGCTCTGTCTGTTCTTTTTTTACCTCTACAGGCACGTTCAATGTAACCTTTTTTGCCACAATTTCGGCATTCCAGCTCCGTACACCAGCAGTCATTAGCGTGATGGCCCATTTTCCCACAACGGTAACATGTGCCGTTCCGCGCACCTTTAGGCTCAGGCAACACTTTGTGAACTCTCCTTGTTGAACTCAACTGGTGAGCCTCCTTTTCCGCCATCTCCATGGAGACACTAACTTCAATGGCCTTTTCAAGAGTAAGGTTGTCCTCAGTAAGAAGGCGCTTCTGTGTGGCTGCACTTAGCAGACCACGCACAAGTCTGTCTCTAATGGTATCATTCAGCACCTCCTTGAACTCGCAGTGTTCTGACAACCTTTTTAAAGCAGCAATAAACATAATCACTGATTCCCCCTCCTCTTGATTCCATTTGTGAAATCTAAATCTCTCAGCAATAACCAGGGGTTTTGGTGAAAAATGTGCTCCAAGAATTTCCACTAGTTGTTTATATGTTTTAATTCCTGACTTATCTGGCTGTACAAGGCTGTGAAGTAAATTGAATGTCTTTGCCCCCATTATACTCAAAAAGGTAGGCACGACCTTTTCATTTGCCACTGCATTCGGCAAAACAAGATAGTCAAAACGTTCCGTATAAGTGCTCCATTGCTCCACATTTTCATCAAAATCACCGATGTTTCCTAATATAGTAGCCATCTCACGTTTCAAATTTTATTTTCTGTTTACTCACTGCACCTGTAACATTAATGTAATGCTGAAATCTCTGTTCCGAGTGTTTTGTAGTCGAAAACAAGAAAGTTCCCACAACGCAGATTCATCCGATCCTCGTCGCCACTTTGTTGTGTCTGTACCTTTCTACCTCGACACAATTTAGGACTCAGAACTCAGAGATTCAAACATGAAGTGCTTTATTCAAAAAGAAGCTTCTGGAGAGTACCGAACAAAGAGAACTAAACATAACCAAGAGAACAACCCCAACCATTTATCTGCTGTGACAGCGCCACCGCAGGTGGGAGGAGAACACCCAATACATAACAGCCCTATTTTGTAGCACAATTTCCAGCGGGCCGCCAAGGCCTACGTAAAGCGGGAAAGCATCTCTTAATGCGAGGTTGCATTCCCTGCTTTCACATTTCACTGTTATGCTACTGCAAGGAGAGAAATCTCTGAACTGAGTTGCAGGGCTGCCCCCAGGTTTTCAGATGTCTCCCTGGAGGTTCTAGTGGAGGAGGTGAGGGCAAGGAGGGAGGTACTGTCCCTAGGATGACCATCCAGCAGGCCTGGGCAGAGGTGGCTGGCAGGGTCAGTACCAGCAGCATCACACCCAGGACATGGGTTCAATGTAGAAAGAGATTCAGTGACCTCACAAGAGCAGCAATGGTGGGTACAACTCTTCATCTCTCTAGCTCTCTTAACAACATCCCACAATACTCCTTTCAACCCCTTCTACACCACTCTCAACAATTCCCTTGCCATCATCAAATCTCTCAGCACAATGTGTGCAAATGGGCTGCTGTGTTTTCCTATATTATAACGGTGACTACACTTCAAAAATACTTCATTGTCTATAAAGTGCTTTGGGATAGCCTGAGGTGATGAAAGATACTATATAAATGCAAGTTTTTTTTTCTCCATCCACATTGGCCCCCACTTACTTACCTTTGTGGACCTCAGTCACTGCTGAGATCTACAAGCTGCAGTTCCCTTGATCTTCAAGGTTCCTCTGCCCCTTTAAATGCCTGGATCCCTGCACTTGAAGCCATTTGCCCTCTATTTCACTGAGCTAAACCACAATTGGTTAAGCCCAGCTTCTTATTGCACACAAATATAAGAATATAGGAGCATGGAATAATCAAGCCTGCTCCTTTCCAATGGACCATGAACATGGAATCTCCAAAATGTGTTTAATCTCCTGAGTGTTAGAGCTGAGCCACATCTATCCTGACTCCAGTGTCAATGGAGCCTACTATTTTTCAGTGAATCAAGCTAGTTGCAGCTTGGTTCTTTAAATTAACTGTGAATAGTTTATATGAACACTGGCACTGAAATAAGTCAGCTTCTACAAGACTGACTGGGAAATGAAAACATTCTTAATGCTGGCAAGGCGAAAATTTCTGTGCCCAAATTCCTATAAAAATTTGATCTGATACAATGTACAGTACAATGCACAAAATTTGTACGGCATCACATTTTCAACAAATTATACACCCCTGCCCAAATTGCTAAAAGGAATTGAATTGATATACACTTATGTTAGATCTTTACATTCCATCAAGTGTGCTGAGCCCTCCATTTGTACTACACACTGAAGACTTTGCTTTTGGCGTTATACCAACAGGAAATTATTTCCATGAGCCTTTTAACTGATGTATAGCACATGTAGCAGTATCCTTGCTGCTGATCAGCATCCCAACTTTTGGTTCTTTCCAAATACAAACATTTTTAGAGAAATTAGGTAGCACAGAACATGCCACACTTGTTCCAAAACATAGAGTGAAGCTTTTTAAGGAGAAGATGCTGACAAAATATTTATGTGGGTAGGAAGAATTTAACACCGATATTTGCACTTCCGCTGTTCCAAGTGCAAATTTAATGAGGCACTTTCTGTTTGTGTTGAGTAACAGGATAGTTATTTTGTAGTCCACCCACACCCCCGAGTCTTAACTCCCACCCCAATTCCCTAACATTTAAAACATATATATAAATAGGTAATGGTGCATTGAAACAGAGCTATTCCATTAAAAAAAACTTTGGGCATGTTAAGTGCAAAATAATGTTTGTGTTTTCTTGTAATTGAAACAGAAAAAGGTGATCCAAATCCCTGGTCAGGAGCTCTGTATACTGTAAAATTTAATATTTAAGCTCTACTGTCACATGGGTTTTGGTGGCATGTGAGGTGCAACATATGCACCAATGTGAGTGTGAGTCTTATTGTTTTGTGACTTTCACAACAGTTTAAACTATACCAATGAAACCTACCTCTCACCAACACTCCCTATTTTCCCAACTCCCTCTCCTTTGATCTTCCACCAACCAGGAAACTACTGCTGCTGCTGACCTGCTCACCAGTTCCATTGGTTCTGCCTTTGATGCCCTCATCCCTATCATTGTTACTCATTTCTCATGGTACAGTTCTTACCGTTGCACCCTCATGGGTCTGGACCATGAGCTTGAGTGCATCTGGCACATGACTGACCTGCTGGTTCACTGTCAGATCTGACTGAACAACTTTAGCTATACGGAACCTCCCTCCCCACAGCCAAGACCTCCTGCAACTCCAGGATCACCCTGGAAGGTAAGAGCAATCTCAAACTCCTCTTCTCAATGACAACCACAGCATGTATGGTGTTGAGATTCTTGAGCATTGTTGCTGGTGCACCCACCTCATTCAGTGGCGAGTATTTGATCACATGTTGGACTTGAGCCTTGTAAATGGTGGCCCTACGACTTTGGTGATGGGGGAAACACAACAATAGTGGTGCCATTGAAGGCCAGAGGGATATGATGGGCTTTCACTTGTTAAGAACATAAGAAATAAGAGCAGGAGTAGGCCATATGGCCCCTTGAACCTGCTCCACCATTCAGTAAGATCATGGCTGATCATCGACCTCAACTCCACTTTTTCGCCTGATCTCCTTATCCCTTGATTCCCCTAGAGTCCAAAAATCTATCTATCTCAGCCTTGAATATACTCAAAGACTCAGGGCAGGATTTTCATTGGGCCGTGGAGGCGGGATTAGAGGCGTGTGGGGGGTTAAAATCCTGAAATCAGGGGTCCCGACCCCATCCCACACCCAAACCCGCCTCCATGCCAGTTTCAAAGGAGGCGGATAGCCGCCCCGCACTCGGACCCGCCAGCCCGAGGCGGGAAGGGATTAGTGCCAATTAACTGCCTGTTAACAGGTAGTTAACGGGCAGTTTTTAGCCTAATCCCTATTTTTAAGGTTGAAGTGTGGGATTCCCGACGGCTCCAAAGCACGTCAAGTTAGAGGAGTCGGGCCGTCAGGTTGAAGGACTTGGAGGGGTCGCGATGTCGGTGTTTAGGTGAGTGATGTGTGCATGAGTGCAAAGGTAAGTGTGTTTGTTGTGTCTAAAGTGATTAAAGAAGTTTTACATACCTTTTCAGCCTTCCTTCCTTTAGGTTCCGGGAGTCCCTCATCTCACCAGCACAGAAAGCAGAATGGCTGCAAACTGTCAAAAGTGACAGCCTGCAGCTTTCTATGCAGGAGAAATTTCTAACTGAGTCTGTGGAGAAGGACTCAGGTTAGAAGTAAGATTGTCAGTGTTTGACAGCTTCAAACAGCTGTGAAACGCTGATATTTCATCTGTCAAAACCTCTTGACAGATGAAATTTCAGTCTGTGACATCACTTGTTGCCGGGTGGCCTTTAATTGGCCAGCTGAGCCCGCTGGGTGGGCTCAACAAGGTCAATCAAGTTAAAATCGCGTGGATTGGCCGCATCTCGATGGAGGCGGGACTACAACCCCGAAAGTTGTAGTCCCGCCTCCAACCCGACTCCTAAATGAAAATCCTGCCCTCAGCATTCACAGCCCTCTGGTGCACAGTACTCCAGATGTGGTCTCACCAAGTCCCTGTATAATTGCAGCAAGGCTTCCTTACTTGTTGGAGATGGTCATTACCTAGCACTTATATGACACAAATGTTACCAGTCATTTGTCATCCCAAGCCTAGATGTTATCCAGATCCTGGTATAGGCTTGCATGATTATCGAAGGAGCTGTGAATTGAGATTAACACTGCAAAATCATGTGCAAACATCTCCAATCCTGACCTTATGATGGATGACGCAGTTGAAGACTGTTGACTGAAGACACTTCCCTGAGGAACTCTTGTAGGTATGTCTTGAGGCTGTTACAACAACAACCACAGCCATCTTCCTATTTGTTAGGTCTGAACCCAACCGCTGGAGGATTTTTACTCCCCATTGACTTTAGTTTTGCTGATATCCTTGGTACCATACTCGTGTGAATGCAGCCTTGATGTCAAAGGTAGCTATTCTCACCTCTCCTCGGGCATTTAGGCCTTGTGTCCATGTCTGGATTGAGTAGCGAGGTCTGGAGCTGAGTGATTCTAGCAGAACCCATACTAAGCAAAGGTGAGCAGGTCATTAGTGAGTAGGTGTTGCTTGATGGCACTATTGATGACTCCTTCCACCATTTTACAGATGATGGAGGAAGCTCATATTGGCTGGGTTAGATTTATCCTGTTTATTGTGGATGGAACATACCTGAGAAATTTTCCATATTGTTAGGTAGATGCCAGAGTGATAGATGTGCCTGATCAGCTTGGCTTCGGAAGCAGCTAGTTCTGGTGCACATGATTTCAGAACTACAGTACAGCTGCATGTTGGTATGGTAGTGTAGTGGTGATGTTACTGGGCTAGTAATCCAGAAGCCTGGAAATATGAGTTAAAATCCCACCACAGCAGTGAGGGAATTTAAATTCAATTAATTCATTTAAAAAAAAATTTTAGTATCAGTAATGGTGACCATGAAACTACTGGTCATCGTAAAAACCCATCTGGTTTACTAATGTCCTTTAGGAAGGGAAATCTACCAACCTTACCCACTCTGGCCTATGTGTGACTCCAGACCCAGAGCAATGTTGTTGACTCTTAACTGCCCTATGAAATGGCCTGGCAAGCCACTCGGTTGTATTCAAGAAGGCAGTTCACCACCTTCTCGAGGGCAAGTAGGGATGGGGAATAAATTCTGGCCTTGCTGGAGATGTCTACATACTGTGAATGAATAAAAATAAATGTTGTCATGGCCCATAGCCTTTGCTGTGTCTAATGAACCCAGTTGCTTCATGTGGAGTGAACTGTATTGGATGGACACGCATGCCTGTGACAGATAGATGGGTGAGGATGGGGTCAAGTAGGTTACTTTCTTCTGTCAGTTCCCTCACTATCCAATAAAAACTCTGTCTGGCAGCTATGTCCTTCCAA
Source organism: Somniosus microcephalus (assembly GCF_052327205.1). Taxonomy (NCBI): domain Eukaryota; kingdom Metazoa; phylum Chordata; class Chondrichthyes; order Squaliformes; family Somniosidae; genus Somniosus; species Somniosus microcephalus. The sequence continues at coordinate 76,358,994 of NC_141000.1, forward strand.
GACTTAGCCAAGTCAGTCAGTGGTGATACTACCTCGTCACTCTTAGACGTGAACATTGAAGTCCTCCACCCACAGTACATTCTGTGCATTTACTTCCCTCAGAAGTTCCTTTAAGTGCTGTTCTAACATGGAGAAGTACTGATTCATCACTTGTGGAGCAGGGCAGGTGAGAGTGTGGAGGTGGTGAGTAGCATGAGGTTTTCTTGACCTGAAGCCATGTGACTGCCTGGAGTCAATGTTGAGGACTCCCAGGGCCATGCCCATCCAACTGTAACTAATGCTGTTTGCACCATAGACTTGAAAATCGATCAGCATTGTGCAAGCAGCAGTAGTTTCTGTGAAATAATATTGTTCCCTTTAATTTTTAAAGTTACCTTCCCAGTTTAACCTGATTCTATGTCACTGTGCATTGAATCGTTTGATGCAAAGTATTTATATTATCTTCATCCATTTGTGTTTGGTGTGTTTTATTCTTTTGTTTTAAAGCTTCACAAGAGGCTCAATGGGTTAATGAACATTGTCATATTGTACTGAGTCACACAGATCACAACAGTCCCCGGTTTGATCCCTGGTCTGTGATGAGTTGGCCAATCTCAGCAGGAGAAACACTGCGAGCACCACACTGTTCTCAGTGATCATGGGTTAGATAACTGGAGTAATCATCCAAAATTCCTGATTGCTATCCAGTGGCCCCTACTGAAATGTATGCACTAGTAGTTGCACAGTGAGGTTAGAATTGGGCTGTCGGTGATGCCACCCATACTAAAATAGCTTGTTGACACTCACTGTCAAAACCCAGTAGTAAAGGACTGATAGTGCATATGCAACCATATGCCAGCTTTAATTAAAGCCATCGGGTGAGGAGGACAGATAAGGGGGTGGGGCAGGGGGAGCATTCTTTTGTTTTACATTATGCTAACAACTAGGCTGGAATTTTAATCTGAAGGTGGGTCAGGAGTGGGGGGGGGGGGGGGGCTAGAAAGCAGTTGGGAAACCCTGCAGAATCTAATGTGAGGGGAGAGTGACTGCCCTTGACATCAAGGCAGCATTTGACCGGGTGTAGCATCAAGGAGCCCTAGTAAAATTGAAGTCAATGGGAATCAGGGGGAAAACTCTCCACTGGCTGGAGTCATACCGAGCACAAAGGAAGATGGTTGTGGTGGTTGGAGGCCGATTATCTCAGCCCCAGGACATCGCTGCAGGAGTTCCTCAGGGCAGTGTCCTAGGCCCAACCATCTTCAGCTGCTTCATCAATGAGCTTCCCTCCATCATAAGGTCAGAAGTGGGGATGTTCGGTGATGATTGCACAGTGTTCAGTTCCATTCGCAACTCCTCAGATAATGAAGCAGTCGATGCCTGCATGCAGCAAGACCTGGACGACATTCAGGCTTGGGCTGATTCGTGGCAAGTAACATTCACGCCACACAAGTGCCAGGCAATGACTATCTCAAACAAGGAAGAGTCTAATCACCGCTCATTGATATTCAATGGCATTACCATCACCGAATCCCCTACCATCAACTTCCTTGTGGTAAACCACTGTATTGTATATTGCCACCTCTGGGTGGCGCTGTGTATGGAGGCATGCCTCAGCTGACTCCACCCACCACTGTGTGGGTTTCGTTCAGACTTGTTCAGTCACTCACGAAGAAGCATGGTCTCTTCTTAGCTAATAAAAGCCTTATTCATCTCTTCTTTCGACTCATCATCTCTTCTTCGACTCATCACCTTTTATGAAGTAATTGATAAGCGTATCAATTTTATTAGCTAAAAGTTAAATGGCGACACCTGAGGAGCAACAACAGCAACGGATACAGCAGACATTGCTGAGAGCCCTCAGACCACCACGCCTGGACCTCGACCCTCAAGATGTGGGTGCATCAGCCAAGTTTGAACACTGGCTGAGCTGCTTTGAATCCTTCCTCGCAATCTCACAGGTTACAGAGGAGGATCACAAACTGAAAATTTTGACCGCCCAGGTGAGCCATCAAGTATATATGCTAATCCGGGACTCTAATACGTACGTGGCGGCCCTCGAGCTACTAAAAGGGCAATATACGCGCCCAGTGAACACAATTTACGCCCGACACCTCTTGGGATCCCGCAGGCAGCAACCGGGAGAATCGGTAGGGGCATTTGCACGGGCGCTACTGGCACTCTGCAGAGACTGCGATTGTAAAGCGGTAACGGCTGTGGAGCACGCGCAGGGACTCGCCTGTGATGCCTTCGTCAGGGGCCTCCAGTCAGACCACACCCGGCAGAGACTGCTAGAAAGCAAGGAACCCGACCTGAAGACGGCCATTGCCCTTGCGCTCTCGTTAGAGGAGGCCCACCGAAACCTCGAGGCATACCCCCGTAACGGCGCCGAGACATGGCAATCGAAACCGTGGGACACGGGACCGCCGCCCCCGGCACCAACCGCTGCAGCGACCCAACCGAGACAGCAGCCTCCGGTAAGAACTGCTTCGATGCCCAGTAACCAGGCCCAAAAATGCTATTTCTGTGGCCAGTTAAAACATCCCAGAGCGCACTGCCCAGCTAAGACAGCTACCTGCTCGGGCTGCGGGAAGAAAGGCCATTACGCTAACGCCTGCAAGGGGAAGCCAGCCAGCAGCGCAGCGTGCGGGCCATGGGAGCAGCCATCTTATCCGCCATTTTGTGTACCCCCGGCCGCATGGCATCCGCCGCCATCGTATCCAACGCACTCAACCGCCATTTCGTCACCGGAACCGACCACCGTCTCGGCGGATGACTATAGTGACTCACTAAGCCACATACTGGCCTCCGTGACGCTGGATCAAGGCCACCCTCACCATCTATCCAGCTCCATGATGGATATCGCGGTAAACGGCCGCGCCACCAGTTGCCTGATCGACAGCGGGAGCACAGAGAGTTTCGTCCACCCCGACACGGTACGTAGCCACTCCCTCACGATTCTGCCAACGCACCATCGCATTTCTATGGCGTCCAAGTCCCAGTCAATGGACATCAGCGGCTACTGTGTGGTGACCCTGTCAGTAGGGGGCACTGAATATCAAAAATTTAAACTGCTAGTCCTGCCCCGTCTTTGCGCTGCCGTCCTGCTAGGGTTGGATTTTCAGTGCCACCTTAAGAGTGTCACACTAGCATACGGTGGACCCCTCCCCCCACTCACAGTCTGCAACCAACAACTTTTAAATCGCCCGCTGCAAACCACCTGCAGCCTTTCCACATTAAAAGTCCCCCCCCCTCCCCTGTTCGCTAACCTCACCCGCGACTGTAAACCCATCGCTACCAAAAGCAGGCGGTACAGTGCCGGGGACAGAGCTTTTATCAGCTCTGAGGTGGAGCGGCTCTTGAAGGAGGGCATTATCGAAGGTAGCACTAGCCCCTGGCGAGCCCAGGTTGTAGTCGTTAAAACCACTGCAAAACGCCGCATGGTAATCGACTACAGCCAAACCATAAACCGGTACACCCAGCTGGACGCGTACCCCCTCCCTCGCATATCTGATATGGTCAATCAGATTGCGCAATACAAAGTATTCTCCACCATCGACCTTAAGTCAGCGTACCACCAGCTGCCCATCCGCCATGAGGACCGCCAGTATACTGCCTTCGAGGCAAACGGCCGCCTCTACCACTTCCTTAGGGTCCCCTTCGGCGTCACCAACGGGGTTTCGGTCTTCCAAAGGGAGATGGACCGAATGGTTGACCAGAACGCGCTGCGGGCAACCTTCCCCTATTTGGATAACGTCACCATCTGCGGCCACGACCAGCAGGACCACGACGTTAATCTAGCAAATTTCCTCCGTACGGCCCAACGGCTGAACCTAACGTACAATAAGGAAAAATGTATGTTTCACACCAAGCGCCTGGCCATCCTCGGCTGCGTGGTGGAGAACGGAGTCATCGGGCCCGACCCCGACAGAATGCGCCCCCTAATGGAGCTACCCCTTCCCCACTGCCAAAAAGCACTGAAGAGATGCCTGGGGTTTTTCTCCTACTACGCCCAGTGGGTGCCCCTCTATGCAGACAAAGCCAGGCCCCTCATCAAAGCCACCTCCTTCCCCCTGACACCAGAGGCGTGTGCAGCCTTCACTCTTATCAAGAACAATATCGCGAAGGCCGCAATGCACGCGGTGGATGAGTCCATCCCCTTCCAAGTGGAGAGCGATGCCTCCGACTTCGCCCTAGCCGCGACCCTTAACCAGGCGGGCAGACCCGTGGCCTTTTTCTCAAGGACCCTCCAGGGCCCCGAGACGAGACACTCCTCCGTCGAAAAGGAGGCCCAGGCTATTGTAGAAGCGGTGCGTCACTGGAGGCATTACCTGGCCGGGAAACGATTTACCCTGCTCACTGACCAGCGTTCAGTAGCTTTTATGTTTAATAATAAGCAGAGGGGTAAAATCAAGAACGACAAGATCTTGAGGTGGAGAATCGAACTCTCCACCTACAATTATGATATCTTGTATCGGCCAGGGAAACTCAATGAGCCCCCAGATGCCCTATCACGTGGTACATGCGCCAACGCGCAGAGTGATAGGCTGCAGTCCCTCCACAATGACCTCTGCCACCCGGGGGTCACCAGGTTTTTCCATTTTATCAAATCCCGTAACCTGCCCTACTCCATCGAGGAGGTCAGGACCATGACCAAGAGCTGCCAAATCTGCGCCGAGTGCAAACCGCACTTCTATAGGCCGGACAGAGCAAGCCTGATCAAGGCCACCCGCCCCTTCGAACGCCTGAGCGTCGATTTTAAAGGGCCCCTCCCCTCCGCTGACCGCAATGTGTACTTCCTCAACATAGTTGATGAGTACTCCCGTTTCCCCTTTGCCATCCCTTGCCCAGACATGACCAGTACCACGGTCATCAAGTGTCTGAATGACATCTTCGCTCTGTTCGGGTTCCCCAGCTATATACATAGCGACAGGGGCTCATCGTTCATGAGCGACGAACTTCGGCAGTACCTGCTAACAAGAGGTATCGCCACGAGCAGGACCACCAGTTACAACCCCCGGGGGAACGGCCAGGTGGAAAGGGAGAACGCGACGGTTTGGAAGGCAGTCCTCTTAGCACTAAAATCTAAGGGCCTTCCGACCTCCCGCTGGCAGGAGGTCCTCCCTGCAGCGCTTCACTCCATTCGGTCACTGCTTTGTACTGCCACTAATGCGACCCCTCATGAGAAAATGTTCGTTTTCCCCCGGAAGTCTACATCGGGAACCTCGCTACCGGCATGGTTGACTTCTCCTGGGCCCGTCCTACTGCGGAGGCACGTGAGGACGCATAAAACGGACCCCCTGGTCGAGCGGGTGCACCTCCTACACGCCAACCCCCAGTATGCCTGGGTGACATACCCAGACGGGCGGGAGGACACGGTCTCCATACGAGATCTCGCACCCTCGGGTACCCCTGAATTACCACCGTTATCCCCCTTACCACCGTTATCCCCCTTACCACTGTTATCCCCCACCACCCCTCCCAACCCAACCCCTGCAGACGGCATGCCAAAGCCCCAGGAATCTTCGCCAACCACCCAGACACCAGACCCGACGTCGGATGCTGCAACACCACCGCCGCCACCACGACGATCAGGACGTCAGACAAGGCCTCCTGATAGACTTAACTTGTAGTACCCTTCACCCCGCCGGACTTCACATTAAACAAGGGGTGAATGTGGTAAACCACTGTATTGTATATTGCCACCTCTGGGTGGCGCTGTGTATGGAGGCATGCCTCAGCTGACTCCACCCACCACTGTGTGGGTTTCGTTCAGACTTGTTCAGTCACTCACGAAGAAGCATGGTCTCTTCTTAGCTAATAAAAGCCTTATTCATCTCTTCTTTCGACTCATCATCTCTTCTTCGACTCATCACCTTTTATGAAGTAATTGATAAGCGTATCATTCCTGGGGGGTCAACATTGGCCAGAAACTTAACTGGACCAACCACATAAATAATGTGGCTACAAGAGCATGCCAGAGGCTGGGTATTCTGTGGAGAGTGTCTCACCTCCTGACTCCCCAAAGCCTTTCCACCATCTACAAGGCACAAGTCAGGAATGTGATGGAATACTCTCCACTTGCCGGGATGAGTGCAGCTCCAAAAACACTCAAGAAGCTCGACACCATCCAGGACAAAGCAGCTTACATGATTGACACCCCATCCACCACCTTAAACATTCAATCCCTCCACCACAGGCGTACCGTGTCTGTAGTGTGTATCATCTACAAGTTGCACTGCAGCAACTTGCCAAGGCTGCATCAACAGCACCTCCCAAACCCGTGATCTCTACCACCTAGAAGGACAAGGGCAGCAGGCACATGGGAACACCATCACCTCCAAGTTCCCCTCCAAGCTACACACCATCCTGTCTTGGATGATCGGGTGGTGAATGGCGGCTGGAGGATGATCGGGGGATGTGGTCGGGGCTGGATTATCGGCAGGGGGGGGTTGTGAATTGGGGCCAGAGGAAGATAGGGGCCAGAGGAGCATCGGGGGCGGGGGGTGGGGGGGTGGTGGTTGGGGGATGGAGGAGCATTGGGGCTGGAGGGGGGTAGTTCAGGAAGGTGATCTTGGGCTGGAGGAGGGAGGCCAGAGATCGGCAGTCGGCGGCCTCAGAGGTGGAGTTCGGGAGATCAGAAGCCTCGGTGGGGGGGAATCGGAGGTCTGGGGGGGGTGTTCAATCGCAGTGGGTGGGTGAGGCAGGGATGCTGGATCCAGGAGGTAAGTGTAAAGGCTCTTACCTCCTGAATCCATCAGTCCTCACCTTCCTTTAGCAGGCGGGTTCCCTGAGGCCCGGGAAACCTGACCAGCCAGAGTTAACTTTGAAATGGTGGATTACCATGAGGCACGCCAGCCTCATTATTACATTTAAATGGGCGCTCCACCTCCAAGTAGCGGGTAGGCTGCCCACCCCCCTTCCTGCCACCATTAAAACTGGTAGTGGGTGAGTTGGGTCGGGATTCAGTTTTTTGTTTAGCTATTTAACCTCCTTAACCTCCCACACGACCCCAACCCACCCTTTTTTGGGGGTTAAAATTCCCCCCTAATACTTCAGGAACTAGGATTAAGTACAGATTTTTTGGGGCTGTATGCCCTCCCTAAATTATTGGCACAATCTTGTTAGAAGACTCCAATGGAATCTGCTGTTGCAAATTGTAAGCTTAAATTTTCTTAATGGAAGTATTGCAACTAACTGTAAAATGATTTGCAACACTATTCTGCAGAGAACGAGGCAGCTGTATTTTTACACTGACATTTTTGTTTGGTTAGTAATCAGTATTATTTCCAGAGCTTAGGGCCTAGACAGCTGAAAGCACGGCTGTCAATAGTGGTGTGAAGAAATGGGGATGCACAAGAGGCCAGAGTTGGAGGAACGCAGAGTTCTTGGAGGGTTGTAGAGCTGGAGGAGGTCACAGAGATATGGAGTGGACGAGGCCATGGAGGGATTTGAAATCCTCATGTTCAAATCCCTCCATGACCTATTGGACTGTGGGATAGAATTTCTATGGGGCTGTTCCTGACCTCCTGCTGTAACTTTGGCGGAGATTTGGTGGAAACCGTGGAGAAATTATGTAAATGGCCATTTACGCTGTTTCTCCGGGATTTGCAGTGATCTTCAGCTAAAGTTACAGCGGGGGATTGTCAAAGTCCACAGAAGTTCTACTTCTGAATTTTTTTTAAGGAATTTTCCAATCCCATAATCCAGTTTCTAAAATGCTGTGCGAAATTGTAACGCAGATGCAAGCAATTTTTTTCCACTGGACTGTGAACATGGAACTGGAGGACAGCGTATTACATTAATGGGCCAGAAATTCGGGTCGGAGGCTTCCCGCGGGTGCAAGCCCCCGACCTGCACTTACCTAGCGCGCCGGTCATTGTGCTGTGGGCCCGCGTGGGATTCCGATCCTGGGCCTGGTCCAACTGCCGGCGCGCAGTGCTTGCGTATCCCAGGGGCGCAGTTAGTTTGATGCGTCCCCTGGGATCACGTAGGCCATGGAGAGCCCCAAAACATAACTAAAACTTCAAATAATTTTTTTTTTAAATCACATTTTTAAAATAACTATAAATTACATAAAATAACTATTTTAAACAATAATTTACATTTTTGAAAACATTAATTACAGTTTTTAATGGGGCTAAAAATAAACTTACCTTTCTTTAAAGTATTTAAAAATAATAAACCTGTGGAAAAAATGTTTTAATTTTACTTAATTCACCACTTACCTTGTTAAAAGCAGGCCTTGCGACTGCTTTTTAAAAGCGTAGCTGCTGGAGACTTACCCTCCCGGAGAACCCTGCAAAAAAAACAGAAGTTCCAGGTATACGCGCTGCCTCTCCGGCGCACGTGTTCGACCTGTGAACCCCTTCCTTTAAGGGAACGGAAGTTCCGGATTCCCGTGCATGCGCAGTGCATGCACGAAACCAACACTTTCATTGGGCCTACGTGTGAGTACCCAGCGCGTACTCACCTGTGGGGACCCGAATTTCTGGTCCATTAACTACTACAAACAAGGCTCGAGACTAGATGAAATAAAAACACTGTTATAAGGGAAGTGGGTGGTGTCGTTGTTTAGAAACTTTCCTTTCACCTTTGGGATTTAGGTTCAATCCAGTCCAGATTTAGTTGTCTCTGTCTGCTGGCTGTGAAATGAGGTTAGGCACTTTCAGTCTAATTCCTAATGAGAATGCGCCACAGTGCAGAAAGTGTCCTTCTTCACATAGCCTGATAAGTGGGGGTATTGTATAGTATTTCAATTCACATATTTTTAGCAGAGATAAAATTTAAGAAAACATGGAAGAAGAAAAGGTCCTTTTTCAATCCGGCTGTTCTTTCCACAGACCATTTACAATCGGCTCTGTCCTGGCCTGAGGAAAACCTCTGGGAAATTTCTCCCTGCGGGTAGTGGAGTTTGCCACAGGACCCCGTTTCCCTAAGTTACCGCCCTGTAGCCACCAGCGATATAGGATGTCGTGGGGAAGAGGCGTTTGGGCCTGCTTGTGGTGGGGCAGAGGACCTCCATAGTAAAAGGCCGTAGGAACCTAGTAAGTAAGGATTTTTTAATTAATAATAGTTCATGTATTTTTAAATTTATTTCAAGCTGCTGTACATTTTTAAAAAGTAATTATAGATTCTTTAAAGCCTAGAAATTCGGTATAGCCGCATTTGGGGTGCTAGTCCTGGCGATGCGCAAAGTTTAGCGCCAGGTGCAATTTAGCGCCACCTAGCGCGATATTGGGTTGCAGCGCCCCTAAAGGTGATTGCGGTGCTAAATCAGGCGCTGCATGCTACTCTTAAGGCGCTAACCCGGCGGCGCAACCCAATTTCACGGCGGCGGGGCACAGCGAGGGTGCTGTCAATAATCACTTTCCCTGAGACACACTGACGCCGGCCAGCTGTTAAAGGGGCAGGTCAATTGGCATCACCAGACACACTCACTGCCTTGTAAGCCTTCAAAGCGGTGGGAGCCTACCTGTGGCGCACCAGCCTAGCAAGACATGGAAAGGGTGAGGCAGAGGGCAGAACGCCTCACTGATGGGGCATTGGATGCTTTGGTTGGCGCAGTGGAATCAAGGCCAAGGAAGATGGTCGGAATGTGATTTATGTTTTGGACAGTCTCCCGGGTGTGAGAGCAGTTATGTGTCAGTGTATTAGTTTTGCTTTCTGTTGCCATAGCTTTCTCATGTTTGAAGGAACCACATTTTGTGTAATGAAACACTTCCTTCATTTACAATGGCCATGCCTGCTATTTACATGCATCTTGCCCTTCACAGGCTTGGGGGTATCAGACCGGTTCCATTCCTGTTCTTGGAATGGCAGCAAGCATTCCGTGAGAGGGGCCTAGAAGCTACTTCTGATCAGCCTCTGACGCGCAGCCTGAGAAGAGCCACTCGCGTAGAAGTTCAGGCCAGCAGCCATCTTCTCAACCACCGACAGAGATGTCCTGCACCTTATCTGAGGCTACAGATCTGGCTGAAGCAGCTGGCACTGCTCAGTCACCACCTCCTTTCTAAATCGCAGCTTTCTGACACACTGCTCCTCCGGCATGTTCATGTAGGAAAACTGCTGTCGGATAACCCTGCCAGCGTAAGGTCTGCTGTGGCGACGTCTGTTGGCCCTCCTCCGTCTGGCCATGCCCGCCCCCACTCTCCCTGTGCCTCAGTGCCCTTTCCAGATGATTCAGCAGCAGGACGTTCCCCTCCAATGCAGCCCCCATAATAAGTGCCCACAGGGAGGTTCCCCGTTGTCAAGACTCACCAACAGCAAGGTGATGGTCAGAAGGCTGAAGATCGTCTGCCTGCACTGGCTCAGTGGTCAAATGGCTCTCAGTGTGCAGCTCAGCAACTCTTTGTAGCTCTCGAGGAAGTTGTGGTCCAAAAATGGCTGCCGCTTTTAAACCACACCAGCCCGAGAGCGACTTGGTAAGGCCCAGGTAAGCTGTCACTATTAGCGCCAGGCGCTACGGAGGGGGGTGCCACTGAATTTCCGGTCCGGGGCACCCAAAAGGCATTGCACACTCAAATGACGTCATAATCAGCCTGCGCCTATGAGCGGGCGCTAAGATTTAGCGCCAGCGCTAAATGCATGCTCAATATGGGGCGAGGCGCTAGGCGCCTTGCGCCCGCCCGGAAATTGGCTAGCGCCCCACTTCTTGGCCTCTTTAGGCGTTAATCGGTGGCGCTATCAACTGAATTTCTCCCCCTTTAAGTTTTTTAAAGCATATTTAAGCATATTTGAAGTATAAGAGTTGTAAAATTTAAGTATTTTTAAAGGCTTTTTTACATTGTTTTATGTTTTAAGGTTGCAGACTGGGTTTGCGAGCCAATGGGGTCTCTATTCAACCTCCTCTGGTTTCTCTGCTTTAAGGAGGTAGAGGAGGAGAATCAGGAGGCTTCACAGGGATGCCAGGATGAACGGACACCGTAGGTGGCCTCTGCTCCCTGCCCACTGGTACCCACGCTACCCCATCTGCAGCTCAGGGTGGGAGACTTCACCGTGTTCCCTTGGTGTTACTTGAGAAGGCTTTATTTCCCTCACAAAGCAATGACTGAATTGTGCCAGCTGTCAGACAGTTGCAGGCATGGCACGAAAGGGCAAACTTCAGTTGACTAAGATCTGAGCCCACTGTCAAATGAGTCCTGCCAGCATGGTCCCCTTTTTTGGCAATATTTTATACTTTCTTCTTAAAGAGGAAATAGCCCAGAAGTAAAGACAAGGAAGTACCACCAAGTACCAAGGAAGGAACTCAATCACTTGTCACCTCCTTCACAACTTCTAAGGTTGCCGTTTGGAGCAATTGCTTCACGCAGGTATACCCCACCTCGCTCCACATAATTCCATACATATCCCGTTAGTGTCAAAAACACTTCATTAACAACAAATCTGATAACCTTCCTGCTGTTTAAGGTCACCAATTAAATGCACAATACTGTAACACAAAATTTTCATTTTTTAAAGTTACTTTTTGAGAACAGGCACCTTACATTGATAAACAGACAAACAAAGCTACAATTAGACCCGTACCATTTTTATATATCCATTGAAAAAGTATTCTTGTGATCAAGGGCTTGTCCTGTTAAGATTTTGATTTATCAGCTGGTGTCTGAGTGCAAATTAAAATTGTTATTTATTCAGTGATCCTTGCTGGAAAATACACACGTGGATGAGAATAGACTCGGGCTCAACTGTGATGTTCTCCTTCAATCTGCCAACACTCAACATTAGGGTACGCACACAAAATATTACAAATCGAAGGGCAACTAGTACCCATGGAAATGTATCCCCATAGTTATCAACACTTTCAGAAGAGGAAGGGGGAAAAGAAGGAAATCAAATATATAAATATAGAGCAACCCTACTGCTCCATCAGACAAACATAGTTGTACACATGCACACACATGGGTTTGTTTTTGGGTTGGAATTGCGGAAGAATGAGATCAAATAGGCTACAGGGCCTTATTCATTTGAATCTATTTTGTGACCTTGTGCTCTTTTGTTATGTACAGAAACACTCGTGCACATGTACACACTCAAAAGGCAGACTGTAGTTCAATAGTTGATGGACACATTTTTCCGTATTGAATCTTTTAATTGTATTTTTTTGTGCAAAATTGTATTGTAGAAGAGAATACTTCCAGTCAGTTTACTCGTGGACTCGCATGTAGAGCTGACAAGGTCATACCTAAACTGCAGAAACTACACAAGTATTTGAATGCATGCAAAGTAATTGAGAACTGGAAAAACTAGATCAAATTTGTGAGTACTGCATTTAGAAACAGCCAGACTGGATTTGTTAAAGGCACGTCAACTTTGACAAATTTAATAGAAGTTTTTTGAAAAAATGACTGATTTTATGGATAAAAGAAATGCAGTAGATGTGTATATAGATTTTCAGAAGACATTCAATAAGGTGTCTAATGAGAAACTTGTGACAAAAATCCGATTATATTGTATAAGAGGAAATGTAACACTATCGATAGAAAATTGGTTGATGGACAGGAAGCAAAGCATTGCAGTTAATGAGCGTTGCTTGGATTGGAATGGGGTTGGAAGTGGTGTACTCCAGGGGTCAGGGCTGGATCCACTTTTATTCTCTATATATGTAGATCATTTAGACGTACATGAGCTGATTTGCAAAAGTAGAGGTTTGGCAAACAGCGAGGAGAATTACAAAAGGCATCAAGAAGACATAGATAGGTTGACAGAATGGAGAGTCTGGTGGAAGATGTAATTTAATGTGGAAAAATATGAAGTAATCATTTTGGAAGGAAAAACAAGGATTAGAAGTATACATTCAATGGAAAATGCTAAAGGTTTGGAGGTGTAAGATTTGCAAAATTTCTACATTTCCCCGAAGGTTGTTATTAATAAACGGGACCCTCCGTGGACATTTTAAATCAAAAAGGGTACCCAAGATGGCGTCCGTGCCTCGTGGCAGAAAGCCTGTGAGATTTTAAAATGGACTCTGCAACGCAGACAGCTTGTGGATCGAAACCAAAGCTGCAGTTTCTGTGAAGAGAGACTTTGTATTTTGAAACCAGACAGGACTTTGAATTATGTATTAGACCGAATTGGAGACAAATCTAAATTCAGTTAGGCCTATAGTTAAGGCCATCAAGCAGTTTACATGTATAATTGGAAACAGATTAAGAGAGCCATCGAGGCTGGACAGGCCCATCAAGGAACACTCATGACAAAACAAGCCAATTATCGGGCCGGTAGATGCGATTACCGGCCATCTAAAAACAGTTAGTATGGATTGCTACCATTATTTAAAATAGCCTGCCAAGATTAAGACAAAGAACTAACCTGATTTGGCGCGCAGATAAGGGTTTTCGAAAAGAGTATAATTGAAGGCCCCGGGTAGCAATCGCTCACTTCACTCTCTGCTCTGCTCAGCTCTTCGGCCCCTCGCCCTCATGGCTGGCGCTCTTTCCCCGTCCCGCGCTTACCCTCTGGCCTTTGCCCGTGCTTTTTGCCACTCCATCTGGAAATTGCCCCGGCATTGCATCGGGTGGACACGGACAATTCAGGCCAGGCGAGGCGGGATGCAACGAGGGGAGGAGGGAAGACCAACTGAGGAGACGAACTAAGGGTAGGCTTCGAATCATCGGGCATTCAGCCTCAGCCAACCTACGACTATCTTCATGCAAACTCAAGCTGTCGGCTGAAGAAGAATCATCATCCCTGCAAGGTAAAGTACCCAAACAGAGACTTTAACTTTGGGGTACTCGAACCTGGACAACGCCCTTGTGGCGCCCGGAGACCACGTGACGACGGCAAGCTCCAGAGAGCACCAAGAGCGAACCCCGAACCCCACCGCTGTTTTGAGTCCAACAAACCCTTTTGATTGGTGAGCATAAATTCTGGCCCCTCATAGCTTGATCTAGTTAGGTATGGGGGGTGGGATAAGGATAAGGGGATTGTTAAGATAGTTGTTTTCCCTCGATGTGCCGTGTGTTCCCCATTCCCTGTATAAGTATAGTTATTTGTATTTGCCTGTAATTATATATACTGGTAACTTCTCTTAAGACTGTATTAACTTTTCCTGTTTAATAAAATCCTGAGTTTGCTTACATCCAAACCACCTGTCTACTTGAGTCTTTTCTATATCGCTACCTGTACCTAAGTCCGGTGTCGAGAATCTCAGGGGCGTGGGAGCGATTCAAACCGCTCACGGGCAGTCAGAGGCATAACTGACTGGGCTCACATGCCACCCCCTACAGAATGGCGACTGTGGCAGGACACCGGCAACAGGGTTGCGATACAGTAGACAATGGTTCGGATGAGTGAACCGTGATGGAGGAAAGGATTTCTGATTATGTGTTTAGCAAGGTGAATATCACTAAGAAGTGGATCACCACTCTGTTAAAGGCTGGGCGTCCGGTAGATGCAGCAGCTAAGTGGACAGAGGGAAAAGAACACAAGAAGTCCTTAGAGAAGGCAATTTGGCTGATGTGCTTTAAAAAGCAGGTCCAGCTTTTGGACAGGCTCGTTGCAGCACAGGCAGTTGAGATAAGGGAGTCAGCCCTGGAGATCCAGGATAAGGCTCTTGCAGGGGAGAAGTTATTGGTAGCTTTGCAGGCTTTGAACCAAGAAAGAGTGCATTTAGTGGGAGAACACAAGGCCCATTTGGAATACCTACGGTGCCAAGTCACAGAGGCCAAGGGAAATGAGTTACGGTTGCGGGAGAAAAACGCCCGCTTGGCAAGGCAGATTAGGGAACAGGAAGAGAGAGTGCAGGAGGTAAAAGCCACTTACAAGCTAGCAAGTGAACAGGGGTTTGAGGAGGCAGACCACGGCCCCTGTAGAGAAAGGATAGAAAATCTGAGCCGGGCCCTCCGGAAGGCAAAAGGCATGGTATGCCTCATAAGCCCAAAGGCAGGCCAGGCAGATTTTATGGGGAACGAGGGGAGGACAGTTCCAACGTCACTGGTGGTGCCCAAGGACGACCCGATTGAGAGAGAGAGGAGACCTCACGGCCACCACCCGTAGCGCCAAATTTCAGTGAGGTTTGGCAGCAATGGGGGGTGGAACCGGGGGTGGAACCCGAAGTGGAGCCAGAGGTGGAGGCGGAGGTAGAGCAAACCCCGCCCGAGAGGCCGGAGCCCGGACCGATGTGCCCAGCGCAGCATCGGAGGTTCGGCCCACCCGCCAACGGCGACATTGAGGGACCTCTCCAAAACCAGTTCATATTACCCTTGAACACCCAACAGCTCAGGGTTATGGTCAACCATATCCCGAAGCTTTCCGCAAGGGGAGACCCCTCAATCCACTTCAGGGAAATAGAGCAGACTGCCAGCGTCAACGACTGCGATGACGCTGAGAAGGCCAAGATGCTGCTATTCTCCCTGGAGAGTAATCTCCTCCAATCCCTCTCTGACGAGTGTAAAAGGGGGCAGAGTGGGTATGAGGAGCTTAGAGATGCGGTTCTAGAGGCCATGGGGATGGATGAGGGAAGTCCCTTCTCCCGTGTGGAGAAGACGATCCAGCTTTCTGGGGAAACCCCGCAGGCTTTTGCGGACCGGCTGTGGCCAGTGTACTGGAAGGCTTGCCCGGGGATGCCGGGCCGGGCATTCCTGAACGGAGATTCCCTCATGCATTGGCTCTGTTGCCTGGTGGCGAACAGCTTGCCACAGGTCCGGGCCAAGGCAGAAGCTTGGTTCGACCCCAAAGATCCCCAGACCACAGAACTCACGGTAATTAGGCAGCTCACTCTGGCCTACAAAAACGGTAGGGGAGCTGATGCACACCCACCCAAGGGGAAGGTGCATGAGATAAAACCCGGACCAGGTAGGAAAGAGTGGCACTAGGAAGGGAGTAACCCCCCCAACACAAAGACCAATTGTTACGGGTGTGGGAAGGATGGCCACTGGCGGAAAGAGTGCAAAAACCCTTGGAAGGATAACAAGGGAAAGCATCCCACAGCCCCAGCCCAAAAGGCGGCTGTAGGGACCCCTTCCGCAGAGGTCGAGTCACTTTTGGACGCCATGAGGTCCTTACTGACTGGCCAGGGGAGAGTAGCAGCCGCCACCAGTGCTCTCACCCCATCAGCCCCATCCAACCCACAGCCATGACTAGAGCCAGCGCAGCCTGTTTATCTGTGTCCGCTCCGATATGATGAGTGGAAAAGACCCCTTTTGGAGATGGAGGTGGAAGAGGTGACGAGGACCTATCTGTTAGACACGGGGGCATCATGCACCGTGGTCTACTCAGCTAACCCCATCGCCTCACCTCTCTCCAGCGGGGTCCCATACAGCCTATCGGGGTTCACAGGCAGGGAACAGGCCAGCTCGTTTTCCATCCCGCTCGCCATTCGGATAGGACCGCTCTGCTCCAAGTGGACGTGTGTCCTGATGAAATGGGACGTGGAGGGTGGAAGAGGGGTCCTGGGGGCTGACTTTATCATGGGTCACGGGATCCTAGTGAATTTGAGGAATCACTGCCTTTGGGGGGCAGGTAGGGTAAAGAATGGAGAAGTCGTAGTAATCCCGGGAAAGGAAGGGAAGGGGACCCTCTGGACCATGAAGCCCAAAGAGGATTATAACCTCGGGCTCATGGTCAGCAACACCCCACCAGAGTTCCAGGCATTTGTGCAGACCCACCTGGCCACATTTGCCACTCACAAGCACGACTGCGGGAGGGTCACAGGGTTTGAGGTCAGAGTAGACGGGGACCCCATGGCCCGACCACAGAAACAGTATAACTTCCCCAGGGAAGCAGAGCCGGACATGGAAGCAGCCATGTCCTCGTTAGTGCAGCAGTGAGTTCTGAGACCGATAGCTACCCACGTGAACTCTCCGTTATGGCCGGTCAGAAAGCCGGACAATTCCTGGAGTGCTCAATAGCAACATCCCAGCCTGTGCATCCACAGTAGCAGCAGTTGCCGACCTCATCGGGTGTATTCCAGCAGCCGCGACCACTTTCACGGTGCTGGATATTTCAAATGGCTTTTGGTCCATCCCTGTAAGGAGGGAAGATCAGTACAAGTTTGCCTTTACATTTAAAGGGCAACAGTACACATGGAACTGTTTGCCACAGGGCTTCCACAACAGCCCCAGCATTTTCCATCAGTGTATGGCCGACAGTTTGAAGGATTTTAGCCAGCCCAGACAGTTGGTTCAATATGTGGATGACCTGCTCCTGTTCACTGATTCGAAACAGGAGCATGGCCCGCTATTGGCCGAACTGCTGGAGCTGTTAGGACAGAAGGGTTTCAAGGTAAATCCCAAGAAGGCACAGATCGGCCAGCAGGAGGTGAAATTCCTCGGTCTGACCGTGCGCGCTGGAGAAAGGGCCATAGATAAGGCTAGGAGGGAGGCGGTACAAGAACTACCAGTCCCTAACACAGTAACGGGTGTGAGGCCGTTCCTAGGGCTAACTGGGTACTGTAGAGATTTCATTGAGGACTATGCAGCCACCGCAGCCCCTCTGCTCCGACTCCTACAGAAGGGAGTGGAGTGGCTTTGGGATGAGGGTTGCCAGGCAGCATTTGTCAGGCTCAAGAAGGACTTGCAGACCGCGCCAGCTTTAGGGCCCATAGATGGGGGGAAAGAGTTTTTCCTGGAGGTTGCAGCCAGCGGGGACAGCCTCAGTGCTGTGCTGCTCCAAGAGCGGCATGGCCGGCTGAGGCCGGTGGTCTACTCCTCCAGGATACTCACAGATGTGGAAAGGAGCTATTCCAATTGTGAGCGGCATCTTTTGGCCACACATTGGGCTGTGAAAAGATCATTGATCTTCACAGGCACCTCTCCCATCACCCTCCTCACCTATCACACACCCACCCAGATGCTTCTGGACGGGAGGATCAAGGATGGGACAGTGTGCAGTGCCCGCATTGCCCGCTGGACCTTGCTCCTCTCACAGATGGATCTGAGGATGAAGGGTCTCTGTGAGCCAAAGCTCGCAGCCAACATGGTATATCCTGGAACAGCCCATCAGTGTTCCATTGAAGGGGTTTGGGAAGTAAACGTAGGTTTACAGGCCGGGATACATCCCACAGGCCGCGAAATCTATGTAGACGGTTCCAGCACGGTATCTGCTGGCGAGCGTCTCATGGGGTGTGGAGTTTACGACCCAGCGGCAAACATTGCCCTGGCGATTAAGCTCCCCAGCACCATGAGCGCCCAGCAGGCTGAACTGTCCGCGGTGGTGTACGTTGTTGCACACCCCAAAATCTTCCCCACCCCCTACACGATTTGCTTGGACAGCATGTTTACGTACAATTCATGTACAGAGTACCTGGCCATCTGGTCCTGCCGCGGATACACCTCCGCTGACGGGAGACCCCTCACAGTAAAGCCCCTGCTGGAAAAGATCCTGGCAGCCGTGGGGGAGGAAAGGGAGGTTTTCATCCACAAGGTGAAAGCCCATTCCTCCACAGAACCCCGCGGCCAAGGCAACCAGCAGGCTGACCTGCTCGCCAAGGACGGTGCCCGCACAGGCACTTTCTGGGACCCATTTGGGTCCAGACCCATGGCGGCGGTCAGAGGTAGGGACGGGACCCAAGGGAGTGTAGGGGTAGCGTTAGCCCCGGACCTTAAGACGGTCCAAGCCCAAGACCCCGTCCTCAAAGCAGTCCTCAGTGCTGTAGCTGAGGGAAAGGGAGTAGAAGGTCCGTACGGCACAGCGACCCTTTCTGTTAAAGAGGGCATGCTGTTCCGGGGGGAACAGTGGGTTGTGCCGCAGCAGCACCGGAGGGAATTCCTTCAACTGGCCCATGAGGGTCCAGGAGTGGGACACCCCGGGCCTGAGACCACCTGGCAATGGGTGGAACAGGCGGGATGGTGGCCGGGACTAAGGAACGATGTCCGCGAGTTCTGCGCAGGCTGTCTTGTGTGCGCTGCGAACAACCCTGACCCCCACAAAAGGAAAGTCCCTATGGGACACGTCAGAAGGGTAGAGGGACCATGGCAGTCGATACAAGTCGACTACATTGGGCTCCTGCCCACCGCCCAGGGAGGCTATAAGTACTGCCTAGTCCTGGTGGACGTGTTTACCAAGTGGGTAGAGGCTTTTCCCTGCAGAACTGCCACAGCTCTGGGTACTGCCAGGATCCTGGTCCGGGAAGTGTTCTCGAGGTGGGGACTACCACAGTTTGTGGAGTCCGACCAAGGGAGCCACTTCACCGGACAGGTGATGCAGAACACCCTGATGCTGCTAGGCATTGAGGGGAAATGGCACGTGGCCCACAACCCCAGGTCATCCGGGATTGTAGAGCACATGAATCGGAACCTGAAAGAAAGGTTAAGAAAGGAAACGGTGGACTCGCCCCGTAAATGGGCCGAAGTCCTACCATTGGTTTTGATGGGGATCCGGGCCAGCCAGTCTAAAAGCACGGGGTACTCCCCGTACAAGCTAATGACTGGCAGGGTTATGCGGACCCTCACCCATGTACTAGCCCCGGTGCTCACGGAGGGTCAGCTCAGGGAGGTAAACTGGGACAGGTTTGCCCAAAACCTCTTTGAGCACCTGAAGCAGGTCCATGAGCAGGCGGCTGGGAACATGGGAAGGCAGCATCGGAGTAACCGATTGCTGCTCGAACCGAGAATGCACCACGAGTGAGAGATAGGAGATCAGGTTATGGTCAGAAATTATGCCCGAGTAGGTAGTTTGGAGCCATTGTACATGGGGCCCTACAGTATTGTAGATAAAGCCAGCCCCATGGTATACGCCGTGAAGATGCCCCGGCGTACAAAATGGTTCCATATCAACCAGTGTAAGCTGTTTACACCTGAAAGGAGAAAGCAGCCAGTTGGGGAAAGGTCTGAGGATAAAGACCCTCAGCCTGCAGCAGGAGCGAGTCCACAGACCGCACAGGCAGGCGCTGTGGCTTGCTTGAAGGGAGGGGCCATCCCGCCCATCGAGGGGGAGGGATTTGAGGGCAAAAACCCCGCCCCTAACCAAGGTGTAGAGAGGGAGGGACCTGAGGTCGAAAACCCCGTCCCGGACCCAGCCATGGGGCCTGGGGGCGGAGACTCTCAGCTCGCAGCAGCAGGCTGCGAAAAGTTACCTGCCCCTAGCCCGGGTTCGGGAGAGGTCAAGCCTGGGGGAGCAGCGGTTCGGATAAAAGGCCCATCGGCCAAGAAAGCCCCGCCCATCAAAGCCCCTAGAAGACCCCACGGACGCCCCAGCCGAGAAAGCCATGGTCACCAGCCCTCCAGTTACCAAGGGCCGCCCCTCGAGTCAGGGAGAGGTCCAAGGACACAGGTCCTCAGCCAGCAGCCACGGGCTGCGAGGGACCAACAGTGAAGGACGGTGCGGTCATGCCGGGGGTAGCGGCGAGCCGCAGTCCGACCAGGGATTAGCCTGGCTGCCCGGAGACGGGCGGCGCATGTACATAGTTTTAATTTAAGTTAAGTTTTAAATAAAGTGTAATTATTTGGCTTAAGTTTGGGTGTTTATAATTTAAGTTAAATAAGGTGATGGGTAGTTTTAAGTTAAGTAATCTGTTAAGAGTGTGTATTTGGGTCGAGGTCGCGGGACCCGACCATGCTTCACCAAGCCAGAGAATCTCTTGGGGACCTGGCTGCATGTTCTTTTACATCTTTTTGCAGAAAGACTTTCGGGATGGAAGGGATCGTGATCCTATTCGCCCTGATTGGGATGAGCACGGGGAGACGGGGCGACGTCCAAAACTCCCACATCTACGGGTGTTCGGGAGACAGAGCACCCCTGGCGATCGATGGGAGCGGTGAGCGGGATGCGGAAGAAACCGCCGTTTACTTTCACGAGGGAAGGTGGCCAGGATGGTTGGGGTCCAATTCGTCTCAGTACTCCAGCCAAACCGGATTCACGTACGGGGAAGCCTCCCTCCTGTGCCCCAGGGTACGGGTCGTTACCACGAGGGTCAGCGTCACTGTTGGAAAGCGAATATGTTTGACATGTAAAGGACACATTCTACTGGATAGGTGGTAGTGGCACAGAAAGTTGAGCAAGGACATGAGGAACCCCGAAGTCGAGTGGGAACGGTTGGGAAACAACACCCATCGGACGATTACCGGGACTCATGGAGGACTAAGCGTGTGTTGGGAACTGGATCAAGGGATTTACATCTGTATGTGGGGGTCAGAGACGGTCTGCCCCGCAGGCATATTCATTA
This sequence comes from Somniosus microcephalus, assembly GCF_052327205.1. NCBI lineage: Eukaryota > Metazoa > Chordata > Chondrichthyes > Squaliformes > Somniosidae > Somniosus > Somniosus microcephalus. The sequence continues at coordinate 76,380,073 of NC_141000.1, forward strand.
TTTTCCACCGACAGTGGCAAGACGCCGGGGATGGGATGAGGTGGGATACCAGCCTGAAGGCGTGCGCATTCCCATTCTCCCCGATCCCAGTCAACGCCACTGAGCTGGTAACCCGCTCCCGTAAGCCCCTGCCCACGGCGCAGGCGGCGAGGTTATCCAGGGAAGGTTGCCCCACCGCCACCAAGGGACCAGGGAATGGTTTGGTACTAGTCCCCACCGATCAGATGCTGTACCAGGGGGTACACTACGCGGTAGCCTCCGTGATTTTAAATCTCACCGAGGTACATTTACCGGAGTGGTGCCCCAACGAAACAGAGCAGTTATACCAGGCCCTATTGAAGGACATGTCCAAAAAGTTTTACGAGTTCGATTTTGCCCACGTGGACAAGACCGAACTGTACACCACACCCGAGAGTTTTTGAGTAATGCAGGGAGGCAAAGAAGGGGTGTATGGAATGATGTTTTTACTGCGTTTAATACTGGGTCCTCTGTCATCAACAGCTTGGATGACATAGAGCTGCAGACCCAGATAAGCGGTTTAAAAACACAATTAAAAAGAACATTACTGGATGAGAACAAGGTAGTGGGCTCAGAGTTGCATGAGGACCAGGCCATGACGGTCCATTTAAAGGAGATCATAGCCGAGTTGGAAAAGCACGCAAAGACGGTAAATGCTCTCATATAAGGGAGGACAGAAATGCTTCTGACCAGGCTGCGCAGAGTGAGGTGTGTGTGTTATATGGGGCGTGGTTACTGGGCAAGGGCCGCAGTAATCTGGAGGTTTTAAAACAGGGTTTGGTCCCCTCCTGGATTAGCAACAAGCACCTCGCAGCCCTCCACCCTTTTGAGAATGCATTGAGCCCGTGCCAACTCCGGCTAGCCTCCGAAGCCTATCCAGTCCCCGTGGATTGTGGGCGGTCCAACTACACAATCATGGGAGTAGTAGTTAGGATGCCGGTCATGGGTAGGACAGCCCGACCCGCGCCGGTATACAGGGTTGATAACATTGGAGTCATTCAAGGGGGTGCACACATTCATTTCACAGTGGTCCCGCCTTATGTCATTAAGTGGGAGCACGCTATGACAGGTACTGACCTCTCAGGGTGCCGGAGCCGGGGAGCACACATAATCCTGTGTCTCCAGCACTTGAATGCCTATTCAAAATCACAGTGTGGGTTCAGAGCTGCTGGCACGAAACCTATAAATTGTACCATGGAGGCAATGGCACAAGGCCATGTTCCCCCGCAGGTAGCATATATAGGAGGTGGGACATATTGTGTCACCACCGGCGCGTCCCACTACCAGCATGGACAGCATAGCTGGTGTCCGGTTAGTGACAGCAGTTTCTGTTTTAAACCCGCGGCAGAAGTTCAAGTGGCCCAGGAGCGAATTGTCCCCATTCCTGAACCCTCCACTGTTCACCTCACTGTGAAGAAGAATTGTACGAATTTGCAAAAGTACGTAGCACACTTTGGCTACGAAATTCCCCCTCTCCCTGAACACCTTACCAAAATACTCAGAGCCGTTATAGTTTCGCAGAAACATTTTTACACTCTCGAGCAGAAAACAGTAGAGATAGGGGCTAAGATATTGGATATTGTGACTCCACCCTGGTGGAACATTTTCAATAATATAGAGGTCCCTTCGTGGATCAGACTGGCTTCCCACATTCTCGTGGTTTGCCAGTTAGGGATAGTGTTGTATTTAGTTTGTATTCAGTGTAAGGGAAAAGGTCGATGGTCAGAATTCTGAAACCAGAGGATTTGGAAGGAACATTATGTAAAGGTGGAGGGAGATATGCCAGTTTAAGTCTTTTTCCCTGTATTTTGATTAAAGGATCGTTTCTTTGTGTTTGTTATTTTTAATAAAGGTTTTTCTTTTGTTTTTTTGCGACGCGGTTTAATAAAGATATGTGTACCAAGTGGCGCAGGGGTGTTGGACCCCCTCCATGCTTGGATGTGTGTGTAAAGTCTGTAATTTTACTCTCTGTATGCTGATGTACAATACATTTTCGCGGAATGGGAAGTGCATGTGTCGTGGGTATATTAGATAGGTAATTACAGGGGAAGGTTGACTATGGAGGATCAGAAAAATTTTGCTCACTTTAAAAGTATGATACTTCAAGCAAGTTTTAGTATCCCAGGGGGGAGTGTAAGATTTGCAAAATTTCTACATTTCCCCGAAGGTTGTTATTAATAAACGGGACCCTGCGTGGACATTTTAAATCAAAAAGGGTACCCAAGATGGCGTCCGTGCCTCGTGGCAGAAAGCCTGTGAGATTTTAAAATGGACTCTGCAACGCAGACAGCTTGTGGATCGAAACCAAAGCTGCAGTTTCTGTGAAGAGAGACTTTGTATTTTGAAACCAGACAGGACTTTGAATTATGTATTAGACCGAATTGGAGACAAATCTAAATTCAGTTAGGCCTATAGTTAAGGCCATCAAGCAGTTTACATATATAATTGGAAACAGATTAAGAGAGCCATTGAGGCTGGACAGGCCCATCAAGGAACATTCATGACAAAACAAGCCAATTATCGGGCCGGTAGATGCGATTACCGGCCATCTAAAAACAGTTAGTATGGATTGCTACCATTATTTAAAATAGCCCGCCAAGATTAAGACAAAGAACTAACCTGATTTGGCGCGCAGATAAGGGTTTTCGAAAAGAGTATAATTGAAGGCCCCGGGTAGCAATCGCTCACTTCTCTGCTCTGCTCGGCTCTTCGGCCCCTCGCCCTCATGGCTGTCACTCTTTCCCTGTCCCACGCTTACCCGCTGGCCTTTGCCCATGCCTTTAACCACTCCATCTGGAAATCGCCCCGGCATTGCATCGGGCGGACACGGACAATTCAGGCCAGGCGAGGCGGGACGTGACGAGGGGAGGAGGGAAGACCAACTGAGGAAGACCAACTGAGGAAGACCAACTCAGGAGACGAACTGAGGGTAGGCTTCAAATCATCGGGCCTTCAGCCTCAGCCAACCTGCGACTATCTTCATGCAAACTCAAGCTGTCGGCTGAAGAAGAAGAATCATCCCTGCAAGGTAAAGTACCCAAACAGAGACTTTAACTTTGGGGTACTCGAACCTGGACAACGCCCTTGCGGTGCCCGGAGACCACATGATGACGGCAGGCTCCAGAGAGCACCAAGAGCGAACCCCGAACCCCACCGCTGTTTTGAGTCCAACAGACCCTTTTGATTGGTGAGCATAAATTCTGGCCCCTCATAGCTTGATCTAGTTAGGTATAGGGGGTGGGATAAGGATAAGGGGATTGTTAAGATAGTTGTTTTCCCTCGATGTGCCATGTGTTCCCCATTCCCTGTATAAGTATAGTTATTTGTATTTGCCTGTAATTATATATACTGGTAACTTCTCTTAAGACTGTATTAACTTTTCCTGTTTAATAAAATCCTGAGTTTTGCTTACATCCAAACCACCTGTCTACTCGAGTCTTCTCTATATCACTACCTGTACCTAAGTCCAGTGTCGAGAATCTCAGGGGCGTGGGAGCGATTCGAACCGCTCATGGGCAGTCAGAGGCATAACTGACTGGGCTCACGCGCCATCCCCTACAGAGGGACAGAGGGAACACAAGTGTAGATACATAATTGCTTGAAAATGTAAGTACAGGGAGACAAATCTATAAAAGGCCAATGAGTTTTATAAACAGGGGCATAGAGTACAAGAACAAAGAGACAATTCTAAATTTGTACAATGCAACGGTTAACTCACAGTTGGAGTACTGTGTGTAGCTTTGAGCACTCTATTTCAAAAGTATATTAAAGCCATAGTAAGCATACAGCTTAGACTTATCAGGATGAACCCAAAGGTGAAAACTGTAGTTATAGGGAGAGATTTGAGATACTGAGACAATTTCCACTGGAGCAGATTTAATAAGGATTTTAAAATGATGAAGTGTTTCAATAGGATGAATAGTGAAAGATTATTTTCTCTGGTTTGGGAGTCTGTCACTAGGGTTCATCAATTTAATATTAGAGGTGAATTTTAACCCTGCTCGCGTAGTGGGATGAATGTGGGCATGGTTAAGATGGTGAGGAGGTCGCACCATATTCCCGACACATTCCCCTCCCCCCCACATCATCTTAACTGACCTCAGATTGGGAACAGGAGAGCTGCCTGCCCCAGACAGGCAGGGGTCTACTTTACATAGAAAAGTCACGGCCATGACATCATCGGTGCTGCGGCACCATTTTTAACTAGAAATCTTGTACTCCGGGCCCCCAAGGAATCCGAGCCCCCAAGGAATCCTCACAAAATTTAAAAATATTAAACTTACCTTGGCCTCTTCGTGCCACTCTGCTGTCTCTTGGCGTTGTGCGAGCCTCCCGAGATCTCTAGTTAAAAATGGTGCCGCAAGGAATCTCTGGGCTTCCCCCAGCCCTGACCTTCCCTCTCCCTCCCACCACCGGCAGCTTTTCAGAGACCACCCTCTCAGCATTTACCTTATACCTGAGACTGTTGCTTTAGATCCCCGGTGGCGTCAACCTCCTGCCCGATTTCCCGCTCCCGCCAGCTTTTACGTCCATTCTCCCCTCGCCCCCAGCTTCGGGTGGGGGACAGTCCAGACAAATTTAAATGAGGACCCGGAGTTAAAATGGGCTGGGTCTTATGATGAGGACTTTGTGGGGTACTCCTGCCCACCCCATACACCGACTACCCTAAACCCGCCCGGGTTAAATTCGGGGCTATTGCGGAGCTGAGTGAGTGAGGAAAGAGGTTCGGAGAAATTTCTTTATGCAAAGAGTTGTTAGAGGTTGGAATGCTTTGTCAAAGGGAATAATTGACTTAGAGACCATTGCATCCTTTTAAGAGAAAAGTAAATAAACATTTTAAGAGGAGGAAGATGCCAAACTATGGTGAGAGTGCAGGACAGTGGGAATAGTTTTAGATTGCTCTAGCAAAATGCCAGCACAGATATGAAGGGTAGAATGGCCTTCATTGTTGTAAATGTTTAATGTTCTATGAATATCCACCTCCTTATGCCATCATCTATATAGAGACAAGTCATGTGTCTGCAGTCTGAAAGCACACAGATAACCCAAAATATCCTGAAGTCCCATCCTAATTGAAGACAAGATTCCAGGAACCCATTCATTGCATCCATCAGCACACGTTCAACTACAAAGTCACACACAAAAGAACATTGAAGGTCTTCAGATCTTTATAATATTTTATTATCAATTTTACAGTGGACTATTTATTTTATTACAGTAATTTATCGTAGTTCCTGATTCCAAGCTGGAACATTGTTACTTTTTTCATATTTCCAATTAATTCAAATCAACTTGTCAGTTATTAATAGAACTACCAGGGCTGACAGGTTAAATTACAGGAAATTAACAGAAAGGTCACGGAAAAAAGACACTGCTGTGCAATTTTTAGTTACCAAGGTCATTGTAACTTCTAGTTCTATATTCACCAATCAGCAACCTGTCATTTCATTAAAAATATGGCCAAAGGATCACTTTCACAAAATGATTGCCTGAAAGTAATAAAAAGGTGGAAGAAAAATGTAAGTGTTAGCCTTGGCTCAGTGGTAGCACTCCTGCCTTTGAGTCAGATGGTTGTGGGTTCAAGTACCACTCCAGAGGCCACGTAATCTAGGCTGACGTATTGAGGGAGGTGAGAGGTTAAACCAATGTCTTCCCTCTCAGATAGATGTAAAAGTACCCTTGGCCCTAAGCTCTGGAGCTCTCTCTCCTTCCTTAAGAAGCTCCTTAAAACCTACCTCTGACCAAGTTTTCCTGTCCTAATAGCTCCTTAAGTGGCTCAGTGTTAAATTTTGTTTGATAATGCTCCTGTGAATCACCTTGGGATGTTTTAATCTGCTTCCCGCATCCTAACTCACAAGTCTCATTCATCCATCACCCCTGTGCTCGCTGACCTACATTGGCACCTGGTCCGGCAACGCCTCAACAAAAGTCGCAGCCTTGTTTTTAAATCCCTCCATGGCCTTGTCCCTCCCTATCTCTATAACCTTCTGCAGCCCTACAACACTCCGAGAGCTCTGCGCTCCTCTAATTCTGACCTCTTCCGCATCCCCTATTTTAATCGCTCCATCATTGGCGGCCGTACCTTCAGCTACCTAGGTCCTAAACTCTGGAATTCCCTCCTTAAACCTCTCCGCCTCTCTAGCTCTCCTTCTTTAAGACGTTCTTTACCAAGCTTTTGGTCATCTATCCCAATATCTTATGTGGCTTGGTGTCAAATTTTGTTTTATAATGCTCCTGTGAAGCACCTTGCGACATTTTACTACGTTAAAGGCGCTATATAAATACAAGTTGTTGTTGTTGGTGCCATGGCCACTATTCATTCCTGAACCAACATCATTAAAACAGGTTATCTAGTCATTATCTCATTGCTGTTTGTGGGTATCTCAGTGCTACCCCAGTGGCTGCAGCATGGCTGGTGGAAGGCTGCTGACTTTCAGTGGGGGAGACTGCAGATGGCCTTGGAGGATGACCTTGAGCAGCTCTGGGCCTAGAAGGCCCAGTCTTAGACTGCACCACCTTGGCACTGGCAGCAAAGGTGCGGGCTGGCTGCCTGACAGGCAACAGCAAGGGCACTGGCAGAGTGGGAGTGGCGGGAGGATGAATGCTGTCATCCTGAGAGAGGACAGCGGGTTCCTGCTCCATGGAGCCACTGCCATTCCCCTAGGGCAGTGCATAAGCAATCATAGTAATCTGTTGGAGGACAGATTGCTGGACTGCTGTGACACCCTGCAAGCCTGTTTGAACACTGGTATCCACAGCCATGATGCCAGCAGTCTGAGCTTGCATGGCAGCAAGCTGACCTTGAATGACAGAAGTCTGAGCTTCCACTGCAGCAGCCAGACGTTGGGTGGCTTCTGCTGGTGCTGCAACGGAAGCTGAGACATTGGCCATCAGAAGCTGTATCATGGTTGGGTCCACAAGTGTGTTCATGGAGTTGGTCACCACTTCCATGCTGGAAAGGATGGGCTCCAAGCTCTGCGCAAAGCCAAGTTGGCGCCGGATTCCTCCATGCTCCTTGACATTGCACGCAGACTTTCTGGCAGGCTTCCCAAGCATTTCATTGTGCATACCCATCAACCTTCTTCTGTAGCCTGCCCCAGCAAAGTGCTCATCTGAGTCCTCTGCAGCAGAACCTGTGTCCAACCTCGCCCTCCGACAAGCTGACATCTATGCTACCTTTGCCCCCTGCTCTGGCTGCAGGCCACTCGTGCCCGGTGTCTCGCCATGTGCAGATCCTGCCTCTAAGCTTTCCTCTAAATTACATGCAGTGTCAGTATCTGAGCTGGTGGCTGCGAGTGTGAAATTGAGTGATGGTGTTTCTTCTTCATCATTGTCTTCCTGCTCTTCCATCTGATGCTCTTCCACCACTATCTGTTCAGGTTGCAGTTCTTGGGTATCTGAAAGGAGAAAGGCACAAGGGTAGAGTTGTGGTGAGGGGAGGGGGGAAGCAAGAGGTACTTGCTTACACCAACTGCAGCTTGTAAAGCAGAAGAGATTATGGGATAGAAGATAGGAGCAGGAGTAGGCCATTCGGTCCCTCGAGCCCGCTCCGCCATTTAATGAGATCATGGATGAGGGGGAAGTGGGATGTGAGAAGGAGGATTAAGTATCAGGATACTGTCATCTTCTATGGTTTTAGCCCTGCCACTGGCCACGGCCTCAGCAATGGCCGCTCCAATGATGCCGAGCACTGTCTTCTCCATGGGGGTAAGGATATGCAGCCGCGCCTGTCCCCCGCCGTTTAGCTTCTGCTGCCTCCAGTTATGCGCCGCCTCATCCTGCACGAGAGAGGGAAGTGTGTCAGTGAGTGTGGTGTAATGTGGCTGTCATGGTTGAATAGCTGGCAGTGTGTGTAAGCTGTGAGATGTGGATGTGAGGCATGCAGTAGTGCTAAGTGTGTGACGGTGAGGTGAAACTATAAATGTTAGGCATGAGTCCTGATTGATAGAGATTGTTGGTAGGTGAGTGATAGGGGTGTGGTGCATTGAGCAGTTGCTGAGGCTCATGGTGCAGTTGGTGGGAGACAGCATTTGAAGATACATTCACTGACCTTGACCACTTGTGCGAGGTCATTGGCCTTTTTGAGGCACTGCATCCAGGTCATCGGGGCTCGACTCCTGGCATTGACCGCCACGCCTATCTGGTCCCACTGCCTTTGCAGAGTTTGTCTGGAGGGTCTCCTGTGGATAGAACATATCTCTCCTCCTCTCAACCCCCTCCACTAAGGCCTCCAGTTCAGCGTCGGAAAACCTTGGAGCTCGCTCTTTCCCCTGTTGTGCCATTATTGTCTTCTTCCAGGCCAGAATGTCTTCCACAATGACTTCCAGCACCTTCTCCAGCCACAATGCACCTCCCCTTTAAGAAGTGAAGGTTAGCTTTAAGTAGTGTAGGCTACCTTTAAGTGGTGCTAGCCTCTCACAATTTTGCACCCCCTGCTCAGGTGTGCAGTCACTCAACAGCACACTTAGCACTGACTGCATGCTACAATCATGTAAATTAGCAAGCAGCACGAAGTTGGTGTGCTGCCTGCATCAGAAGCAACGGGCGCAGGTTAATCCTGCATCGTGATCCCCACGCCCGTTTTCGGGCCCTGTCCAATTTAGCCCCCCTCATCTGTGGTCAATGCTACCCTCCTCCCATCGTGATTCATTGAGAAATTCAGCAGCAGGAGGGCAATGAATACAAATTCATGTCCTCCCATTACATAGTGCATACTATGAATAGCCTCCTAGGATTTTGGCAGGGATAAGTCCCACCCTGCCACACACCTAAACCACCGCTTTGGGGACTCAGAAATTTTGGGGCCATGGCTTTTAAGAATGCATTTAGCAAAAGTTAATCGTGATAACACTGTAGGTCAGATTCAGTTCAGTGGCACAAACCTGACATAAAGAGGTACACCATCTCTCAGTACATTCTGGGCCTGTTAATATTACACCTCAAATTGTTTTCTGGTTTAAATCAGAAACGACTCCAGTGTGTAATGTTTGAGCATTTGGAAAGGAGGAGTACAGTAGGACCACTGAAATGTACTACAGAACTCAGATGGAGTGAAATTACCCGTTTTGGATCAGTGCCTCCATTAAAGTAGTGGGCAAAGGAATTCCATACTTTCACACTCTAGTATCACACAACACAATTTAGATCTTCTGCTTCAGATTTTCCAATAGTTTTTACATTGGAGATGTACTTGTGATCCTGTCGTTCTAAACTTTCAAATGGTTATGTTCATGATTGAAGGAGCACACTGGTGATCTGTGTGTTGCTGGTAATATTTGCAATACCACTCATTGGCACTGACCTGGTATTAGTGGTGAGGTGAAATGTACTGTTTGTGGCCAATATATTCTGTTGAAGCTCTGAATTTTCCTTTATTACAAATCTATATAAGAATATAATTTGTCTTTATAACAGAAAATGAAAATGCATAGTCCACCTTAAAAAGAATATCCTCAGTTTCACAATCTGGGTATTAGATTTGAAGCGTATGCACACTTTCACGTCAGATGATAAAAATGTTTGGATTCAGGCTTGGAAACATCTGTTTGCCAAATGTTACATCACATATAAAAATAGTGGACGCAACAAAGTCTCACACAGTGCATCCAGACTGCAGAAATGCATCTTAAAAGTACTTACTTGCTTATAACCCTGATCATTGTGGTTTATGGTCAGCATTATCCGCCACCTGATGTGAATTGGGTCAATCTTTATAGGCAAGGTTTCAACTTCCAGTGTCATCCAGGGGAAGCTTTGATAGAGATACAGAGTTACTACGATAAAGAGCAAGGCTCTGACAGAGTTTGGAGTTTCGACTGCATACCAACGCCCGTGGGTATGGGACAGGTGACAGAATGCTGGTGGGATGATATTAACCGAGCTGGGCTTGAATGGTAAGTCACAGGGCACATCATTATTATTTTGCTTTTCCCTACATGACCTCTGTTTGGTTTTTGCAGATATATTTATTAAGCTCTTTAGTAAAAATAATCAAATCGTTTTCAGACTGCTGAGCATGATTAGGAACCAGGCCAGGTTTTCTGCTGAATGAAACTGATGAACTTCAAATTAGAAGCAGGTGGCATGTCAGCATTGAATTCCTGGGCTTAAATATTCTTGAAAACATCAAACAGCCATGTGAATCAGATGTTTATGCAAGAGTCCTGTGTCCTAGTCTCACAGGTACTGACAGATTTCTTCCTGTTTTATGATCCGAGGTTATGCAAGTGACTTATATAATATATGAAAATCTGCTAGTACTGGAAAGTTTCAAGAACATTTGTCCTTTCTCACCTCGACATTTAAGGAATTTTCATTTTTTAATGAGAAGTTACACCTTTTATGGACACTTTTAATGGTTTAAAGGTTAACTACAGTAAAATGCAGTGTACATGAAGGACTCTTATGTACTTTTCCTTTTTTCTCCTCCAATTTTCTCCTTATGCTGTTCCAATCTCAAAAACAGTGACATATCCTACAGTGGAGTTCCACAAGTACTAAGAGCCCTCTGGTATTATACCCAAGTGGCTGTTGCTCATCAGTGAAGCCAAATAGATTTGTATAGATACTTTCAGTCGTGGCTACTTTTTGAGGAGTGACTTGTACACTGGAGTGGCAAAGATGGCTATTGAGATTCAACATCCTGAATGGCCTCCTTCTGTGCTGTAAATTTCTATGATTCTATGATTACTGCCAGGTGAAATCTAGGTGATAAGGATACTTTGATTAGTGTTAGTGGCACTCTGCATGATGATATAGGTTTAACACTGATAAATGCTACCACCACTGAACGAACAACACCAACTTAGTCAATTAGAGAACAGATACAATTAACTAAAGTAATTCTGTATATTTTAATATTTTGAAGCACTGTTGGTTTTATTGTAATAAAATTCCTTTCATTTATTTACATTTTTAAGACCATAATTTATAAAAGAAGCAATGAACTAAAACTGTGGAATAATCAGTGTTTGAATTAAGTGGCCTGAAAAGGCAGGGTTACAATTTTCATTAATTCTCAGCCTAAGTAAAATATAATAATTTTTAATATAGTCAAAATCCAGATTATTCATGCTGCAATATTAAAATATATTCTCTTGCCCCACCATTTTTAGAGTTCTCTTTCATTCCCTTTGCCTCCTGCCCTGATTTTCCTTCCACATCAGACATCACTCTGTCACTGAGTGTGAGCAGGTGACTTGTGCCCAGGCCTCTGTGACTAGCTGCTAGGAGATAGGTGAGAGTACCGCAGGTTGATACACGTTTTGATTTCCCCTTGGTCCCTGTAGTGAAGCACATTTGCTCCTCTAAGCAACCTAGCCAAGATTGAGAACTCACTGTGTAGAGGATCATGGGGATCAGTCTGCTATGTATTCATACATCAATGTTCTGCACCCAACTCCCATATAGATGTAATGTTGCATACTATAGATTTAAAAATAACCAGAGATTTTTGATGGCAAATTCAATTAAATTTGTGCAACTGTAAACATGTTAGGAGGTGAAATTCCCCTTTTGATAATTTTAACAGAAACGTTATTGTTCCAGTACCATTCAATCTGTTAGAATTCATTTGGGGAAATCATTGTTTAAGGAAATCATACTGTTTTGGGGGAATCCCTTTCAAAAGCTCAAATCATATTCCAAGCTAGTGTTCATTATCTACATTCTGTCACTTGGTGACGTTATCTGAAATTGTGTGTCGATGACCCCAGGTCTACCTCTCTGCTGCTTCCATTGAACCAAAGGTTGTTGCCACAGTCTCAACTTCCTTGTCTGATATCAAGGCCAAGACTTGAATGAGTCAAAACATATTCCAGTTAAAGTCCACAAGACCTAGGCCATCCACCTTCATGTCTTTAGCCTTAATTCCATCAGCTTCCCTGACTGCATCTCAAGCTGAATTAGGAAGTGAAATGTAACCTCAGTGTCCTGCTTGATCCAAACTCAGCTTCCTCATCTACACCCGCTTTGTTACAAAACCTACTTTCTTCCACCTCTGCAATATTGCCCACCTCTGTCCCTATTTCTTCCATTCTGCTGCTGAAACTCTATTTCATGCCTTCATCACTTCAAGGCTTGGATTCTCCGACACCATGATAACTGAGTTCCACACATGAACCCCCACAAGCTTCCACTCATTCAAAACACTACAACCTGTTTTTCCATCTGCACTAAAATGCCACACTCCCACCAATGTGTCCTTTCCTTGCTCCATTGGCTCCCATGTTCTAGTGTGTCAAGCTCAAAATTTTCATCCTTGTTTAAAAGTAAGTCCATAGATTTGCCCTCACAAATGGTATTACAGGAAACTTTGTTATATCTGGCACCGACAGGACCGAGCTGTTGCCGATCTATCAAAACTGCCGGACATACAAAGTTAATGTTGAAGCATACGGAGGTTTTCATCTCCGTATCTGACAACAAACACCGTTGCTTAGCAACAGCTTGTAAACAGTTGGCCCGTACCTTGGAAGTGTCTCTGTAGCTTAGCAACAGCTTCAGAGAGACTTTCCAGAGCCCGACTGTTGAAAACAAAGCCACGAGAAGAAAAACAACCTAACAAAACGGCTCCTGATTTCTGCCGGTAGATCGAGGTTTCTGGACTTACAACCTCTGGATAAACCAAAGTTTCCTGTATAAGCAGTACTGTTCCAGGGAATCAGTATTAAAATCCATACCGTAAAGTGCTTGCTCAATGTACAGTAATTTCACTTGCTTGACAGAACGATTACTTCCCACTTTGGGGAATCCATTCAATGGCAAAAGTGAATGATCTTGCCAGTTGCTACAGATCAGCAATGTCCACTGTACAGAAAGTGGTCATAGGACACAGCCAGACATTTAGCAGCTACCTCAAAAACAGTAGGGATCAACAGTTGACGAATGCCAGTGGGGATTAGCATCTACTGTAATTGTTCATAATGGCTATATGAAACACCGTGAGTATGTCATTTTCACTTAGACAAATGCTACTGCTGTCAAGAATGTAATTGAAATTTTTCCTGTAATTAAATTCAGTGCAAAATTTTCTTGGAAATGTCAGTGCCATGTGCCAATTGACAAATCAGTCTTAAAAAAACATTTTTTTAAATTCTTATTTCATGCATTTCTCACAGAGGATTTCAAATTGGAATGAATAAGCCTAGGAATTCAAAATATTAGAAAATGAGAAATTAGCAGTGAAGTTAAAAGAACAAAATAGAATCTGTGATTGTCATTATGTTCTGCTCTTTTAACTAGCAAGCTCCTGGGTCATAGATGAGATAGTTTGTTCCACTGCAGCCTTTCCAGGTTTGACATGGCAACAATTGCCCTGGTAATGTTATGACCATATCAATCTTTGGATTTGTGTCATTTCATCAGCTAAAAAAAGCCCTTTGAAGATGGATTTTAGCCAATTTGAGTTAAATGTATTCGATAATGTTCCTACCTCCAAAATTGTTTGAGGAGCCCATGAGACACAGAAAAGTAAGGGAATGTAAGCTTAGAATAGATAGAATACAGTAAATTGGATAGAAATTAAGCTAAATTAAAGTTAGAATAATAAAGAATAAAAAAGAGAATAGAGAATGGGAAAGAAATGTAAATTCCTACCCACATTCATGGCCACCGTTTCAACCTCACCATCTTCTGTGGCCTCTCTACTCCTGTGATGTTGATTGTTAATATGACTATCTCTAAGCACCTTCTTGTATTCCTCACCACCCACATCCCCCTATCCGCTTTCAATCCCATTTCTCACCTTTACTTTCAATATCCTCGGTCCCACCAAAATCTTCACTGTCTCCCATCACTTTTGTTCCCTCGGTCCTTCATCCAAGGATTGCAAATTTGAACATATCTGGTGCATAACTGGCTTAGCCATCCATTGCCAGATTTGGCTTAACCACATCAAGCTCTACTGGGCCTCACTCTCCTCTGCCAAAATCATCCATTGCGCTAATAGCATCCTGGAGCACAAAGGTAGCTCTATGAATAAGTAGTGCTCTCCTACTTCAAAACGGCTCACTACTCCAGGATCATCGTGCAAAGATAACCACCGGCTGTTTCCTCCACTACCAACCATCTCCTTAAGCCCTCTCCACATGTCCCTCTACCCTCACCTTTAACAATAAGTGCAAAGAGCTCATGGATTCATTTGTCACCAAGATTGAGACTATCTACTCAGCTGTCTCCGTTGCTTTCCCCTTGCCCACAATATTAAACCTCCCCCAGTTCCCCTCCCATTCTAGTCCTAAACCCCTGTCTCTCTCTTGTTTCTGCCCCATCTCCCCTCCACCCTCATCTCATTCATGAGACCCAACTCCTGCTCCCTCAACCCTATTCTCATTAAACTCCTGACCACCCAACTTTCCTTCCTGGCAAGTATGCTACATGATATTGTAAATTTGTAAATGCTTCCAACTTCTCAGGGACTGTCTCCCACCTTTTTGAAACTGCTATCAACATCACCTTCTCAAAAATAACCACTGTTGATCCTTTGCATTCCTCTAATCAGATTTCCACCCCTTCCACAGCACCAAAACAGCCTTAACCAAAGTTATGAATGGCATTCTCTGTGAATGTGGAGGAGAGAGAGAGAGACAGAAGTGGAAGAGAAGAATGAGAGACAAAGAAAAGAAAGAGCAGAAAGAATCATAAATGAAGCACAGAGAGAAATAAAAATGATAGAGACACGTTTTGTTAGTATGCAGGTACAGCAAGTAATTAGGAAGGCAAATGGAATGTTGGCCTTTATTGCGAGGGGGATGGAGTATAAAAGTAGGGAAGTCTTGCTACAACTGTACAGGGTGTTGGTGAGACCACACCTGGAGTATTGCATGCAGTTTTGGACTCCTTATTTAAGGAAGGGTATACTTGCATTAGAGGCAGTTCAGAGAAGGTTCACTGAGATAAAGGGGTTGTCTTATGAAGAAAGGTTGAGCAGGTTGGGCCTATACTCATTGGAGTTTAGAAGAATGAGAATTGATCTTATTGAAACATATAAGATTCTGAGGGGGCTCGACAGAGTAGATGCAGAGAGGATGTTTCCCCTCATGGGGGAATCTAGAACTAGGGGGCATAGTTTCAGAATAAGGGGTCATCCATTTAAGACTGAGATCAGGAGGAATTTCTTCTCTCAGAGGGTCGTGAATCTTTGGAATTCTCTACCCCAGAGAGCTGTGGAGGCGGAGTCATTAAATATATTTAAGGCGGAGATAGACAGATACTTGAGCTACAGGGGAGTCGAGGGTTATGGGGAGAGGGCGGGAAAGTGGAGTTGAGGCCAAGATCAGATCAGCCATGATCTTATTGAATGGCGGAGCAGGCTCAAGGGGTCAAATGGCCTACTCCTGCTCCTATTTCTTATATTCTTATATTGCAGACTTACCATTACAAGCATCTTTAGCTAGATGGATGTCAGAAGATAAGAGATTTTTTTTAATGGAACACAGTTTGACAACACTAAATCAGATAGTTTTGTTCAACTTCAGTATCAAGAATGATAATTGATTTAAATGAGCTTTGAGCTAAGTCATGTGAGCAGGGTATGTATGTGGCGGCCCTCTACTTCCTGCGTCATAATGTTTTCAGTTGTTGCACCTACGTGAGTAGGGAGGATAAAAGACGAGCAAAGTCAAACCATTTGTTTTTAATGAGGCTGAGAAGGGATGGGTACAGAGCAGTGACATGCCAATCGTTTAAATATCCAATATATAATACTTGAGGGAGTTAATTCAAATATACAGTTCTAAGCTTTACATGATTTAAATGTATTTAGGGTTTGCTTTGTGTAAATTTCTGGGGGTCTGAAAGTATGATGTCCTGAGAAATAAAGCTGACCACATGGTAGCATCATCACAAAGTGTCCAGATCTGTGACCTCTAATACTGACACACACCTGTAACCAGTGGAAACAGTTCTTCAATATAAACACACCATTAATGGAGCTCACATGCTGTCTCTCTTTCCAACAGAGGTAACAGCTGCTGGCTGCCCAATGTGGTGGTGTAAACCACGCAGCTGGCAGTGGAAAATGGGCCAGTGTTTTGCCAAGCCGTAACTCCACCCACATTGCACCACACCTAGTTTCCAGGAATCCAGCAGTATAGGAAGTGCCAGCTTGGACAGACAGTTGCTTCTTTAAATATCCAATTAGGGGTGGGGACATCTTGCGTGCTATTTCTCACTGTTTAGGCATGTAGGACTTTGTTTCTAAAGGATGCCATTCTGAAATCGGCATCCAGCATTACTAGGGAATGAGCTGTTGTGGGGACCGGTGTAAGGGCACATGCGAGTACCTTGATTCTACAATAGTTCCACTCATTTTTGACTGTTTTTCCTCTTTTTAGTTTTTTCCACCAGCACATGGGTTCTCAATGAAGCTTTATACCATTTGTTCACATTTTTCTACCCCCTCTATTTGATCACTCCTCTATTATAAATTTGAATCTGCTATAGATACTTTCTCATGTTCAGTGGCTGGTTAACTACATGAGAGGTGCTCGCTCTATGCCCACCTTCTGGAGGCTTCACATCTGCCACTGCCAAGTAGCTAAGACAATTGGCAAACAATTAGTGCATGTGGAGGCTTCTCTTCCCAAAGGAAGCTGGGACAGCAAAGCCAATGGCATCACTAAAATATTTGAATGTCTCACTAACTTTCAGGTTGAATGCTTCCTTGACATGCAAGAAAGCAGACATACCAGCAGGCAGCATATTCTGATATGTCATACCTGCCAAGATGTCACCAACCATATCTGCAGAGATGTGCAGCAATGACTATGGAGAACTGTCTTGACAGTGTCTGGGGCAGCAGATACAGAGCTGTGCCATCTACTGCAAGGGCCCCTGCAGCTACTATACAGTTTAGGGCTGGCATATCCAGTGACAATAATGATCAGCTGTGACTTTAATCTAAGCTCCACCTCCTCACAGGCATCCTGCAATGTTAACCTATGGGAGTGGTGCCATGGAGTGGCACAGAGGGCCACCCTCCTTGCAACCACATGCAGCAGGAGATGGGTGCTGGGCTGCTCGGTCACATGTCTGCAGACACATAACTACATATTGGATCGGATTTTGCGGTCATCAGCGACGTCTTCGCCGCTGGCCCCAAAGTATGCATCGCACAAGGATCTCGTGATCCCTGTGTTGAGAACGTTGGGTTTTCTGACCTTCAATTCAAAATTAACAGAAGTATAATGGGGATTCCCTTGTGCGAACTGCTGTGACGTCAATAGGCTGTCTAAGCAGCCAATCAAAATGCAGAATTCTCACAGACAGCAAACAAGGAAGTGAGTAAGCTCTTAAAATTCTAACTTTTTATAAATGTTAGAGAGAGCAAAACAAAGATTGGGATTCTCACATGGGAAAAAGGCAAACCTGAAATAAAGATGGACAAACTTTAAAAAAAAATTAAATTTTTTGTTGAAAAGTTTCTTAAAAATGTTAATTCTTATTAAAATGGACAAATTTCACACTGCGCAAAATTAAAATTAGTTTTCCAGGCCCTTAACATTTGTTTAGCAGTAATAACACTGTCAAAATCCCAGTTACACCTAATCCCTTTGGGTCTAACTTTTAGTGGGGAATTTAACAGCGTAATTACTGCGGAGGAGCCGAAGTTTTCATCAGTTTCAATGATTTGGCTGATTACACAGATTACCGGCTCTGTGAGGGGGCGGGGGAGGAGGTGGTGGGGTGGACTGTGCAGCCTGTTTCAGAGCTGCCAAGGACAGACCCGCAATTTTGGGATTTCCGCATGCGTCTGCACATGCGCCAAATCCCGAAGTTGCGGTCAGTTTCAAAGGCGGAATGACGGCGAACACTGACAGTTTGCCGTCGTCCTGACCGCAAATTCCAGGCCATTGTGTTTTTTAACCGCCTTAATTTTTGTCTGGCTTTTCTTACTTCCCTCCCCTTTTAACCTTGGCAAAGGCAAATAATGCATTGAGATGCCTTCTGAACTTTTCCAAAGAATTCTGCCCCTCCTCCCATTTAATTGCCTCTATTAAAAATTTGAATCTGCTGTAGATACCCTCCCAGGTTCAGTGGCATTAGTCTGTAGTGGTCTGACTGTCTGTTATGGGACTTGACTCACAGTACAATAGCGTAACCCAAGGATGTAACAAAAGCATCCCTTAGTGATCTGGACTGGATATTCATGTCTTTCACATGTGCTTCCTCAATCTCTCCAAAGGCAGACCAAGAAAACAAATGGTGAGACAAGGCCACATACAAATCGTTACATTGCTTTATATCCCAGTAAGGTAAACATACGGAACAGCAGTTATGATCAGGTCCATTTGGCTAAGAGCAGGTCAGAGGCTGGGTATTCTGCGGTGAGTGGCTCACCTCCTGACTCCCCAAAGCTTTTCCACCATCTACAAGGCACATGTCAGGAGTGTGATGGAATACTCTCCACTTGCCTGGATGAGTGCAGCTCCAACTTGACACCATCCAGGACAAAGCAGCCCACTTGATCAGCACCCCATCCACCACCTTAAACATTCACTCCCTCCACCACCGGCGTACTGTGGCTGCAGTGTGTACCATTTGCAAGATACACTGCAGCAACTTGCCAAGGCTTCTTCGACAGCACCTCCCTAACCCGCGACCTCTTCCACCTAGAAGGACAAGGGCGCAAGGGAACACCACCACCTCCAATTTCCCATCCAAGTCACACACCATCCTGACTTGACAATATATCGCCGTTCCTTCATAGTTGCTGGGTCAAAATCCCGGAACTCCCTCTGTAACAGCACTGTGGGAGTACCTTCACCAGACGGGCCACAGTGGTTCAAGGCGGCTCACCACCACCTGCTCAAGGGCAATTAGGGATGGGCAATAAATGCTGGCCTTGACAGCAACGCCCACAACTCGTGAACGAATAAAAAAAACTTAATTCAATCTGTACAATTTACCTTTTCATAATAATATAAAATAGAAAACACACTACACTACCCCACAGTGAGCCATCTTACTTGACTTAAACAAATGGATTCTTGGCAGGGGGATGGGATAGAGAGTGGAGCTATAGTAGGGGGTGATTTACAGCCAAATACGGAGGAAAAAACAAGTCAGCTGGGAAGGCAGAGCAAATATGTGAAGGCAAAAGGGAATATGGCAAGGCTGGAAGGCATTTATTTTAATGCAAGGAGTCTTGCAAATAAGGTGGATGAACTGAAGTTGTTGCTGAACACATGGGAGTACGATATTGTTGCTATCACGGAGACATGGTTGAGGGAGGGTCAGGACTGGCAGCTCAATATTCCGGGGTATAGAATCTTCAGGCGAGGCAGAGGGGGGTGTAAAAGGGGAGGGGGTGTTGCAATATTAATTAAGGAGTCAATTACTGCTGTAAGGAGGGATGATATATTAGTGGGTTCCTCTAATGAGGCCATATGGGTAGAACTTAAAAACAAAAAGGGGGCAAGCACTTTGCTGGTAGTGTACTATAGGCCCCCAAACAGTCAGGGGGAGATAGAGGAACAGATATGTAGGCAAATCTCAGAGAAGTGCGAAAATAATAGGGTAATAATAGTGGGGGATTTCAACTTCCCCAATATTAATTGGGATAGTCAGAGTGTGAAAGGCTTAGAGGGTGCAGAATTCTTAAAGTGCATCCAGGAGAGCTTTTTGAGCCAACATGTAGAAAGTCCTACAAGAGAGGGGGCGGTACTGGACCTAATTCTAGGGAATGTAGCCAGGCAAGTGGTGGAAGTGTCAGTAGGAGAGCATTTTGCCGACAGTGACCATAATTCGGTGAGATTTAAGGTGGTCATGGAAAAAGACAAAGACGGCCCGGAAATAAGGGTTCTAAATTGGGGGAAGGCCGATTTTAATATGATAAGGCAGGATCTGGCCAAAGTGGACTGGGAGCAGCTACTTATAGGAAAATCCACATCAAAACAGTGGGAGACTTTCAGAAGGGAAATAGAGATAGTACAACGCCAACATGTTCCTGTAAAGGTCAAGGGTGGGACCAACAAGCAAAGGGAACCTTGGATGACAAGGGATATACAAAAATGCATTAGGAAAAAAAGGGGGGCTTTTGGCAGTTACAAAAGACTAAAGACGGAGGAAGCCCTAGAGGAGTATAAAAAGTGCAGGGGCATACTTAAAAAAGAAATTAGGAGGGCGAGGAGGGGCCATGAAATAACATTGGCGAGCAAAATAAAGGAAAATCCTAAGATGTTTTATAAGTATATTAAGGGCAAGAGGATAACCAGGGAAAGGGTAGGGCCCATTAGGGACCAAAGTGGCAATCTGTGTGTAGAGCCAGATGATGTAGGCGGGGTTTTAAATGAATTTTTTGCATCTGTGTTCACTATGGAGAAAGACGATGTAGACATAGAAATCGGGCAACGGGACTGTGACATACTTGAACATATTAGCATCGAGAGGGAGGAGGTACTAGCGGTTTTAGCAGGCCAAAAAGTGGATAAATCCCCAGGCCCGGACGAGATGTATCCCAGGCTGTTGTGGGAGGCAAAGGAAGAGATTGCAGGGGCTCTGACACAAATTTTCAGAACCTCTCTGGCCACAGGGGATGTACCAGAGGACTGGAGAACAGCTAACGTAGTACCATTATACAAGAAGGGTAGCAGGGATAAACCAGGGAATTACAGGCCAGTGAGCCTAACATCTGTGGTAGGGAAATTATTGGAAAAAATTCTGAGGGACAAAATTAGTCTCCACTTGGAGAGGCAAGGATTAATCGGGGATAGTCAGCATGGCTTTGTCAAGGGTAAATCATGTCTGACAAATCTGATTGAATTTTTCGAGGGGGTGACTAGGAGTGTGGATGAGGGAAATGCTGTGGATGTGGTTTACATGGACTTCAGTAAGGCTTTTGACAAAGTCCCGCATAGGAGACTGGTCAAGAAGGTAAGAGCCCATGGGATCCAGGGGGCCTTGGCGCGTTGGGTCCTAAACTGGCTGAGTGGTAGGAGGCAGAGGGTGATGGTCGAAGGTTGCTTTTGTGACTGGAAGCCTGTGTCCAGTGGGGTACCTCAGGGATCGGTGCTGGGTCCCTTGCTGTTTGTGATCTACATAAATGATTTGGATGAGAATGTAAAAGGTATGATCAGTAAGTTCGCAGATGACACGAAAATTGGTGGGGTGGTAAATTGCGAGGAAAAAAGCCTCAGGCTACAGGACGATATAAACGGGTTGGTCAGATGGGCGGAAAAGTGGCAAATGGAATTTAACCCTGAAAAGTGCGAGGTGATGCATTTTGGACGGACAAATAAGGCAAGGGAATACACAATGAGTGGTAGGACCCTAGGAAGTACAGAGGGTCAGAGGGACCTTGGTGTACATGTACATAGATCCCTGAAGGCAGCGGAACAGGTAGATAAGGTGGTTAAAAAGGCATATGGGATACTTGCCTTCATTAGCCGAGGCATAGAATATAAGAGCAGGGAGGTTATGATGGAGCTGTACAAAATGCTGGTGAGGCCACAGCTGGAGTACTGTGTGCAGTTCTGGTCGCCTCACTATAGGAAGGATGTGATTGCTTTGGAGAGGGTGCAGAGAAGATTCACCAGGATGTTACCTGGGATGGAGCGCCTCGGCTATGAAGAAAGACTAAACAGGCTGGGGTTGTTTTCCTTGGAGCAAAGAAGGCTGAGGGGGGACCTGATTGAGGTGTACAAAATGATGAGGGGTATAGATAGGGTAGATAAAGAGGAACTTTTCCCCTTAGTAGGGGGGTCAATAACAAGGGGGCATAGATTCAGGGTAAGGGGCAGGAGATTTAGAGGGGATTTGAGGAGGAACTTTTTCACCCAGAGGGTGGTTGGAATCTGGAACTCGTTGCCTGAAAGGGTGGTAGAGGCAGGAACCCTCACAACATTCAAGAAGCATTTGGATGAGCACTTGAAATGCCATTGCATACAAGGCTATGGACCAAATGCTGGAAAATGGGATTAGTCTGGAATAACAACAGAAAATGCTGGAAAAACTCAGCAAGTCAGGCAACATCCGTGGAGAGAAATTTGAGTTGACGTTTCGGGTTTGACCCTTCTTCAAAAGGGATTGATGGACGGCGCAGACACGATGGGCCGAAGGGCCTCTTTCTGTGCTGTAAAACTCTATGACTCTATGACTCTATGAGCCATCTTACTTGACTTAAACAAATGGATTCTAATTGTCCTTCAGCATTTCTAATCGCTTTGCCTCAGCAAAAGTCCCCACAGCTTTCCCATTGACAAACCTGACTACCTTCACAACTTACACGATAGCAAAATACCTTCACAACTTTCCTGTTTCAAAAAGCCTCCCTGCCTGGGTCTGTCTTGATGTTTTATCTCTTGCTGTTCATACCCAGCAAACAGAATCAAAGACTTTCCAATACAATGGGTGGTTTTCAATTGCCCAGACAGGCTAATGATTTGTTTATTTACAATCAATGGGAAAACAACATTAAAACCAGTGCATTTGCATCTTAATTACCTAATGCCTCAGACCCCTTTTATAACCTGCATGAATAAATCATGCTTTAAAACACAACCGTTAAAGTAATTCTTTACAAAATCCTTTTTGTGAAAAATGGTGAAAAGATACCAAACATGAAAGCCCCATTCCCTTTATATTTCTCTTGCATGGAATTTTTTGCACCAATTTGAACTGAAGCTATGCAAATGAGCTAACCGCAGAAAATTGGGTGTAAATCACACATATCCATTTCTGTCTGTTTTAACCAGGCACTAGTCATTCAGGTCTGAACTGTGCCTGTATTGGAAAATCCAGGCCAACAAGTTTGAAGCAGGCTATTTGAACATGTTATAACTGTATGAGAGAATAAAGAATTACTTGTATAGTTGTAACTTGGGATTGCCTGCAGTACCATCACCACCTCTCATTGAGGAGTTTTGCATTAAAGGGGTGCAGTCCATGACAGGCACATAGCTCTCCTCTATCAGTGGCATGTGGCAACCTCCGATAGCATCAGGGACTAACATTTCTTTGGGTCTTGCAAGCTGCTGTCAGATCCCCAATTATCTTTTAATGGCAAGTTTTTTTCCCCAGAAATTGGTGTCAACAAATATAAACAAGGTGTGATGCATGAAGCTCATTGCTTATGTTTGAAATCCACTTGCCCACCTATAGATATTGCTAACATCTGCAATGACATTCTGGTGCTCTGAAGTGGTTAACAATCCCGTTTTTATTTTCTTAATCTCCTCCGGTTTACTCCCTCTGTCTCATAATCATAGAATCAATGAAATTACAGCACAGCAAAAGGCCATTTGCCTTCAACTAGATTTCTTTTAACTCTAATCCCATTTCTCTGCCCTTTCCCTATATACTTTTATATTCTTACTTTGCAATTGCATATCCAATTCCATTTTAAAGTATGTTATAGTTTCTGCCTCAATAGTCACTTGTAGTAAAGCATTCCATGTTCTAATAACACTCTGTGTGAAAACATTTCTTCTAAGTTCCCCCTTCATTCTAGTAATAACCCTACGGTTATGCACTTTGTTACCGATTCACCAACCAGTGGAAATCATCAGACAGATTTTCTGGGCATATTGGATGAAAATTGGATGGGGAAGACTGCATGACAATAATGGAGCCATCTTTATTTTTTACCCATTTAAATCAATGGGTGGAAAATCAGACCGGCTTTGTTACGGGTGTGCAATCCTTCCTGCCCAATTCTCCTTTATTCATAGTGCCCAGGAGATTCAGACATGCCCTGGGGCAATAACAAGAAAGTCTGCCCCAATCTTTCACTGTTTACCCTCTCAAAATCTTTCATAACCTCTATAAGATCCTCCTTAACCTTCCATGTTCCTGCTAATTTTTCGAGCCTTTCTTTATTATAACCTCTCATTTTTGATATAATTCTAGTGTATCGCCACTGCACAATTTCCATGGCTTTAACAGCCTTCCTATGATCCTATTAGTACCACGTGTCTTTATTTTTTCAACAAGTTTCTTATTTTACATCTTACCAAATGCTTCTGAAAATCATATATATATTATATATAACATCTATTGCATTTCCTTTATTTATATACTATATGATTTCCTTGCAAAATTTAGTTCAATTAGTCAAGCATGACCTGCCTTTTAAAAATCCATGCTGTTCAATAATTGCATTGCATAATTTAATCTCTGTCTTGACCTTCAGGCTTTTAAAACCTAATTTTGGCAATACCTAAATACTACTTCTTGATTTACCCAGTCTTATTGTTTGTCTTTTCAACACTCAAATGCTCTTTTTCCAAAGGTGGTGTTCTGCACCTGCACATAAATTTTGCAATTTAAGAAAAAGTCAATCTTCATTAATAAACATTTATTGATTTATACAAAATATATTTATTCTCAAATATATATTATTGTAGTAATAACAGTAGTTTCTCCATGGCCATCTCCACCTCCAGTTTCATAAAGCTAGGACATTAAGAGGTATAGATTTTCTTCAACTGCCACAGTACGTGATCATTTTTGTATCTGAAAAAGCGCCTTTGAGATTTTGAAAGATCCTGGGGGAAATTTTGCCAGCCCTGGGGAGGCGGGTATGGAGGCGGGACTGCCGGGAAAATGGCTGACACTGAGAGCGGGTACCGAATCCACTCCCAACCCGCCTCCATGCCATCTTCCCGGGAGGCAGGTCCCCAACTCGCGCAGGGACCCGTCTCATCAAGACGGAAAGGGGATTACAGCCAATTAACAGGCAGTTAAGAGACTTATCCCCATTTTACCCCATCAAGTGCGGGCTTCCCGATGTCGGGATCCCCGCCAGGGTCAGCGAGGTGAGCAGTGGGTCTGCGGGGATGAGAGGGATCCAAAAGTCCACTGTGGAGGTGAGTGATGGGTACAAGTGTGGAGAGGTAAGTATGAGAGGTGAGTGTAAAGTGTTAGAAAAAGTTTACTTACCTTTGTTGCTTTCTGCAGGCTTCAACCCTTGGGGATCCGGAGGGGCCTCATCTCAATGGCACAGATGACAGAATGGCTGCAGCATTCTTCAATGCAGCAGCCATCTGATTTCTGTAGAGGAAATAGGTTTTGGTGAGCCTTCAGTAAGGGCTCACCATAAAACAGAGATTGTCAGGGTTTGACAGCTTCTCTAAGCTGACAATTCTCCACGCTGATAATTCATCTGTCAAAAAATTTTTGACAGATGAAACGTCATACGCTGACATCCTCTGTCACCGGCTTTCCCTTAATTGGCCTGCTAAGCCCGCCGGGTGGGCTTAACAAGGTCAATCAAGGGAAAATAGTGTGGTTGGCCGGACGTCGTTGGGGTCGGGTCTGAAACCCGACAACCAGCAGTCCCGCCCCCAATGATAAAATCCAGCCCTTTATGTACAATAAACTGTACGTTTGATTAGTATAGCCAAAATCTCCCAACTGCTGCACTGTTTGCTGTCACATATATAACATATAGCAAAACATATCCATTTAATTTAAGCTGCTGCAAACTACATGCCAACCATTTTATTGATTCATTACATTAATTAATGTAAGTACACGCTGCTACAGAAACTTAAAATAACTACTTAACAATGTTTAAAAAGTTGGACTGGATTTTGTTTAAAGATTTCTGTATGTTGAGGAGGGTTAAAGCCTTAAATGGGAGGTTTTCCTGAGTCTGCCCTGCCAGATTATGATGAAGACAAAAGTTTACCCCAGTGGAGCAAACACATGTCAAGGAAATGCCCAATTTTCCTCCATTAATTTAAATGAGAAGAAAATCAGGCAAGTTCCTTTACAGGCGTGAGCATTGTTCAAATGGGTTTTCCGTTATTCACTGTGTTCAGGCAATCCAGTACACCAGGCACAAACCCAGGAAACTCCCCCCCCTCCCCCCTGCCTACATACTTTTAACTTATTAATCAGACTGAGAAAATTACAGTTTAGATCTGAATGATCCCATCAGATCGTTGGCATGTTTGTTCTTTTTCACTGGATACTAAAAAGCAAACTATTCAGACAACTGGTGAAATATCATTAGCCTTCTATTTGGATGTGATTCTATTGTTCTGTGTAATAATATAGTATGTGTACTCTGGAAAATTAGACATCACAATCAAGGGTTCATGTGTTAGTAGTACACGCTAGTCTAAAGTCATTAATATTGGTGGAACTGCATATGCTGGTAACAAAAATGCTCCTAAGTTGATGTTCAAATAACCTGCATACACTCACTTATTTACAGCGTGCTTTGAAAATGATAACATTTGATCATTATGTTTATTTTCAGGTATCAAACTTGTTCAAACAATGGTATTGTAGCAGGAGTACAAAGCCGGTACTTTGAGGCTGTTCTGGATCGAGATTGGCAGTTCTACTGCTGCAGATACAGCAGAAGATGCCCATATGCATGCTGGTTAGTTGACAGTCTTTATTTCAAACAAAGTTTCCAAATATAGGCACATGTTGTATTTATTTTGATACTCTCTGGTCACTCTACCTTCCGATATGATGCTGTGCCTCTACATGTCCTTCAGAAGAGACGTTAATCAGCCTGATATCATTACTGTGTTTAGATGAATGTTAAAGATCCCGTGGTACTCTTCAAAGAACAGCAGGGAATTCTCTTGGGGTTCTGGCCAGCGCTTCTCTCTCAACCAACACAACCAAAAACAGATTAACTGGTCATTAATCGCATTGTTGTTTCAAAATATCTGTTGCATTTGCCTGCATAATAAGTGACTGCACTTGAAAACTAATTAATTGTGAAGTGTTTTTGAACATTCTAGGAGTGGTGACAACAACAACTTGTATTAGTTGTTGTTGTGATAAGGTGCTACATAAGTGCAAGTTTTTTTTAAAAGGGGAGAGAAGGGGAACGGAATGGGGGCTGATGAGCGCTGTAGAGCTGGGAGGGGCACTCCTGCTCCTTCTGGCCCCACAGGAATGTTTAAAAAAGTTATTTTTGTTCCAGTAGCCTGCTTAAAAATGTGAATGTGGAGAAGCCTGCTTAAAAATGTGAATGTGGAGAAGCCTGCTTAAAAATGTGAATGTGGAGAAGCCTGTTTAAAAATGTGAATGTGGAGAAGGAAGACCACTGTCTGGTACTATGGCTTCATCCTCAGAGTTTGTCCAAGCAATGCCATTTTGTGTCCTAGCCTCAATATTTCTCCTGAGCTGTACAAGCTAGAAACTATGGCCTAGAAATTCAGTATAGCCACTTTTGGGGCGGTAAAGTCGGGCGGCCGCTAAAGTTAGCGCCCGGCGCAAAGTCGCGCCCCCTTCGCTGATATTCAGTCGCATCGCCCCAAGAGGCTGCTGCAGCGCTAAAACAGGCGATGCACGACTATCTTTAGGCGCTAAGCCGGCGGTGCTGAGCGATACCACCGAGGCCGGGCGCAGCGCAGGTGCGGCGAGTTTTTGATTGACGGCAGACACTCTGGCGCCGGTCAGCTCTTAAAGGGGGAGGGTCGATTTGTTTGCCTGCCACGCCCTGCACACTGCAGCCCTCAACCTAGGCCTGACCACTTCAGCTTCACCTGTACAACGCCCAGGACTATGGAGAAGGCCAGGGAGAGAGCGCAGCGCTTCAGCGACGGTGACCTGAGGGTGCTGGTTGGCGGAGTGGAGCGCAGGCGCCATGTTTTGTACCCAGAAGGTGGCAAGAGGCCGCTGCCCAGCGCCTACCGGAAAGCCTGGAGGGAGGTGTCCAACAGGGTCTCTTCCAACAGCGTGGTTGCCAGGACTGCTGTGCAATGCCGGAAGAAGTTCAACAACCTCACTCGGGTTGTCAGGGTGAGTACCCTTTCCAGTGTCCTCCTCATCCTTGCATGTGCACCTCACATTATGGGCAAAGGGACCTGAAAGCCCTAATGGCCGGCCCTCATCCAGCAGCTATGGGACTGGCATGAAAATCACTTGCACATTCAGCACTTTACACACTGTCCAAGCTATTCGACCATGGGAGGCAGTGCAGACAAGATCAGGGCTACACACTGTCCAAGCTATTCGACCATGGGAGGCAGTGCAGACAAGATCAGGGCTACACACTGTACTTAGAGGCCGTCCTTTCTCTTGCAGGCCAAGGTTGCACACAACCGGCGCAACCAAACTGAGACCGGGGGAGGCCGTCCTGACATCAAAGAGCTCTCCGACCTCGACCAGCGTGTGGAGCGCATTATGGGAGGCCGGCTGATTGGCCCCGTCGCCACTGGAGATGCCGACCCTGTTCTGGGCCCCAATGGTAAGGGCATGAACTTTTGGACCTCTCTCGTTCCACTTGCGCATCAGATCAGCATCCTTTGCCACTGTCCGACCAATGCGGTGAATGGCACCACTCATGCCTCCCTCGCTGCCGCCCTGTCCTCACTCTAAAGCTACTCTTGTGCCTTCCTGCTTTCAGATGGTGAATCGCCAGGTGAGGAGGCGGGCCCTCAAGCTGCCACTGTTAGCCCTTCGGAAGACGAGGAGGAGGAAGAGGAAGTCGGCCCATCAGTGCCACCCTCAGCCGCGCCAGCCCATGCTGATGTAGGGGACACGTCTTCCCTGGAGGGGAGCCGGGGGGAAGGGTCGGAGGAGAGTGAAGCTCCAGGGCCCAGCGGCCTGCAGCAACGCGGGAGGGGTGGGGAAGCTCGGCGGACTTCTCCCCAGAGGGTGAGTGCGGCCTCCAGTCCTGCGACGGTCAGCGCAGAGGAGGTGTGCCTCCTAGAGGAAATGGCCGTCCAGGCTGAGCGCAGGCACACTGAGCTCATGGCTGCAGTGGCAAGGATGCCTGACTCCATAGAGTCACTGGTAAGGAGTGTGCAGGAATTCGGGTCAGCACAGGCCAGGAGTCTGCAACAATTCAGTGCAGCACAGGCCAGGAGTCTGGAACAATTCAATGCAGCACAGGCCAGGAGTGTGCAGGACATCAATGCAGCACAGGCCAGGAGTCTGCAGGACATTGCGGCAGCACAGTCGGCTTCTAGCCAAGTGCTCAGTCGTGCCGTCCATTCACTGGCTGGTGTATTGCGGACACAGACCAGGGCCACACGGGCACTAATTGCTGCCACCCTCGCTGGATCAGCCAGGCCTCGCCAGGCCACTCGCCGCGCAGCAGCAGCCCAGCAATCTGTCCTTCAGCTGGTTGCTGCGCATGCTGCACTGCTGGCCCATGCGAGTGCCAATGTGTCAGGCGACCAGCGAGCACCTGCGATCTGCCAGGTTGCCACCATTCCTGCAGCCGACACTGCCACTCCACCATTGCAGCTGCCACGAGCTGCTGGACAGACTGCTGCCGCCCAGCCAGAGTTGGAGCAGTCAGCAGCCGGCCCCTCCAAGACCAGAGCTGGTGCAGGCCGACCCCCAAGGGCATCTGCCGTCTCGCCATCTGCCCCTCAGCAGCCTTCCACCAGCCTTGCTGCAGCCACTGGGCTCCCATTGAGGAGGAGCAGCAGGGCGGGCAGGGGCCAGGCAAGGATGTGCAAGGCATCGCCCTCGCAGGACAAAAAGTAGAGGTATGCACAAATGCCTGGTGCTTGTTGGAAGGCCGACACTTGTGCAGTTGTTTGGGTTTAAGGCCGAGACTGGTGTGTATCTTTATTTGTGTAAGGCCGAGACTGGTGTCTATCTTTATTTGTGTAAGGCCGAGACTGGTGTCTATCTTTATTTGTGTAAGGCCGAGACTGGTGTCTATCTTTATTTGTGTAAGGCCGAGACTGGTGTCTATCTTTATTTGTGTAAGGCCGAGACTGGTGTCTTTCTTTATTTGTGTAAGGCCGAGACTGGTGTCTTTCTTTATTTGTGTAAGGCCGAGACTGGTGTCTATCTTTATTTGTGTAAGGCCGAGACTGGTGTCTTTCTTTATTTGTGTAAGGCCGAGACTGGTGTCTTTCTTTCTTTTTGTAAGGCCGAGACTGGTAGCTTTGTGTTTTTGGAGGGGGCTTCTCCACAAGAGCATGTAATGTGGGAAGGGCAGAGGTTTTCAATAAATTTTTGTTGTTAAATTGCAGTGTGCATGGTTTTTTGGTTAAGTCCTGGTTGGCCTGCTCGGCTGAGGGCTTGTGGAGCGGCTACATTCATCTGCTGACATTGGCACAAGCCAGTCCCTGAGAGGGGGCCTAGAACCGACGTTCAATAAGCCGGCGACGGGCGGCCCTTGCACTTTGTGCCTCCCTCCTGTGCTGGTCCTCCTCCTCCTCCTCCTGCTCCTCCTCCTCAGGTGGTCTTCCAATGTGTGGTGGCAGTGGCTGAGTCCTGCGGATAGCCAGGTTGTGCAGCATGCAGCAAACGACGACGAAATGGGAGACTCGCTCCGGCGAATACTGCAGTGCTCCCCCGGAACGATCAAGACAGCGGAACCGTTGCTTCAGGACGCCGATTGTTTGTTCGATGATGTTCCTGGTCGATTGATGGCTCTCGTTGTATCGCTCTTCAGCAGGGGTGCTGGGCGCACGGAGCGGGGTCATCAGCCAGGTACACAAAGGATAGCCTTTGTCCCCGATAAGCCATCCTCGTGGGTGAGGCTGGGCCTGGAACATGTCTGCCACAGAAGTCTGTCGGAGGATGAAGGCATCGTGGCTGCTGCCTGGAAAGCGGGCATTGACAGCTAGGATGAGCTGCCTGTGGTCACACACCAGCTGTACGTTCAGCGAATGGTAGCCCTTCCGGTTGCGGTAATCCTCGGCATTCTCCAGAGGTGCCCGCAAAGCCACATGCGTACAGTCAATGGCGCCCTGCACCATGGGGAAGCCCGCGAATGCTGCAAAGCCCATTGCACGCTGTTGCTGCTTGGCAAGGGCCATGGAGAAGGAGATGAACTGACGTCTCCTTTTGAAAAGGGTATTGGTCACCTGGCGGATGCAGCAATGCACGGCGAATTGGGAGATGTTAGCAATGTCGCCAGTAGCGGATTGGAAGGAGCCGGTGGCATAAAAGTTGAGAGCCACCATCACCTTCACTGCCACCGACAGAGACGTCCTGCACCTCAGCTGTGACTGCAGATCACCGACAAGCAGCTGGCAGATCTCTGTGACCACGTCCCTTCTGAATCGCAGCCTCCGAACACACTGCTTCTCAGACATGTTGAGATAGGAGAACTGCTGGCGGTATACCCTGGGTGGGTAAGGCCTCCTTTGCCGACGCCTGTTGCCCCCTCTCCGTCTAGCCAGGGCTGCCAGTCTCTCATGGCGTCTCTGAGCCCTTTGGATGTAATTGAGAAAGCCAGTGTTTACACCCATTGCAGCCCCCATAATATGCTGGCAAACAATGAGATGTCAATGAAGGCAAAAACTTTTTGAAAGCTGTGGCCTGAAGCCAGAAGTACCTGTCCGAGTGTTGGGCCAAAGCAGAAAGCTATCTACCTTGGTCTCTCTCCAAAGATCCGTTTCGCAAGAAGGTGTGCTGCAAAATGGCAGCCTTTTATATTGCAGGATGAGTGCCCTTTAATTTGCGCCCCCCGCGCCCCGCATCGGCTGAGCACCGTTCCACTTAACAGTCGCTAGGGGCGCCAGGCGCACAATGGGGCGGCGCGACTGAAGTTCCGGTTGGGGGCGCACAAAGGGTGTTGCACGAGGAAATGACGTCATGATCTGCGCGCGCAGCTGAGCGCGCGCAAAGACTTTGCGCCGCCGCTAAATCTCTAGTGAAGTTGGGGCGAGGCGCAGTTCGCGCTTCACCCGGGCGCAAGCCGCCTAGCGCCCGGAATCTACTCCTCCTAAGGCGCTAACGGCTGGCGCAACCAACTGAATTTCTAGGCCTATGTGTTGTATGAACGCATTCAAGCATAGAACCAGGCAGACAGGCTTCTAGCTATGATCTTTACTTCATTGGTAAAATGGCTGACTGCAGCTTTCCCGGGTAATTCCCACAATGCAATGCACATTACATTACCGTATTGACTGGTGTCAAACTCGCAATCAATACACAACATCCCCCTTTTCCTTGGAAACAAACTTGCAGTTTACAAACAGTTGCTTACAATAACACTGCATAACTTATTTGGTTTATAAACTTTTTACAAACTTGTGTCTTACCACACAGCTAAATAATTCCCAGGTTTAAACATTTAACATCACCCATGCAGTTCTCACACAGTTTATGTTGTGACATAATCAGACAGTCTTTGGGGTTTTCTTTTAACCCTTTGAGGTCTGGCTGTATTGGGTATGTCTGACATGTTGGTGTCAGTGGGTATTACATAGAAACATAGAAGATAGGAGCAGGAGTAGGCCATTCGGCCAACGAGATCATGGCTGATCATCCAAACCCTAGCACCCGGTCCCTACACCGACAGCCATCCCACCCAAGCCCTATCCCCGTAACCCCACGTATTTAATCCCCCCTAACACTAAGGGCCAATTTTTATCATGGCCAATCAACCTAACCCGCACATCTTTAGACTGTGGGAGGAAACTGGAGCACCCGGAGGAAACCCACGCAAACACGGGGAGAATGTGCAAACTCCACACAGACAGTCAGCCGAGGCCGGATTTGAACCCGGGTCCCTGGCACTGTGAGGCAACAGTGCTAACCACTATGCCACCGTTGGAAGATGATCAGCAATGCATCTACTAAATCATACAGCTGTAATCTAAGTACCCATCTCTCTATACGGGCACAGGGTTTAGAGTGTGGGCCGTATATCACTTGTAATGGCTTATGGTCAGTTACCAAGTTAAATTTTCGGCCATACACATATGGATGCAGCCTCTCACAAGCCCATACAAGAGCTAAGGCCTCTCTCTCTGTTTGAGAGTATTTCCTCTCACAGTCTGTTAAACTACGACTTACATAGCATATTGACACCTCTTGTCCCTGTTGGTCCTGAACTAGTACTGTGCCTAAACCTACAGGACTCGCATCTGCTACCACCTTGGTTGGTGCGTCCTTATCAAAATATGCTAAAGTGCCGGCTCTGGCCAACTCTTCCTTGAGTGCACTGAATGACTGTCTCTGTTGTGATCCAAATTTAAATGGTGTGCCTTTTCTCGTCAGGCGTCGCAGTGGCTCTGATAGCGTTGCAAACTGTGGGATGAATCTGCTACTGTACCCAACGAGTCCCAAGAAACTCCTCACCTCTGTAGCATTCTCTGGTTCCCGAGCTTCTGCCACTGCTCGCACTCTCTCTGCTGTTGGTCCGATGCCCTTTTCAGACAACAGGATTCCCATGAAAATCAATCGGTCCATGTTGAATTGGCACTTCTCTGAGTTTAGTGTCAGTCCACTTTCCATTAGTCTGGTCATGACAGCGTGTAGACGTCTGTCGTGCATTTCCTGGTCGTGTGCATGCACGATAATGTCGTCTGAGATGTTTTCAACACCCTCTATTCCAGCTAAGGCATTAGCTATCTCGTGCTGATAGTGCTCACTAGCTGAAGATACACCGAATATCAGCCTCTTGTACCTGTATATTCCGTTATCAGCCTCTTAGACATAGACATAGACATAGACATAGAAGACCCTTCGAGCCTGCTCTGCCATTCAATGTGATCATGGCTGATCATCCAAATTCAGTACCCTGTCCCTGCCTTTTCCCCATATCCCTTGATCCCTTTAGCCTCAAGAAATATATCCAACTCTTTCTTGAATATATTTAAAGAACTAGCCTCCACCGCCCTCTGTGGCAGAGAATTCCACAGGTTCACCACTCTCTGGGTGAAGAAATTCCTCCTCATTTCAGTCCTAAATGGCTTACCCCTTATCCTTAGACTATGACCCCTGGTTCTGGACTCCCCGGCCATCACAAACATCCTTCCTGCATCTAGTCTGTCCAGACCTGACAGAATTTTATAGGTTTCGATGAGATCCCCTCTCAATCTTCTAAACTCCAGTGAGTATAAGCCCAATCGACACAATCGCTCCTCATACGTCATTCCTGCCATCCCAGGTATCAGCCTGGTGAATCTTTGCTGCACTCCCTCCATGGCAAGAACGTCCTTCCTCAGGTAAGGTGACCAAAACTGCACACAATACTCAAGGTGCAGTCTCACCAAGGCCCTGTACAACTGTAGCAAGACATCCTTGTTCCTGTACTCGAACCCTCTTGCTACGAAGGCCAACATACCATTTGCCTTCTTAACCGCCTGCTGCACCTGCATGCTTACCTTCAGCGACTGGTGCACAAGGACACCCAGGTCTCTTTGCACTTCCCCTTCTCCCAATCTATTGCCATTCAAATAATAATCTGCCTTCCTGTTTTTGCCACCAAAGTGGATAACCTCACATTTATCCACATTATAGTGCATTTGCCATGTTTTTGCCCAATCACCCAACCTGTCCAAATCGTACTGGAGTTTCCCGACATCCTCCTCACAGCTTACCCTCCCGCCCAGCTTTGTGTCGTCTGCAAATTTGGAGATATTACATCCAATTCCCTCGTCCAGATCATTAATATATATTGTGAACAGCTGGGGTCCTAGGACCGATCCTTGCGGTACCCCACTAGTCACTGCCTGCCACTCGGAAAATGACCCGTTTATTCCAACTCTTTGCTTTCTGTCCGCCAACCAGTTCTCTATCCAAGTCAATACCTTGCCCCCAATCCCATGTGCCTTAATTTTGCACGCTAATCTCTTGTGTGGGACCTTATCGAAAGCCTTCTGAAAGTCCAAATACACCACATCCACTGGTTCTCCCTTATCTATTTTACCAGTTACATCCTCAAAAAATTCCAGTAGATTAGTCAAGCATGATTTACCTTTTGTAACTCCATGTTGACTTTGTCCGATCCTGTCACTGCTTTCCAAGTGCTCTGCGATTACATCTTTTATAATAGACTCCAGCATTTTCCCCACTACCGATGTCAGGCTTACCGGTCTATAATTCCCCGCTTTTTCTCTACCACCTTTTTTGAATAGTGGGGTAACATTAGCTACCCTCCAATCCATGGGTACCGTTCCAGAGTCTATCGAGTTCTGGAAGATGACCAGTAATGCATCTACTATCTCTAGGGCCACTTCCTTAAGTACCCTGGGATGTAGACCATCAGGCCCTGGGGATTTATCGGCCTTCAGTCCCATCAATTTTCCTAACACCATTTTCCTACAAATACTGATTTCTTTCAGTTCCTCTCTTTCATCAGACCCTATGTTCCCCGGCATCTCTGGGAGGTTATTTGTGTCCTCCTTTGTGAAGACAGAACCAAAGTATGTATTTAGTTGGTCTGCCATTTCCTTGTTTCCCATTATAAATTCCCCTGATTCTGACTGTAAGGGACCTACGCTTGACTTCACCAATTTTTTTCTCTTCACATATCTATAAAAGCTTTTACAGTCAGTTTTTATGTTTCCTGCTAGCTTACTCTCATATTCTATTTTCCCTTTCTTAATTAATCCCTTTTATTCTCCCCAATTAATCTTGTACCTGTATATTCCATTATATACTGCAAATGTTGTGATTTCTCGTGACTCAGTGGTCAGTTCTAGCTGGTGATAACCCCATTTCAGGTCTAGCTTACTAAACATCGTCGAGCCGTTCATTCCTTGGAGTATCTCATCAACGGTGGGGATTGGATATCGTTCCCTCACTATTGCCTGGTTTGCTCGTCTCATGTCTAGGCATAACCTTACATCCTTATCTGCTTTTGGTACAATAACCACAGGATTTACCCATGGGGTGGGACCAGTTACAGGTTCGATAATGTCCATGTCCCTCAATTGTTTTATTTTGGCCTCTACTGCCCCCCATAAGTTGAATGGTATGCGCCTGAGTGGCTGGGCCACAAGCTTCACTTGTGGGTCGATATACAAACTGATCTGTTTTGTGTTCAGCCTTCCTACTCCCTGGAACACCTTTGGATACCGCTGTTCTAGTAGCTGTCTTACATCTACCACAGCTGAGGCATCTGCACCTATTTTTAAAACTCCCAGTTTCATGGCTGTCTCCCTTCCTAGCAACAGCTCTCCATGGCCTTTAACCACAATGAACTCCGCCTGCTCAGTTCTCTTACCTATTGTAATCCCACATGTGAATACACCTTTAACTGACAGTGGTCGGCTAGAAGCATAAGAGAATAACTTTCTCTCTGTCTTAGGAACATGAGACTGACACTTAATGTGTTCTGACTTTAATCCTTCCCATGTATTCTCATCTATCACATTATTAGTTGCACCCAAATCAATTAACATTCTCAGGTTTACTCCCCCCACACAAAAGGAAGGTCTCTCTGTCACGTTATTTCCAGTAACAGCAAATGCACAGTTACTTTGTTCCTCTACATTGTTCACACTGTGTTTCTTTGTACCCTTTGTACGGCATACTTTGGAGAAATGATCCTTTCCCTTGCACTTATGACACGTTTGTCCGCGTGCTGGGCATTTCGGATCTCTGCCCATGTGGTCTGTGTGTCCACATCTGTAACATTTCTTTTCGTTCCTATCGCCATTTCCCTTTGGTTTCTCTGTCGAACTTTTCGCATAATACCCTCTTTTCTGTGTAACACGACGAAAAGTATCTGTCTCCGCCTTCTCTGTACATGACATGGCTGACATCTGCTCCTCGACGTTTTCACATTGTGAGGCCAATTGTAACGTGCGGGCGAGCTTTAGACCATGCCCTTCCTCTAGCAATTTCCTCCACACATAGGCTGTCGTGCACCTACTCAGGATAGCGTCTCTTATTTGATTATCCGCATCCCCCCCAAAAGCACAGTCTTTAGCAGCCTGCCGCAAGCGAGTAGCAAATTGTTGCACAGTCTCACCTGCCTTCTGGGACAACTTATGAAAAGTCTGTCTAGCAAATGCTGCGTTGACCTGTGGCACGAAGTAGTGATTCAAAGCACTAACCGCCGCTGTGTAGTCTGCTGGTTCTCCTGTGTCCGGTAGAGTTGAAAAGATATCCTGGACATCTGGTCCTGCTAGGTGTAGAAGTAGAGCTCTTCTCCTCTGCTTCATGGCAGCTGTAGAGGTATCGTCGATAATGAGTCCTTTGCCATTGGCATAAAGCTCAAAAGACGTTAACCACCTCGTCCATCTTGGACCCAACGTGGCTGGCTCGGCGAAGCATGCAAAATTTTGAATGCCGGTCTTCTCCATCCTAGCTAACTAAAACTTGGGCAACTACTTATTTAAAAATGATTCCGTTCGTTATCCTCGTCGCCAATGTTGTATCTATGCTTTAATACGTTCAATCAAGCATGTAGATACATCGAATTAAATCAGAGTCAGGCAGACAGGCTCATAACTGTGATCTTTACTTTATTGGTAAAATGGCTGACTGCAGCTTTCCCGGGTAATTCCCATAATGCAATGCACATTACATTACCGTATTAACTGGTGTCAAACTCGCAATCAATACACAACACTATGGTTACCATTAGTAAGATTAAACAGACTAGAAGAGTGTAGATTTTTGGCCTGTCTTTCAGTCTCAGAAATCTACACATTAGTGGCAGTAAATAGCCTTTATCAGTTAGCTGTACAGTCTGTGTCCTAGTTCACAAGGTCAGACAGGCTGATCTTTGTTTTAACATTCTCATTTTTTAAAGCTGTCTGTTGGAACAATAATTACTCCCTCAATGGCTCTGTAAACACATTGGGACCATTGGGAAAGTGTGAAAACAGGCACAAACTGGATGCTGTGCTAATAAGACACGCCTATTTTAAAAGTCTGGTTTCAGCCTACAATTTTGGGGCTAATTGCTGATTACCGTGATTTAAACGTGCCTGGAGGTGCAAAAACGGAGGCCTGCATATTTAGCACTCAAGCGCTGATTAGAAGCACTTTTCGTGCTACAGTATATGTAGCCTCCACGCATTGGTGACAGACAACAGCACTATCAGGATAGCTGAGGGAATGGGGGAGAGGGCCCACAGGTTCTCAGAGGCAGCACTGGAGGTCCTAGTGGAGGAGGCGCAGAGGAGGTGAGATGTCCTGTACCCGCAGGGGTAAGGATGACACAGAGGCAACTAATGCGTTGGATGTGGAAGGAGATCACCGAGGAAGTCACAGCCAGGAACACTGCCCCCAGGACATGGCTACAGTGCCGTAAGAATGTTAACGATTTGATACGAGTGGTCAAGGTAAGATCCCATCTCGCAGACACACTTCTCAATAGCTGCACCAGCATCACAAACTCAACACACTATATCCACCATCTAACTATACACTGACATTCACACAACCCACACTATTGCATCCTTCACAGGCACTACTCGCACATCAGACACATCTCTTCAACCACATGATGCATCACAAACACACTTGCCAATAAGCTCATTCATAATCACCACTCTTTAACTTCCAGGACAAGATAGCACATAACAGGTACCAGCAGGTCCTAACCAGGGCAGTGGAAGCACAACTTCATGAGATCATTGGGGGAGGGG
Source organism: Somniosus microcephalus (assembly GCF_052327205.1). Taxonomy (NCBI): domain Eukaryota; kingdom Metazoa; phylum Chordata; class Chondrichthyes; order Squaliformes; family Somniosidae; genus Somniosus; species Somniosus microcephalus. The sequence continues at coordinate 76,418,310 of NC_141000.1, forward strand.
GTTACCCAGCCCGCCATCCGATCACATGCAGTGTTGCTTCGATTCGCTATGTAAGTGGCTGATCTCAATAATTCTTTCAATCTTTAGAGTTTTCAGGGGTCCATGCCACTTCTGACCTAGATACTCCCCTCAGTGGAGCTCACTTCATCTCAGTCAGCATACCAGCCTCTAGTCGAACGACACATCCCCATTGATGTATGGATGTCCTTCCATGTGAATAACAGACAGCGCACTGGTTGTCAACATCTACACTAACAGCTATTGCTTGCAAAATATGGACCCAGTACATATTAAAACCATAATAGAAATTTCAGAGTGTATACATGTATGGTAAAAAAAAAAGACATCATGGAGTGATTTTATGGCAGTAATAATGGGAGCAATTTTGCCAATGGGGGCGCATTGGAGGCGGGACTGCTGCTTGTCGGGTCATTGTCCCGCCTCCATCGCCTTGTGGCCAACCCACGCTATTTTCCCTTGATTGACCTTGTTAAGCCTGCCCAGCGGGCTTAGCAAACCAATTAAGGGGAAGCCGGTTACAGAGAACGTCAGCGTATGACGTTTCATCTGTCAAAGATTTTTGAAAGATGGATTGTCATCATTTGACAGCTCTGTGAAGCTGTCAAACACTGACATTCCATGTTGTTTGATGAGTGCTTGTATTCAAGACTCATCAAACCTCTTCCTTTAGCAGAAATTAGATGGTTGTTGCATCGGAGAATGCAGCAGCCATCTGTCATCTCTGCCGGTGAGATGCGAGACTCTCCGCATTCCCAACTGTTGAAGCCTACAGGAAGAAACAAAGGTAAGTAAATATTTTCTATCACTTTCCACTCACCTCACATACTTACCTCTCCACACTTGCACCCATCACTTGCCTCCACAGTGCACGTTTGGATCCCTCCAACCCCTGCAGTCCCACTGCTTGCCTCGGTGACCCTGGCGGGGTTTCCCGACGTCGGGAATCCTGCGCCTCTGTTGGAAAAATGGGGATAAGCCTCTTAACTGTCTGTTAACTACCTGCTAACAGGCAGTTAAGTGGCTGTAATCCCCTTCCCGCCTCCAGGAGACGGGACCCGGTGCGGGTCGGCTACCTGCCTCCTGGGAAGATGGCACGGAGGCAGGTTGAGGGCAGGATGGGCACCCAATCCCAGATTCTGCCATTTTCCTGGCAGTCCCGCCTCCATACCCGCCTCCCCAGGGCTGGCAAGATCGCGCCCAATGTTTATAAATTACTTTGATTTTATTCTCAAATTGTAATGTTATCTAAATCATCAATTAGATTATTGCCTTCTAAACATTTCCAGGTATTCATTACTCTCCATACAGTGAGACTAAATAGTTTGTTTTTTAAAAACAGAAGATGTCAGAAATATACAACAGGTTCATCAGCATCTGAAAGGCAAAAATATTTTAACTAACAACAGAAAGTGCTGGAAACACTCAGCAGGTCAGGCAGCATCGAGGAGAGAGAAGCAGAGTCAACGTTTCGGGTCCAACCCTTCGTCAGAACTGGAAAAGGTTAGGGAAGGGAGATTATTAAGCAGGGGCAGGGAGGAGGGGAGGAAAGAACAAAGGGAAGGTCTGTGATAGGATGGAAGGCAGGAGAGATTGACTGACAAAAGACTGGCAAGGCAAAAGGAGAGGTAATGGGATAAGTTAAGAAACAAAAGGGGAGAAGGCAGGGACAAGGTACTGAATTTGAATGATCAGCCATGATCGCAATGAATGGCGGAGCAGGCTCGAAGGGCCGAATGGCCTACTCCTGCTCCTATCTTCTATGTTTCTATGTTTCTATGTAAAAGATGGGTCTAGATGATGTGTGAATGATGATGGCAGCAACATTAACAGCTACCATGTGAGGAAACAAAAGAAAAAAATATATAAAGAAATACAGGGGCCAATTTATAGTCTGAAATTGTTGAACTCAATGTCAAGTCCAGAAGGCTGTAAAGTGCCTAATCGAAAGATGAGGTGCTGTTTCTCGAGCTTATGTTGAGCTTCGTTGGAACAATGTAAGAGGTCGCGGACGGAGAGATCAGAGTGGGAGTGGAGGGGAGCGGACGTGTTCCGCAAAGCGGTCACCCAATTTGTTTTTGGTCTCCCCAATGTAGAGGAGACCGCATCGTGAGCAGCGAATACCGTATACTAAATTGTAAGAAGTACAAGTAAATCGCTGTTTCATCTGGAAGGCTTGTCTGGGGTCCTGGATGGTGGTAAAGGAGGAGGTAAAAGGGCAGGTGTTGCATCTCCTGCGCTTGCATGGGAAGGTGCCGGGCGAAGGGGAAGGGGTGTTGGTGGTTAACGGCCATCAAAAATGGCCGCCACGCTAAACCAAGTAAATTCGTCTAGCGGGATGGAGAATGGTGATGTTAGTGGAGACTTCTGAGGTGAAGTTCCTGTCCTGAAGTGCCATTCGAGCTTCCTACAGCTTCTGGGAGCGAGGCTGTGGAGCTCACAAGGAATTGTGGGTGCTTAAAAAGGCTATGAATTAAAGGGGCAATGCACTCAGAAGTAATACAAATTAAAATGTAGTTAAAAAATGAAGTTTTCAACTCTTACTGCCTTTCAAAAAAAAATTTAATGTTAAAATGAAGTCCCAAATAGGATTATTCAGCTCTTAGAGCTGAATTCCTTTCTGAACTTCAATAAATGGGAAAAGTGCTTCAGCACTAACACAAATGGCTCAGCAAGTCAGGGAAGGGGCACCCAGGGTCTCGCATGCCGCACTCCAGCTTTGTGCAGGGTGTCAACACTGCAGACAGGTCCTCTACCTACAGGGGCCAGGAGGCCTTCCAGAAAGAACGATGTGGGACAACATCACTAAGGCCGTCACTGCCAGCAGTGTCACCCCCACCACCTGGCTCCAGTACCCAAAGAAGCTTCATGACCTCAGACCAGTGGTCAAGGTCAGTGAATGCATCTTCAAAAGCCGCCTCTTAACAACTGCACCACTAGCCTCACACACTGCTCAATACATGACCCCACTCCCAATCACTCACTTACCAACAATCTGTACCAATCACGAGGCACATTCCCCATTCCTAGCCTCACCTCACCCCCTTGGAGGAGACGGTGCTGGCCATTCTTGGCAGGGGCATGGCTGAAAGGATACAAGATGCTGGTATCCTCATACGTTATCCTCCTTCTGGCCTGCACCTCTTGCTTTCCCGCCCTCCCCTCACCACAACTCCACCCTTGTGCCTTCCTCATTTCACACACCAAAGAAACGCAGCCTGCCCAGCCAGTGGTTGACCAAGAGGGAGAGGAGAGTGAAGAAGAAGATTGATTCGACACTCTCAGCCACCAGCTCCTCAAGGTCGACCAGCAAGGCCATTTGCAGTGTTCCCCACTGAAAGTCAGCAGCCATCCACCAGCCATGCTGCAACCACTGGGGAAGCACTGTGTGAAAACAGTAGAATAGGCAAAGGCACACACCAGACAGTGAGAATGCATAGGGGTGATGAATTGATTTCTTGATGTCATATTGGATGGATAGATGTATAAAGTTGGATTGGGAAGTTTGCTTTGTAGTGGCTTTTATTTCAGTATCATGGCCAAGAGGAAGCTGTGATGGTCAGTAACAGAGGGAAGGTAAGGTGTGGGACTAATGTTGAAAGGGGAATTGGGGTTGTGGTCACTGGGACTGCAGGTGGATGATTCCATCCTGGATATCCCGGCATGAAAGAGGCTGTTTGGGATGCATCCTTCTGTCGGCTTCCTGCTCTTCGGCTTTCTCCTCTTCTTCTGTGTCTTCCTCTTCCCTCTGTGAGCAGATGCTGTAAATCTGAAATGACAGCATAAAATGCTGTAAATACTCAGCAGGTCAGGCAACATCTTGACTGAAGATGTGAACTCTGTTTTTCTCTCCATGGATGTTGCCTGACCTGTTGAGTATTTGCAGCATTTTCTGTTTTCTCAGAGGCCTTCCTTTACCATCCGAGACCATGCAAGTGTCCAGCAGCATTCCCTTCACACTTAAATTTTTTTTTAACATCTATTGCAGCAAGCCACTACTTCAAGAAAATCAAGAAAATCCAGTCCAAAAGCTTAAATCCAAACTTACCTGAATGATGTGGGTGTCCCTTTAAGAGGTGCTGGCATCACCATAGCCAGCCTGCTTACACGCCAGGTTAACTTGGCAGTTACCAGCAGCGCAAAGAAAATATTAAAAATGGAGGAGGCCTCGGGACCCGCCATCCGCTGGTGAAATAGCGGCGGTGGCTGCTCTTTCGCCATTTTTTGGCGGTAATGGGTGGCGTAAAGCCCCGAATTTTTCACCTGTAGAGTTCTCAGAGGGCTGTAGGGCTGGAGAAAGTTACAGAGACAGGGAAGGGCAATTTGAACACGAGGATGAGAATTTTAAAATGGTGGACCATGTAGGTCAGCGAGCACAGGGGTAATAGGTGGACAGGACTTGGTGCGAGTTAGGATACAGGCAGTAGAGTTTTGGATGAGCTCAAGTTTATGGAGGGTGGAGGGTGGGAGACAGGCCAGGATAGCATTGGAATTGTTAAGGCCGGAGGTAACAAAAGCATGGAAGAGGGTTTCAGCAGCAGATGAACTGAGGCAGGAATAGACGGGTGATATTATGGAGGTGTAACTAGGCGGTCTTTGTAATGGAGAGGATATGGGGTCAGAAGGGTCAAATAGGATGCCGAGGATGTGAACAGTCTGGCTCAGCCAGAGTCAGTGGCCAGGGAGGAGCCTGGAATTGGTGGCAAGGATATGGAGTTTGTGGTGGGGCCCGATGAAAATGGGTTCAGTCTTCCCAATGTTTAATTGGAGGAAATTTCGGTTCATCCAGGATTGGATTTCGGAGAAGCAGTCTGACAATGCATAGGCAGTGGAGGGGTTGGGAGAAGTGGTTGTGAGGTAGAGCTAGGTGTCATCAGCGTACATGTGGAATCCAACATCGTGTCTTTGGATGATGTTGCTGAGGGGCAGCACGTAGATAAGAAATAGGAGGGGCCATCCTTGGGGAATGCCAGAGGTAACGATGTGGGGGCGGTAAGAAAAGCCATTGCAGCAGATTCTCTGGCTATGACTTGATAGGTAAGAGTGGACACGTGCAAGGGCAGTCCCATTCAGCTGGACAATGGAGGAGAGGCGTTGGAGGAGGATGGAGTGGTCAACCTTGTCAAAGGCTGCAGACAGGTCAAGAAGGACGAGGTGGGATAGTGTACCATGGTCACAGTCACAGAGTATGTCATTATTGACTTTGCTTGGGGCCATTTCAATGCTGTGGCAATGGTGGAAACCTGATTGGAGAGGTTCAAACATGGAGTTGCGGGAAAGACGGGCACGGATTTGGGAAGCGTCAACTCATCGTGGACAAGATGCGTGCAGAGAGGGAATAAGGGGAGATAGGAGAGAAGCTAGAGAAAAGTATGAGTTCTGGGCTAGGTCAGGGGAAAACCTTAGGGGAAGCTTGGCTTGGTGGGCAAGAGGAAGGGAGGGATGTGGAGAGATAGCTGAACAGATGTGCCGCAGTTTTGCCTACCGCGGCGGGTCCAGTGCGGCCGGGTCGGTGGCGGTGTGCGACCCGTTACTGGCACCAGCCCATTCTGAAAAGAATTTTACATTGATTGGGCTTGTTAAGCCCACCCAGCACGTTTCCCGGCCAATTGAAGGAAGCGGGTCTGATGACTTCACTTGATGATGCGTCATCAGCCAGTTTCCTTAAAGGGACCTTGTGCAAATTTATTTTGACAGTTCTGCTGTCAGTGTTCTACAGCATTGAGCTGCTGCAAGCACTGACAAGCACTGCACAAAGGTGCACGCCAGCACCCAGGCTCTCCCATGACTCCCTCCATATGTTTATGGAGGGAGTCACAGCATGCAGGGAGGTCCTCTTCCCTTCCCATGGGTGGAAGAGACCTCCCCAGGAGATTACATAGGATATATGGCACAGAAACAGGCCATTCGGCCCAACCAGTCCATGCCGGCATTTATGCTCCACATGAGCCTCCTCCCGTCTTTCCTCATCTAAATCTATCAGCAAAACCCTCTATTCCCTTCTCCCTCATATGCTTGTCTAGCCTCCCCTTAAATGCATCGATACTATTCGCTTCAACCACTCCCTGTGGTAGCGAGTGCCACATTCTCACCACTCTTTGGGTAAAGAAGTTTCTTCTGAATTCCCTATTGGATTTCTTGGTGACTATCTTATATTGATGGCTTCTAGTTATGCTCTTCCCCACAAGTGGAAACATTCTCTCTGTATCCACTCCATCAAAATTTTTCATAATTTTAAAGACCTCTATTAGGTCACCCCTCAGCCTTCTTTTTTCAAGAGAAAAGAGACCCAGCCTGTTCATCCTTTCCTGATATGTATACCCTCGCATTTCTGGTATCATCCTTGTAAATCTTCTCTGCACCCTCTCCAGTGCCTCTATATCCTTTTTATAATATGGCGACTAGAACTGTACGCAGTACTCTAAGTATGGTCTAAACAAGGTTCGATACAGGTTTAGCATAACTTCCCTACTTTTCAATTCTATCCCTCTAGAAATAAACCCCAGTGCTTTATTTGCTTTTTTATGGCCTTGCTAACCTGCGTCACAACTTTTAGTGATTTGTACTCCTAGATCCCTTTGTTCCTCTACCCCACCTAGACTCACACTCTCCAAGTGATAAGTGAACTCCCTGCTCTTCCTACCAAAATGTAATACCTCACATTTGAACTTCATTTGCCAATTATATGCCCATTCTGCAAGTTTATTAATGTCCTCCTGTAACTTGTTGCAGTCCCCAGTATTGACTATCCCCTCAATTTGGTGTAATTCGCAAATTTAGAAATTGTGTTTTTGATTCCTAAGTCTAAATCGTTAATGTAAATTGTGAACAGCAGTGGTCCCAGCACTGATCCTTGTGGAACACCACCAACTACCTTCTGCCACTGTGAATAGCTACCCTTTACTCCTACTCTCTGCTTTCTGTCCTGAAGCCAGCCAGCAATCCATTCTGCTACTTGTTTCCTGACTCCACATTTTCTGACATTGTTCATCAGTCTATTATGAGGTACCTTATCGAAGGCCTTTTGAAAATCCAGATAAATTACATCTACTGCATTACCATTGTCTACTCCCTGTTACCTCTTCAAAAATTCAATAAGGTTGGTGAAGATCAGCGCAGCCTGGTTGCATAATGCACAGGAGGGCATAAGCAGGGATGTTATTAGGAGGACCAGGCTGCAGTGGCGCAAACCTTTCAATGATCTCAGTAGATCACAAAACCTTACTGCAAAGCTCAACCTCAACCTCATCCTGCTGTGCCACTCATCACATCCCCGTCACTCTGCCTCTCCTACTCTACTCCTGCATATCCTTACTCACACCAACTTACCATACACTTCCACCCATCCCTCTCTATCTACATTATCACTTCCCCATCGCACCAGTCACCCCTCACACTCACCCTAGTGCAATCATACCAAGTAACAACACACAAGGGTAGGTACTTGGGTGTTTCAGCCAATGTTCATGTGAAGTTTCTGTTAATGTGCTGTCAAACATTGAAATCTTTGCGTTCTTGGACAGATTTGGGTGCACCGTTGGAAGTGGCTTAGTGAGTTGCAGTGAATGGTGTGACATAATGGTACCCCCCGCAATGGCAAGTGTGAAAGGAATGGCTTGGGCGTTGTAGGGATGCATTATGGTGTTGTTATGGGGTGGTGCCAACCTGGCACATCATGTGGCAGCCAAGGTGTACAGCGTCAAGTGAAGTAAATCTGGCTATGGTGAGGCCATCCCTGGCGTCCCGAACAGCGATGTGATCAGGTGCTGATGCTCTGTGTCCTGTGCAGCACCAGGTGATTGCAGAGAAGGTTGGTGTTGTTGTTGGTGCTGCTGGTGTTGGGACTGATCGTGGTGGGATTCTGAGGACCAAGGTGAGATCATTTCAAGGGCACCGATGCTGATGGAATAGATGGCAGGTGAGGTTGAGATGACAGAAACGATCTGTCAATGGCAAGAGAGGTTGTTCCAATGAGGTGACACTGGATGGAGAGTTTGCTCCAAACACTTGCAACCTGCATAAAGCTCAATCTGTCTTCCAAATGCAGTAAGCAACAGCTTCTAACCTTGGAAAGTGAACAGCTATGAAATGGGAGCTTTTATAAACCTTTTGTAGCTGTCAAGTTTAGAAATCATCACATGCTAACACAACACCTGACCTCTTTACCTGATGTGATCCCCGATCAGTGGGGAAACAGTTGCCGAACTCTCAAAATCTAAAGGTGAGCTTAAAATACTACTTAATTGTCTCTGAACAATCCAGCTAATGATCTAAATTGCCTCCCCTACCGCTTGGTGTTGGGTCTGTTCAGCGATGACAGTCCTGACATCTGGGAGACTAGCGTGGAGGCGGGTTGACAGTGGGTTCCCTACTTGCTGTCAAAAAAATGTTTTTCCCAACCGACCCGCCACCAAACGTGCCCCCTGACCCCCCAAAAAATCCCCCCCATGGTCTCAATCTTAGTGACAAAGAAGTTGGAGCGGGGGCAGGAGAAAAGAGTTAAAGGAAACACTTGGTAGTGGAAACATCAAGCCAGGTGTTATCCTTGCATTCCAGGATGATTACGGAGTACTGAGCACTTTTGGCAGAAAAGAGCACTACTTAGCCAGACAGTGTTTTCTGTTGTTTTCTGTCAATTGTTTTCTGCTAGACCAAAACTCTGCTCGCTCACGATGGTTTGGAGTGTCTGATCCACTGTGTTGTCAGGCAGCTGGTACAGAAGAGCACTTCAGAAAAGTCACCATCAGTTGAAAACTTATCAGTAGATTGGGCACAAAAATTGGCAAATGCCTTCAGAAGGAATACACAAACTGAAGATCATCATATGCATACACATATCATCTCAGAAAACTGAGGGCTGAATAAACCCACATACCTGAACCTACCTGAAATTGGCCCATTTGATTGGTACCATGTTGGCCAGATTTGTTTTTATTTCCTAGTGGTGAGATGAAAACTAGGGTCCGAGTTAAAACTTCATTTTGTCATTAAGTTGCAGGAGAGAACAAACTTCTTCACTGAGAACAGGTTTGCATTTGATGATCTTGACAGTTTGGATCAGGTCTTGCCACTAATCTGATGCTTTTCTTTTGTCTTGTTTGATTCTCTATGACAGTATCCACTTGCTTGTATTTTTTTTACAATGGACTAAACTTTTTCTTTGTGTGCTTTGAAGGTTGACAACTGAAGTGCCTGAGCAGTATGAAGAGGAGGGACATTTGTTGATTCAGAGTTATGGCTACTTCATGAGAGGAGCTGGTACCACCTTTAGTGGTGTCAATAGGTTGGTATTGGTATTATTAGATATTTCTAATAATGCTCTTATTTTCTAATTTTTTGTCAAATACTGACTCATTACCATGCCCCATATTAAAAATTGTTCTGTTATGTGAGGTTAACAAAGTAAGACAGATTTATGAGTAGGTAACCAGTTATCACCAAATGGTTACATTTTGGCACATTGAATCATAGAAGATCACTGAACAAATTTTAAGCTACTTATGCCATCTGATCAAATTTTAATAGTCTTTGGAACCCTAGGATAGGAATTTTCTCAGAGCTGCTCCAACTCTACCACTATAACTTAGCCAGATGGGCAGCTTTTCCGCCACATCACTTGCTAAGTTACGATGGCAGAACGGGAGCAGTTCCGAGGGAATTTCTGGCTCTATGTTTCTGGAAACTTCATAGTGATCCTAAATGTGGAACTATTAGAACATGTAAAATAATGCGTCCATGGTTCTGCAGTGTTTTTGCAACTGCTTGAACCATAGAGCATTCCAAAAACTGACAAGAACTAGACTAGCAGATAACTACACTGTGTTCTGTGGTACTGGGCCATAAAGATGATGAAGATCCCCGTCTGGAATTTCCACGGGGATCGTCCCAATCTTGCACTGTAACTTTGGCAGAAACAGTGTAAACTGCTGTGTTTCTGCCAATCTTCTACAAAAGTTATGGCTGGAGATTGGGGAACTCTGCGGAAATTTTACCCTCACAAGTTCATTCCCTAGTCGATGCTGAATCAGCTGATTTCATCTGGGGCGGCAGGGGTGCTACAAATGGCCAGTGTTTTGTAGGCTATAAAGGGGGTTAATTAATCGAGGTCCGTGATCTTGGTCACTATCTAGGGATCTGAAGGTTAGGAGAGGACCAGATTAGGCTCAGTTGTGATGCCCCCATAATAAAATAGGTAACTGACATTGATGGTATAGGCTCATAAATGATACAAGATTGGTCACTTAGACATAAGAACATAAGAATTAGGAGAAGGAGTAGGCCATATGGCCCTTCGAGCCTGCTCTGCCATTCAATAAGATCATGGCTGATCTTTGACCTCAACTCCACTTTCCCACCCGATCCCCATGTCCCTTGATTTCCCTAGAGTCCAAAAATCGATCTATCTCAGCCTTGAATATACTCAATTACTCAGCATCCACAGCCCTTTGGGGTAGAGAATTCCAAAGATTCACAACCCTCTGAGTGAAGAAATTCCTCCTCATCTCAGTCTTAAATGCAAGGTGGCTGGTACTGTATACTGTGGAACCATACCCCAGGATGAACCCATACCCCAGGATGAACCCTTACCTCCTGAAAAGGAAGGGAGAAAAAATATTAGTCTATTCGAATGTGATATATTTTTTCCATCCAGTGTTCTGCCCTATTCTCCTGAAAACATGACTTGTTTGGAAATGGTTCCAGATACCAGCATCCTTGCCCAACTGGGCATTCTGCATGAAAGATTCTAAACAGTGACTGCTGACAGGTTATTCAACCTTGGAGGGGTATCATATCTGAGGTCAATTGTGCCCTCACCTGATATTCACGCACTGAATTAGGAGCAGGAACTCTGACTCACTTTCTCCTCTCTAACCAAGGGGTACATAGGACAACGATAGCACCTCACCTTCTTCTCCAGTTAATCCATCATAGACCAGGAACTGAACCCAAGACCCTTTGGTCTGTATAGGCCTGTGCTGCATTGGTGTTTAACCTCTCAACCATCAGGGAGCTTGACACAATTCAAGCAGGACCCATCGTAGCCTGTTGGAAAACTGAGAGGCTAAAGTTAGAACCTCCAGGCTAGGATTGCAATAGTCTTGCAGTTGCCTTATATATGTGATTTCTCTGTACTGTACCAATATACTGATAGATTTGATACTAGTTCTGCAGCACCAGCACCGGTTCATGTCCAGTATTTGTACTGTACCAGTCTAGCACCATTCCATACATTCCTGAGACTTCTGTAGGTTTCAGTTCTGCTCTGAGCAAGTTTCTTATTCAGTTAATTCTAGACTTTTTGCTTGAAGGCAAAACTTACAATAAATCTGGGGTTGACAGTGTTGGGAGAGTAAACTAAATTAGTTAATCCGAGGCTGTTTAGTGAAAGCATTTTGTTCAAAACAATTACCTATGTACTGATGTTGACCCAATGTTTTTGTGCACTTACTTTCTTTTCTGTTCTATTCTACATAAATGTTATTTTCCTTTGATAGAGCAGCATCACAACTCTACTTACATACTATTTACTTATTATTTTCAGGGACCGTCAGTGGAAGTACGTAATCTGCAGGATGACAGATTATGATTGTGATTTCGTCAACCTGTAGGAGTCACGAGTTGAACCTTAAAACTAACTCTACAACAAACATATGTTTAGCTGAGACATCTCCTGCTAAAAATAATCCTTTCTGCTCTCTAAACTATACATAGTTTATTTAAAATACACAGTGCAGAATATATGAGAAGAGCATCGTAAACTGAAGTATTTTCTGGTACAAACATGGTTGGCACGTGATCATTGTTACAACTTTAACTAGAAAACACAGGGGAGGTTTTCCTGGCATAGTGAATTGAAGGACGCATTGGATATTGGCAAATCAGGCGGGTCAGAGTGCACACCTGTAAAGGAATCCACCCAATTTTCCTCTATTCGTTTAAATGGAAGGAAATTGGGCAGGTTGCTTCACAGACGTGTGCTCCAACCCATCCAATTTTCTGATATTCATTGTGCCCAGGCAATCCAATGTACCTGGGTGGGAACTCAGGAAAATCTCCCCTCATACATAGATATCAACCATTTAACTGTACTAATTTTAAGGGTCAAAGTTTGTTTCGCTTAATACGGCATTATGGTTATGAGTTTCTAGTTCAAACCAGAAATTTATGACGTAAACAAACTACCTGCATGAAACCATTCAATCAATGGTGGTGAACTGCAAGCCCAGTGTGATCTGTTCAATAATGTTATCTTACCCAATTTTAAACAATGTTATATGGATTTCAAAGCTTCGATATCTCCTGAGAAAAGAATCTGGAAGCTTTCTCATTCCAACCCCCTCCCCCCAAAAAAATCAACCCGAACTCAAATACACATCTACAATATTCATCCTTGACCAGCTGCCTTGATAGGGATGTATGAAGACTGTATAGCTCACATTGTAGAAAAATAACCTCACGGAAAATTGCTGTTGCTGTTAGACTATGACTGCTTACCTTCTCAGTGAGACAAAAATCTTCCCTTTAAATCGAGGTGTCCAACCTTTTGGAGCAGGGAGCCAGAGCCACACATCACAATTATAGGCCACGTATGATGGCACAAAATCCAAATCACTAAATGAGGTATAAATGTGATCGGTGATATGAGTAATGAACACATTAACACATTTGTATGAAATTTCACTCCCAACGAATTGGTTGAAACATTGGTTTAACACCTGTATTAATATAATGGACAAAGGAATTTATACAACTGTGTTATGTTAATGTCATGCAGCACAGCACCACCCAAAATTATAGGAATCAAAAAAATCCAGTTTTCAATATGGGAGGAATTCTGTCATCATTGACATTGCCTATGGTTTATTGGATACTTTAGTTAGTAACTTGTTTAACACTCAAACACATTTTTAATCAAAGGATTTGGATAGTTGGTTCAAACACTGCTCACTGAACTCAATGGCCTGAAATTCCAATTGGGGTCAGGACAAAATCCCAATGGATCTCCAGAACAGGGGCAGAAAATGGGGCAGAACCTGGTTCTCCTGGGTTTCCACCCCATCTTTCATAGAGAGTCATTTTTCGGTGGAGGGGGCAGTGAATGGATCTTCCGCTTGTCCCCCCCCTTAAATCAAGGGAATGTGTCTGTGAGAATTCTGCCCAGTATGTCTTTAGAACTGGCTTGAGTCCGGTTGAGGCAGCCTAAATGACCCCAAACCTTTACGAAGAAAAGGTAATCAATTCCAGTAAGGATCAATTACTTTAATTATCTCACCTTAAAGCTCCTTTCAGAGCTGAAAAGCATGAAACCTTTTTAATCTTTGGCCTTTGGGAGGGCCTCGAGCACAGAGCAGCTCTCAGCCGCTCTGCTGTCTGCTGATGGATGTGGGTGGGTGCCGCTGACGTGTCCCTTACAGGCACTGGTGGTCCACTGTCACTACGCAGATGACTGTGGATTTTGGGATGGGATCTAGGGCTTTGGAAATGGGTGCACTTCTGGCCGGTCTTGTTGCACTTCAGCCGGCGGAGCAAGTTGATGGGAATTTCAACCCCATTAGATTTCTAATTCTGACCTTTTAGAATTCACATGAAGTTACCAGCTTATTCCACAATGCATTCCCTGAATTATATGCACCCCACCAGCAATAGCAAATATATATATAGTAGTTACTCGTCTAGTATTCTCATTTAAGCGAATGTTTAAATGAACAAGAAGATTATAACATTGTCAAAACCTATTTTTGGCTGTAGTTCATATATATCCTATAGCTCTCTAAAGTTTGCTTGATTCAGCTTAATTAAACAAAATTAAATGGTACTTGTATCTCGGTGTACATTTATTCTTTTCTCAGAAAAAGAACACTAATTATGATAGGTTATGTGTGGTCTCATCACGATGACCCATTCATTATTACAATAATCGTCCGGCTGTGCTTTCATTACAAGGGGCGGGTTCTGAAATAAAATTTTTGCCATGTAATTACATCCATCTGCTTGAATAGACAACCAGTCGCCAACCCTTTATGAAAGGGTTATTTGTTTAACTTACAAATGAAATATTTTGTTGCTATTTGTTAATATGATAAGCATAGAGTTATGCAATGTGTTGCCACCAAATGATACCGCAATCATTTCAGCTCAAGTCGGAGGTCATTATGTAATGTCCCAAAATCACTATGTTCCAGAGTCAACTGAGCCACAGTTAACAGCGTGCATTCAACATGAGCTACAGGACACAACAACACAAAAGCAACAGCAGCCAAAATTGTTTAACCGCCTCTCTCTTCTCCAGACAGCACAGATACAAACTCTTCCCATTAAACTTTGACTCTGAAAAGAAAACCACAATAAACTTTTTTCTAACGTGCTGAAACAGCAAAAACACCTTAAAAGAAATCGTATGAAAAACAGAAATACCAGGAAAAATCTTAAGAAAGTTGCAAGTGAGACTGCACATTAACTTAATGGCAAAACTCTGCAGCATCACAATAGAAAATCTGAAACTAAAGTCTAAGCTCCATGAAACTTCTAGGGCCCATTGTTCTCATACAGCAGCCCCTCAACACAATGGCAGACACCCAACGGATGCTGATCCTCTGCCAGATGTTACAGTGACTGGCCTTTTATTATGAATTGCACATACCATGAATGTGCAAGAAGGAAGTGTGATTCTCGGGGGGGGGGGGGTAATTTTAACCAAACACGCTGGAGAGTAAAATCGAGCAGGGTGTAAAATGGTTGCCTGTCCCGAACTCACCCTGCGGATTAGGTTAAAATTAAACCCTCAGAATTGTTAGTATTGCTGGGGTAAGCCTTCTCCAGGTCACTCCCACCACTACCTAAGAACCACAATCATCAAGACCTAGGAGTAGGCCATTCCATTCCTAACTAGGCTGACCACAGTTTGGGTGTGGTCTGGCAAAAGACAAATTAAATTTAAAACATGTGCTATGAACAGAATATCCATGATATTTATACACATGCAGGCCTGACAGCACTTAACATGCCCACTAAATTGTCATCATTTGTCTATTAGAATCCACTCA
Source organism: Somniosus microcephalus (assembly GCF_052327205.1). NCBI lineage: Eukaryota > Metazoa > Chordata > Chondrichthyes > Squaliformes > Somniosidae > Somniosus > Somniosus microcephalus. The sequence continues at coordinate 76,433,372 of NC_141000.1, forward strand.
TTATACAAATGTCCTCCTCGTACTGATGGTTGAAAAAAATAAACACAAGTGTGGGACAAAATACTATTGTTTATTGCATATAAAATGGCAAGTGAATGATACTTAAACATCACAAAGTAAAAATATCCGTACCAAAAATGTGAGAGGCACAATTTATGTTGCTGAATGTTTCCTCATTAACATAATTTATTGGTGTGGAACTGGAGGCTACTTTCCTACTGGACTGTGCCTCAGATTCTGCAAGTTCTGCACCCACAGGATAAAAAAACTAGGCAACAGTGTAAAATGCGTGGGGTGTGTAACAGGCGCCTGTTTTGCACCTCGATGAGGTTGAATTTCACTCTCACTATTTCCTACAGCAGCAATTCATGTGGCCTGTCAAAGTCAGTGTTGTACCCATTTGGAACTGGGCTGAGATTGTCTGATTTGTTTCATAGACCCCCACAACCAGAAGACACTGGGGGAGAAATTGGACCTCATCGCACCCGTTTTTTTTAGGCGATAAAAGGCATACATTTTGGTCCGCTATCTCTCACGCCCAATCTCCCCCAGAAGTGCGACGGCCACCATATTGATTTAAAAAATGGACCAGGCCTCCTGCTGGGACTTATTGGTTGGCCGTTCTGCTGGCCAACTGCCTGAAGTCCACTCGGGGGTGTGGGGGGAAGAATTTATACTCCATTAATACATATATTGCAAAAAGTAAAATGTTGCTGATGCTGAAAATCTGAAAGAAATATAGAAATTGCAGGAAACACTCAACAGATCAGGCAGCATCTGCGGAGAGAACAGATAAGTTAATGTTTCAGGTATGAACAGGTGTTGCATCTCCTGCGCTTGCATGGGAAGTTGCTGGGGGAAGGGGAGGGGGTGTTCATAGAATTACAGAAGGCTACAGCACAGAAGATGGCCATTCTTCCCATTGTGCCTGTGCCGGCTCTTTGAAAAAGTTATCCAATTAGTCCCACTCCCCTGCTCATTCCCCATAGCCCTGCAAATTATTCCTTTCAAGTATTTATCCAATTCCCTTTGGAAAGTTAGTATTGAATCTGCTTTCACCAACCTTTCAGGCAGTGCATTCCAGATCGTTACAACTTGCTGCGCAATTATTTTTCCTCGTGTCGCCTCTGGTTCTTTGGCCAATTACCTTAAATCTGTGTCCTCTGGTTACCAACCCTTCTGCCAGTGGGAACAGTTTCTCCTTTTTTACTCTATCTAAACCCTTTATGATTTTGAACACCTCTATCAAATCTCCCCTTAACCTTCTCTGCCCTAAGGTGAACAATCCCAGCTTCTCTAATATAAAAACAGAAAATGCTGGAAATACTCAGCAGATCAGGCAGCATCTGTGGAGAGAGAAACAAAGTTAACGTTTCAGGTCGATGACCTTTTATCAGAACTGGAAAAAGTTAGACATGTAACAGGTTTTAAGCAAGTGCAGAGGCCGGGAAAGTGGGGAGGGGAGGAAAGAACAAAAGGGATGATGGTGTAAGGCAAAAGGGGATGGTAGTGGGACAAGTAAAGAAGCAAAAGATGGGTCTAGAGGAGGTGTAAATGGTAATAGGAGAATCATTACCAACAGCTGCTGTCCGAAAAAATAAGAGCGGTGGTTATGATCTAAAATTGTTGAACTCAATGTTGCATCAGGAAAGCTGTAAAGTGCCTAATCGAAAGATGAGGTTCTGTTCCTCGAGCTTCTGTTGAGCTTCATTAGAACAGTGTAGAAGGCCAAGGACAGAGAGGTCAGAGTGGGAGTGGAAAATTAAAATGACAGGCAACCCGAAGCTCAGGGTCATGCTTGCAGACTGAATGGAGGTGTTCCGCAAAATGATCACCTAATCTGCATTTGGTCTCCCCATTGTAAAGGAGACCGCATCGTGAGCAGCGAATACAGTATACTAAATTGAAAGAAGTACAAGTAAATCACGGTTTCACCTGGAAGGAGTGTTTGGGGCCCTGGACGGTGGGAAGGGGGGAGGTAAAAGGGCAGGTGTTGCATCTCCTGCGCTTGCATGGGAAGGTGCCATGGGAAGGGGAAGGGATGTTGAGGGTGATTGAGGAGTGGAACAGGGTGTCACAGAGGGAGCAGTCCCTTCGGAATGCTGAAAGGGGAGGGGAGCGGAAAATGTGTTTGGTGGTGGCATCATGCTGGAGGTGGTGGAAATGACAGAAGATGATCCATTGAATGTGGAGGCTGGTGGGGTGGAAGGTGAGGACAAGGGGAACCCTATTGCAGTTCTGGGAGGGAGGGGAAGGGGTGAGCGCAGAAGCGCGGGAAATGGAATGGACATGGTCAAGGGCCCTGTTATCCATGGTGGAGGGGAATCCTCGGTTGAGGAAAAAGGAGGACATATCGGAATGTATGGAAAAGTGGCATTATATAGAAACATAGAAGATAGGAGCAGGAGTAGGCCATTCGGCCCCTCGAGCCTGCTCCGCCATTCAATGAGATCATGGCTGATCATCCAAATTCAGTACCCCATTCCTGCCTTCTCTCCATATCCCTTGATCCCTTTAGCCTCAAGAAATATATCCAACTCCTTCTTGAATATATTTAATGAATTGGCCTCCACTGCCTTCTGTGGTAGAGAATTCCACAGGTTCACCACTCTCTGGGTGAAGAAATTCCTCCTCATCCCTGTCCTAAATGGCTTACCCCTTATTCTTAGACTGTGACCCCTGGTTCTGGACTCCCCGACCATCGGGAACATCCTTCCTGCATCTAGTCTGTCTAGTCCTGTTAGAATTTTATAAGTTTCAATGAGATCCCCTCTCATTCTTCTAAACTCCAGCGAGTATAAGCCCAATCAACCCAATCTTTCCTCATAAGTCATTCCTGCCATCCCAGGTATCAGCCTGGTGAATCTTCGCTGCACTCCCTCCATGGCAAGAATATCCTTCCTCAGATAAGGTGACCAAAACTGCACACAATACTCAAGGTGTGGTCTCACCAAGGCCCTGTACAACTGCAGCAACACATCCTTGTTCCTGTACTCAAACCCTCTCGCTACGAAGGCCAACATACCATTTGCCTTCTTAACTGCCTGCTGCACCTGCATGCTTACCTTCAGCGACTGGTGCACAAGGACACACAGGTCTCGTTGCACTTCCCCTTCTCCCAATCTATTGCCATTCAGATAATAATCTGCCTTCCTGTTTTTGCCACCAAAGTGGATAACCTCGCATTTATCCACGTTATATTGCATCTGCCATGCTTCTGCCCAATCACCCAACCTGTCCAAATCATCCTGGAGTTTCTTGGCATCCTCCTCACAGCACACACGCCCACCCAGCTTTGTGTCGTCTGCAAACTTGGAGATATTACATCTAGTTCCCTCATCTAGATCATTAATATATATTGTGAATAGCTGGGGTCCAAGGACCGATCCCTGCGATACCCCACTAGTCACTGCCTGCCACTCGGAAAAAGACCCGTTTATTCCAACTCTTTGCTTTCTGTCTGCCAACCAGTTCTCTATCCAAGTCAATACCTTGCCCCCAATCCCATGTGCCTTAACTTTACATGCTAATCTCTTATGCGGGTCCTTATCGAAAGCCTTTTGAAAGTCCAAATACACCACATCCACTGGTTCTCCCTTATCTATTTTACCAGTTACATCCTCAAAAAATTCCAGTAGATTAGTCAAGCACGATTTACCTTTTGTAAATCCATGTTGACTTTGTCCAATCCTGTCACTGTTTTCCAAGTGCTCTGCTATTACATCTTTTATGGACTCTAGCATTTTCCCCACTACCGATGTAATTCCCCGTTTTCTCTACCACCTTTTTTGAATAGTGGGGTAACATTGGCTACCCTCCAATCCATGGGTACTGTTCCAGAATGTTGGAAGATGACCAGCAAAGCATCTACTATTTCTAGGGCCACTTCCTTTACCCTAGGATGTAGATTATCAGGCCCTGGGGATTTATCGGCCTTCAATCCCGTCAATTTCCCTAACACCATTTCCCTACAAATACTGATTGCTTTCAGTTCCTCCCTTTCATCAGACCCTATGTTCCCCGACATCTTTGGGAGGTTATTTGTGTCCTCCTTTGTGAAGACAGAACCAAAGTATGTATTTAATTGGTCTGCCATTTCTTTGTTCCCCATTATAAATTCCCCTGATTCTGACTGCAAGGGACCTATGCTTGACTTCACCAATCTTTTTCTCTTCACACATCTATAAAAGCTTTTACAGTCAGTTTTTATGTTCCCTGCAAGCTTACTCTCATACTCTATTTTCCCCCTCTTAATTAATCCCTTTGTCCTCCTTTGTTGAACCAATGTCTCCATCTTTGGCTCGGTATCAATCTTTGTTTGATTAAGGTCCTGTGAAGCTGGTCCAATGAAGCACCTCAGGACGCTTTACTATGTTAAAGGCGCTATACAAATGCAAATTGTTAAGCACGCAGACATTTACTCCTAGGTGAGGAGCGCTATGTAGAGTCACGGTGGTGGGAATGCACATCATAGGTCAGTCAGCATCTGGAAAGAGGAACAATAGGTTAACATTTCGGGTGGAATCCGACTCAAGAATCAGAACAGATGCGACGGAGACGGAGAAACTGGGAGAATGGAATAGAGTCCTTAGAGGAAGCGGGGTGGGAGGAAGTGTAGTCCAGGTAGCTGTGGGAGTCAGTGGGCTTATAGTAGATATTGGTCGACAGCCTATCCCAGGAAATTAAGATAGTGAAGTCGAGGAAGGGAAGGGAAGAGTTGGAGATGGACCGTGTGAAAGCGAGGGAAGGTGGAAATTGGAAGCAAAGTTGATGAAATTTTCCAGTTCGGGGTGAGAGCAGGAAACAGCACCGATAGTCATCAATGTACTGGAGGTGAGGTAGGGGACCTGAGTAGCACTGGAACAAAGAATGTTCCACACATCCCACAAAAAGGCAGGCATAGCTAGGACCATATGGGTTCCCATAGCAACACCTTTTATTTGGAGGAAGTGTCTGGAGTCAAAGGAGAAGTTGTTCAATGTAAGAACAAGTTCAGCCAGGTGGACGAGGGTGGTGATGGATGGGGACTGGTTGGGCCTCCGTTCAAGGAAGAAGCAGAGGGCTCTCAGGCCGTCCTGGTGGGAGATGGAGGTGTAGAGGGATTGAATGTTTATAGTGAAAAGGAGACGGTTAGGGCCAGGAAACAGTTCAATTGGAGGAGGGCGTCAGAAGAGTCATGGGTGTAGGTGGGAAGAGAGTGGACAAGGGGAGAAAAAAAGAGTCAAGATAGGAAGCAATCAATTCCATGAGGCTTCTCTAGTTGCTCCACATAACTGAAGTCCCGCATCCCTGGTACTATTCTAGGAAATCTTCTCTGCATCCTCTCTAATGCCCTCAAGTCTGAAAAGCAACTGTTCATCACTACTCTCTGCTTTCGATCCCTTAGCCAATTTTATATCATGCAGCCCCTGCCCTTTTAATCCCATAGGCTTCAATTCTGTTGACAAGTTTATTATGTGGTACTTTATCAAATGCCTTTTGAAAGTCAATATACACAACATGATCTGCACTATCTTCATCAGCCCTCTCCGTTACTTAATCAAGGAACTCAATCAAGTTAGTCAAACACGTGGGGGTTAATTGGATAAGCCCAGATAATGGGCTCGGGGATCGCAGTCCACGATTAACCCATGCACATTCATTGCGCTGCAGACAGGACATTAAATTTGTGCTGCTTGCTGATTTCCATGATTGATGTGTGCAGCCAGCGCTATCCCCAGTTCAGTGACTGTACACATCAGCAGGGGGCACGATATCGCGAGTGGCTAGTGTAAAGTCTGTGGGTTGTATAGCGAAGTAATACACAGACTACAAGAGTAACTTTAACAGGACTTTACTATTCGAAGGTCAGGGCGAATCTGCCCAATAAATTCTGCCACAGCACTTATATACCGGTGTGGTCACCGTCGGTATTACAGTATACAGCAGCCAGGATAAAGTAGTGCCACACCTAAAATAGTTCTCTTAAAGGTGGACGGTTATGTTATGGAGCTTGAGACCGAGCTTCGGACACTGCGACACATCAGGGAGGGGGAGAAGTTCCTGGACTCTATGTTTCAGGAGATGGTCACACCTATGAAGTTAATTACTGCAGATGTAGTCCGTGGTCAGGGACAGGACGGTGTGACTACGAGTGAGGAAGGTACAGGGATCCAGGATGTAGTGTTGAAGGAGACGCAGCCCTTGTTCTTGTCCAGCAGGATCGAGGTTCTTACTCCCTGTGAGGGCGGGAGCGGGGACTGCAGGGAGGATGAGCAACCTGGCCACAGCACCGTGGTACAGGGGGCCATTCAAGTGGAGGGAGTAAAAAGAAATGTTGTAGTGGTAGGGGATAGTATCATTAGGGGGATAGATAGGGTTCTCTGCAGTCAAGAGCGGGAGTCCCGAAGGCTGTGTTGCCTGCCTGGTGCCAGGGTTAAGGACATCTCTTCTGGGCTGGAAAGAAACTTGCAGTGGGAGGGGGAGGATCCAGTTGTCGTGGTCCATGTTGGTACAAACGACGTAGATAGGACAAGGAAGACGGTTCTGTTAAAGGAGTATGAGCAGCTAGGGGTCAAATTAAAAAACAGAACCTCAAGGGTAATAATCTCTGGGTTATTACCTGAGCCACGAGCGAATTTGGCTAGGATAAATAAAATTAAAGAGTTAAATGCGTGGCTCAAAGACTGATGTGGGAGAAATGGGTTTTGCTTCTTGGGACACTGGCACCAGTACTGGGACAGGAGGGAGCTGTTCTGTTGGGACGGACTCCACTTGGCCAGTGCTGGGACTAGAGTCCTGGCGAATCATATAACTAGGGCTGTAGAGAGGGCTTTAAACTAATTAGTGGGGGGGAGGTTTCTAGAGAGCAAATCATAGAAATGACAACAGAGAAGGTCATAGACTTAGGTAGCAGTGGGGGAATTAAAAAACAGAATGTGTCAGGAAGGGACAGAAGGTATGGAGTAAAAAGTAAAGTACTAAAAAGGGAAAAAACAGGAACTAAGTGTTACAAAACATATTTGAAAGTTCTTTATCTGAATGCACGTAGCATTCGTAACAAAATGAATGAGTTAACGGCACAAATAATGACATATGGGTATGATCTTGTGGCCATTACAGAAACATGGCTGCAGGGTGACCATGACTGGGAATTAAACATACCAGGTTATTTAACAATCAGGAAGGACAGGCAGGAAGGGAGAGGAGGTGGGGTGGCTATGTTAATAAAGGAAGGAATCACTATAATACAGAGAAATGATATTGGGTCAAAGGAGCAGGATAGTGAAACAGTTTGGGTGGAGGTAAGGAATAATAAGGGGAAAAAAACACTAGTGGGTGTAGTCTATAGGCCTCCGAACAGTTGCAACTCTGTTGGACGGAGTATTAATCAGGAAATAGTTGAGGCTTGTAATAAGGGAACAGCTATAATTATGGGGGATTTTAATTATCATATTAACTGGACAAATCAAATTGGGCAGAGCAGCCTTGAGGAAGAGTTCATTGAGTGTATTAGGGATGGGTTTCTTGAGCAGTATGTAACTGAACCGACCAGGGGGCAAGCAACCTTAGATTTGGTCCTGTGTAATGAGACAGGATTAATTAAAAATGTCCTAGTAAAGGATCCCCTTGGAATGAGTGACCATAACATGGTTGAGTTCCATATTCAATTAGAGGGTGAGAAGGTTGGATCTCAAACAAGCGTGCTGAGCTTGAATAAAGGAGACTATGAAGGTATGAGAGCGGAATTAATTAGAGTGGACTGGGAAAATAGATTAAAGGGTAAGACGGTACATGACCAGTGGTGTACATTTAAGGAGTTATTTTACAACTTCCAAAAAAAATATATTCCACTGAGGAAAAAAGGGTGTAAAAGAAAAGATAGCCATCCGTGGCTAAGTAAAGTAATTAAGGATAGTATCCGACTAAAAACAAGGGCATACAAGGTAGCCAAATCTAGTGGGAGGATGGAAGATTGGGAAGTCTTTAAAAGACAGCAAAAAATAACAAAAAGATTGATTAAGAAAGGGAAGATAGATTATGAAAGTAAATTAGCAAAAAATATAAAAACAGATAGTAAAAGTTTCTATAGTTATATAAAAAGAAAAAGGGTGGCTAAAGTAAATGTTGGTCCCTTAGAGGATGAGACCGGGAAATTAATGGTGGGAAACATGGAGATGGCAAAAACACTGAACAATTATTTTGTATCAGTCTTTACAGTAGAGGACACTAAGAATATCCCAACACTGGACAAACAGGGGGCTCTAGGGGGGGAGGAACTAAATACGATTAAAATCACTAAGGAAGTGGTACTTGGTAAAATAATGGGACTCAAGGCGGATAAATCCCCTGGACCTGATGGCTTGCATCCCAGGGTCTTGAGGGAAGTAGCGGTAGGGATTGTGGATGCATTGGTAATAATTTTCCAAAACTCACTGGACTCAGCAAAGGTCCCGGCAGATTGGAAAACTGCTAATGTAACACCCTTATTTAAAAAGGGTAGTAGGCAGAAGGCTGGAAACTATAGACCTGTTAGCCTAACATCTGTGGTTGGTAAAATGTTAGAGTCCATTATTAAGGAGACAGTAACGGGACATTTGGATAAACATAATTTAATAGGGCAAACTCAGCATGGTTTCATGAAGGGGAAGTCATGTTTAACAAATTTGCTTGAGTTTTTTGAGGAAGTAACATACAGGGTGGATAAAGGGGAACCAGTGGACGTAGTGTATTTAGACTTCCAAAAGGCATTTGACAAGGTGCCACACAAAAGATTATTGCTCAAGATAAAAAATCACGGGATTGGGGGTAATATTCTGGCGTGGGTGGAGGATTGGCTCTCTAACAGAAAGCAGAGAGTTGGGATAAATGGTTCGTTCTCAGATTGGCAACCAGTAACTAGTGGTGTTCCGCAGGGGTCAGTGCTGGGTCCCCAACTCTTTACAATCTATATTAACGATTTGGAGGAGGGGACCGAGTGTAACATATCAAAGTTTGCAGATGATACAAAGATGGGAGGGAAAGTAGTGAGTGAGGAGGACATAAAAAACCTGCAAAGGGACATAGACAGGCTAAGTAAGTGGGCAGAGATTTGGCAGATGGAATACAATACTGGAAAGTGTGAGGTTATGCACTTTGGCAGGAAAAATCATAGAGCAAGTGATGCGCCATCAATTACTCAAAAGACTGAAGTTGAGCGAGTAACAATCAGGCTTTTATTAACTAAAGAATGAAGGTCTTGTCTCGAGTGGTCGACCCGTCCAGAATACTAAGGGACTGGGAGGTAGTCACTTATATACCTGGAATAGTGGGAGGAGTCAGCCGAGGCATGTCCAGACCTGTACCTAGTGGAATACACATACAGACACAGACAGGTATGACAGTGGTTTACCACAGCAAGTTATTATCTTAATGGCAAGAAACTGGAAAGTACTGTAGTACAAAGGGATCTGGGGGTCCTGGTGCACGAAACTCAAAAAGTTAGTATGCAGGTGCAGCAAGTGATTAAGAAGGCCAATGGAATGTTGGCTTTTATTGCTAGGGGGTTGGAATATAAAAACAGGGAGGTATTGCTGCAGTTGTACAAGGTATTGGTGAGGCCGCACCTGGAATACTGCATACAGTTTTGGTGTCCATACTTAAGAAAAGACATACTTGCTCTCGAGTCAGTACAAAGAAGGTTCACTCGGTTAATCCCGGGGATGAGGGGGTGGTCATATGAGGAGAGGTTGAGTAGATTGGGACTCTACTCATTGGAGTTCAGAAGAATGAGAGGCGATCTTATTGAAACATATAAGATTGTGAAGGGGCTTGATCGGGTGGATGCGGTGAGGATGTTCCCAATGATGGGTGAAACTAGAACTAGGGGGCATAATCTTAAAATAAGGGGCTGCTCATTCAAAACTGAGATGAGGAGAAACTTCTTCACTCAGAGGGTGGTAGGTTTGTGGAATTTGCTGCCCCAGAAAGCTGTGGAAGCTACATCATTAAATAAATTTAAAACAGAAATAGATAGTTTCCTAGAAGTAAAGGGAATAAAGGGTTACGGGGAGCGGGCAGGAAATTGGACATGAGTCTGGGTTCGGAATGGTCATGGCCCTGTGGGTAGTGGAGCGGGCCCAGGGGCCGTGTAGCCTTGTTCTGCTCCTACTGTGTTCTAATTCTGTTAGATTTCAGGAGATGGTTTTATTCCTGTTCCTGGCTGGGGTGGAGATCGCCTTTACAGAAGGTAAGTACTGTAGAAAATATAGGGACAGAGTGATCTCCTGGAAGAATTTCGATCGCCTAGATGGGTCGGAGAGGAATTTCCCAGATTTTTTTCTCCCAAATTGGCCATTGGGTCTTTATCTGGTTTTTCGCCTCTCCCGGGAGATCACATGGGTTTGGGTGGATGCAGAGTGATAGAAGATTTGAGGTTAGGATCAGATCAGCCATGATCTTATTGAATGGTGGAGCAGGCTCGAGGGGCCGATTGGCCTACTCCTGCTCCTATTTCTTATGTTCTTATGTTCTTATACAATAGTTCTCTTAAAGGTAGAACAGTTACATACACTACAATCCTCCCTTTTTAGCTTACAACATACTTATTCCCCATTAACATAACATCATAACATATCCAACTTCATGTTACAACAGTTCACAGAGGTAGTCTCTGCGGAAACAGTTCACAGATTCAGTCTCTGCGGGAAACAGTTCACAGATTCAGTCTCTGATCTTCTTGACTCGGTCCGGACCACGCCTCCGTGGTGTAGTCGGGTCACCTTGCTAGAGGGACTCATCCCATAGTCCTTCCCTAGACTTAACAGCTTTACTTCCATCACTTCTGAACCAGCATTGCTGACTTTTTAAAACAAACAAAAAACAGTTGGATTGCCTTGGGAAATTTTCCTACTTTCCAACTGATTTGGCTCCGTTCGGGGGACCACGTGTGTGATCGGGTAGAGGTAATAATGGTTCAGATGGTTATCATCTTCTGCTTCGTCTTTTCCTTTTTTGCTTCTTGGAGACTCTCGGGGCTCCATTGTCAGCTGCCAGCTGTAACGCCACCATCTCCCTATGTTCCTTAGACTTTAAGTGATTCATCCTGATTTCGGCACTTTGGGAGTTCTCGGCACAAGCTGGGCAGACCAGGTCCTCGTAATATTCAGTGTCACTCAACAGATCATGGTAATATTCGGTGTCGTCCTGAGCTAAGCCCGCGAGAGGGTCTTCTATTTCCTCCTTACCCAGCTGGACGTTAGCCGACTTTTGTTCCAAATCCCGACATCTGTCCTGAAGAGACTTCATCATGCGTTCAGATTCATCCCGCTTTTTCTGGGCTTCCTGCAAGTCTTTTACTAATGACCTCATTTGTGATTTCAATACTTCAACTTCATTCGGAGATTGATTGATCGAACTATTCAATCCCTCTACTGAAGTAGCTGTTTCAGTATTCTGTTGTTCTACATTGCCGTGCGTCAGCGTACTTTTGGCATCCAAGGTCTGTTCTGCTGCAGACTTCTCAGTCTGGGTTGCCACCTCAGCTCTTCCAATGACTTTTGAGAGCTCCCTTCCCTTTGAAGATTGAGGCTCGTATTTAAGTTTTTCCCATTTTAGAGTTTTATCCCTCAGCATATGAATGAGTTGGCTGACTGTTAACTCTTCTGCCATCATCCCTTTTCCATTAACTACAGGGCTGTTTATAAACTTGCCCTGGAGGAGTTGGCTGACTGTTAACTCTTCTGTCCTCATCCCTTTTCCATTAGCTGCAGGGCTGTTTAGAACCTTGTCCTGGGGCTCCTTTGCTGCTTCTACTTCGCCATCATCCGCAGCCCCCATCATTCGAATTTCCACAAATGAATCGTCCGGTGATGCTGCACCCAACTTCAGTAGGAGCTCGGAAGTCATGTCGACCAACTCAGCTTTTTCTGCCTGCAACCTGCTAACCAGCGCCTTCAGTTGCGGCACATCTTGTTCCACCGGATTGGAGCACGCCCCTTCAGAAGCCGAATCAGCTTTGATTCGTTTGGCCTCCTCGTGCAGACGGTTTGTGTGCTCCTGCTCCCTTTTCTTCCCCAGCTGCTTCTGTTGTCTTTCCAGATTCTCCCATTCGGTATCATAGAACTTTTTCATTGCTTTCATCTCTTGCTCGAGACGGCAATTCAATTGTTCTAATTGCTGTCGTAATCTGAAATAAGTTTGCGTTCGAGCTCGATGTTCCTCAGTAATATATATGTCTGTAACTTGAACAGACTCAGAATTCTCTGTCAAGCTATGTTGTTGTTGTTCAGAGGAATTCTGTTCTGAAACTTTGTTCTCCTCTGGAGCATAAGCCTTTAGGCCCACATTCGTTCTACCAACCTTAGTCAGCAAGTTCTTTTTAGACTTGTCTTTCATGCTTGGGCTGGTCTTATCGTCATCCGTTTCAGAGTCTGAGCTGATTGTCTGCCCCGAGTCCTCACTCGTTATTGCTTTGAGGTAGTGCCATTCCATGTCTATTTTCTTGATCCACTCCCATCCTAGAAGTGGTGGTCCTCCCTCAGGTAGTACGTATAAGTCCATTCCGGGGTGTTCTTTGCCCCTGTCTCTCACCTTGACTCTTATCTTTCCCATGGGGTATACTTTATGCCCCGTGTATGTCTGCAATACGAACTCGGTATCTCTCAAGGGTATATGTGAGAATAGCCGGTTGTAATCCCTTCGATTTATGACTGATAGGGCTGATCCAGTGTCCAATTCCATTCTCACTTGGATTCCGGCTATTTTTAGCATGACCCAGATAGTTTGTAGGTCAGCTTCCTTACTCACATTATGAATTCTCAGACTACCCAGTTCCTGGCCGCTTGGGTCTGAATCTGAATTCTGTTCATCTGAACTCTTCTCAACCACCTTGTGTACTTTGTTGTACTTTTCCTGTGATGGCTTTTTTTTTGGTTGTTGGTCTTCTTCCCTGACCGGCATACTTTGGCTATGTGACCCAGTTTGCCACATTTCCTACAGTCCTGGTTTTTAAACCAGCATTGGTTCTGGTCGTGTGTTGTCTTCCCACAACGATAACATTTCGTTGCACCCGAAGTAATTTGATCCACACTGAGGACCGCTGCCTTCAGCTGCATTTCCGCAGTTCCTTTCGCTGCGGCTTCGTGTGATGCTGCAATAAGGACAGCCCTATCCAGTGTAAGGTCGTTCTCTTCGAGCAGTCGCTTTTGCGTTCCTTCCTTCGACAACCCGCACACGAACTTGTCTCGCAATGCCTCTGTCAGATTTCCTCCAAACTGGCAGTATTTCGCTAGCCTACGCAGTTCGACCAAGTATTCCGCGTTGCTTTCCTCTTTCCGTTGCGTTCTCGCATAAAATTTGAATCGTTCCGCCAACATCAGCGGTGTGGGGTTCAAGTGATCCTTCAGAACAGCAACAATATTATCAAAGGGTTGATCCGCCGGTTTAACTGGTGCTAGAAGATGCTTCAATAGCCCGTATGTCTTCGCCCCCATCGAGTTTAGCAAGGTTATAGCTTTATCATCATCCTCTATTTTATTGGCCTCACAATATATCTCAGTGCGTTCTACATACGTGGCCCAATCTTCTACCTCAGAATCGAAATCGTTGATGTTACCACGCTTAGGCATCTTCACCTCCCTGATAAACAACAACGAAATATTTCTTTAACTCTTTAAAAAAAAATTTTTTTTTCCCAAAATGGCGGTTTCCCCGCGCTTATCTTCTTTCCCCGCCCCTTTCAAAATGGCGGTTCCGGCTTCTGTCTTTTTCTCCGCCTACTGGCGGCTTCCCGCGGTTTCCCGCGCTTATCTTCTTTCCCCGCCCACTTTCAAGAGGCGGTTCCCGCTTTTCTTCCCCTGGCGGGAGGGGTAAGCTTTTCCCTCGGGCGACGGCCGCTGGCTTTCGGGGTTCGCAGCCTGCTCTTCGGCTTCAGCGCGTTCCCTTCTCTCGGCCGGGCAACTGGCTCTGGTACAACCTGTTTTCGGCGAACGGTCTCAGCCGCTGGCTGGATCTCGCTCAGTCTCCCTCGCTCGGGCTCTGTCTCTCCGGTGCTGGGTACAACCCGTTGACGGCGAACAGTTTCAGCCGTTGGGCTGGATCTCGCTCAGTCTTCCTCGGGCTCTGTCTCTCCCGCTCGCGCGGCTCTCGCTCGCTCTCTCTCGGGCTCTGTCTCTCCCGTTCGCGCGGCTCTCGCTCGGGCTCTGTCTCTCTCGCTCGACCGTGGTCGAATGCACCGCCCTTATCCTCCGTTTATTTGTTTCTATTTCCCTTTACTCACAGTCACCGTGGCCGACTTGCTTCTCGTGTTGATCGGCTCACTCACCACCGTGGCAGAAGGGACAATCCGTGCCTGTTGCTGATGGAAGACTTCGTGTTTGAAATCTTCCTCCTTTCCTGGTCTGCAGACTCGAGTTTTCTCTCAGCAAAACGACGAGGGCGGGTGCCTCTTCTCGACGCTCATTTACTTCTTCAGAAGTATTGTTGCCGCAGGGTAAGATCGAACTCGTCGCCACTGTAAAGTCTGTGGGTTGTATAGCGAAGTAATACACAGACTACAAGAGTAACTTTAACAGGACGTTACTATTCGAAGGTCAGGGCGAATCTGCCCAATAAATTCTGCCACAGCACTTATATACCGGTGTGGTCACCGTCGGTATTACAGTATACAGCAGCCAGGATAAAGTAGTGCCACACCTAAAATAGTTCTCTTAAAGGTGGACGGTTACATACAATAGTTCTCTTAAAGGTAGAACAGTTACATACACTACAGCTAGCGCTACTAAAAGGCAGCCTGCACCTCTTAAAGGGAGGTGTATTGTGGCTGCTGGAAGTGGTGCCAGAAAGTGAATTGAATTTGAAGATTTTTGTCAAGGTGGCTCAACCTGCGAGAGAGCAAGCACCAAGGTTTTCTGATAATGCACTGGAGGCCTTGGAGCAAGATGTGGAGAGAAGGAGAGACATCCTTTTCAGAGGCAGTGGAAGGAAGTAGTGGTGAAAGTCAATGCCGGGAGTATAGCTCCAAGAACATGGATGCAGTGCAGGAAGAAGTTTAATGATCTGACACGAGTTGTCAAGGTGAGAGAGTTCAATCTTCAAATGGCATATCCTACCAACTGCACCACTAGCCTCATCCACTGCTCAATTCACTACACCCCCATCACCCACCTACCAACAATCTCTATCAATTAGTACCCAAACTTTCAATTCATCTGATATACTTCACCTTTACACATTTAGCATTGTTGCAACGACACACCCACAACTCACACCCACTGGCAGCTATTCAACCATGACAGCCACATCACCCAAACATATTGCAGGACACTTACTGGCACACTTTCCTCTTTCTTGCAGGATAACGTGGCACATAACAGGAGACAGCAACAAAAAATTGGAGGAGGACAAGCACGCCTGCACCCCATGCAGGAGACAGTGCTGGCCATCATGGGAAGGGGTATCTCTGAGGCTGTGGCCGCTGGAGGGATCAATGATGAGGGTCTCCGCATACCAAATACTCTTTCTCCCATCTGACTTCTCCCTCATCCCACAGTCTCTTCTGACTGAAAAGCTGCTGATGGTGTAAGCATGCACTTCTTACTTTATCCTCTCCCCTCACCACAACACGACACTTGTTCCCTTTTCATTTCAGATACCAAAGAACTGGAACCTTCCCAGTCAGAGGAAGGAAACAGTGATGACGAAGAGACACCATCACTCGATCTTACACTCGCAGCCACCAGCTCGGAGACTGACACTGCACGTACTTTAGAGGCTAGGATAGAGGAGGGGCCTGCACATGGTGGGACACCAGGCACAAGTGCGCAGGAGCCAGGGCAGGCTGAAAGGATAATGCAGGTGCCAGCGGGCAAAATCGCACACGCGTTCTGCTGCAGTGGATTCAGATGAGAATTTCATTGGCCAGGCTACAGAAGGTGGCTGATGGACGTACACAGCCAAATACTTGGTGCTCTGGAAAACCTGCCAGAAAGCTTGCGCACAATGTCAAGGAAGAAGAAGAAGATGACAACTTGCATTTATATAGCGCCTTTCACAACCACCGGATGTCTCAAAGCACTTTACAGCCAATGAAGTACTTTTGAAGTGGAGTCACGTGTAATGTGGGAAACACGGCAGCCAATTTGCACACAGCAAGCTCCCACAAACAGCAATGTGAAAATGTTCAGATAATCTGTTTCTGTTATGCTGGTTGAGGGAGAAATATTGGCCATGACACTGGGGATAACTCCCCTACTCTTCTTCGAAATAGTGCCACGGGATTTATTACGTCCACCTGGGAGAGCAGACGGGGCCTCGGTTTAACGTCTAATCCGAAAGACGGCACCTCCAACAGTGCAGCACACCCTCAGCACTGCGCTGGAGTGTCAGCCTAGCTTTATGTGCTCAAGTCCCTGGAGTGGGACTTGAACCCACAACCTTCTGACTCAGAGGCGAGTGTGCTACCCACTGAGCCACAGCTGGCACTGGAGCATGGAGGAGTCTAGCACCAACTTGGTACAGGCCTTTGCGCAGAACTTGGAGCCCATCCTTTGCAACATGGAACGGATGGTCACCTCCATCAACACACTTATGGGACCCACCATGATACGGCATCTGATGACTGATATCACAGCTTCTATTGCAGCACAAACAGCTTCAATCAAAGATCTCACTGCTGCCTTGGAAGCGAAGACTGCGGCTGTGGCTTCCACTGTTCAAAGGGGCTTCCAGGGCATCATGGCAGTCCAGTAATCTGTTCACCAGCAGATCACCAGGATTGCCGAGGCACCACCCCGGGAGAGTGGCAGTGGCTCCATGAAACAGGAATCTGCTGTCCTCTCTCAGAACGACAGCATTCCTGCTCCCAGCCCTGCTACTCCGCCAGTGCCCTTGCTGTTGCCCGTCAGCCAGCCAGCCCAGACTGCTGCAGCCCAGGCCGAGATGGTGCCGTCTGAAGCCAGGCCCTCTAGGCCCAGAGCTGCTCAAGGTAGTCCTCCAAGGCCATCTACAGTCTCCTCAATTGAAGGCCAGCAGCCTTCCAGCTCCCAAACTGTAGCTACCTCAAGGGAAAGCACCTCGTAGGAGCACTACGAAAGGTAAAGGCACATGGAAGATGGGCACTAAGGGAATGCACAAGGGTGATTAGTTTAATTTTGTATGCATTATTTAATGAGTGAATAGATAAATTAGTATTTGAATTTGCATTTGTTGGTAGTTTTTATTTCTGCGGGGAGCTGAGGGAGAAACAAATGAGTGTTATCAGAAAGAGGACGACGTGGTGGTCAGTGAGAGAAAAGGTAAGGAGTGTGGGACTGTTGGTGAATGGGGAGGTGCAGTTGAGGTTACTGGTATCGCTCATGAATAATCTGATCACGTAATCTGTGCAAAACCTCATGCTCGATCCTTCTGCTTGTCTCTAGCAAGAGGGAATGAGATGAATGTATTTCTCATTGTATAGAGAGCCTGAGTGACCTTATACAGCAGTGCACTGCAAACTGCAAGACGTTGCTTATATCTCCAGTGGCAACCTGAAAGGAGCCAGAGACATAAAAATCAAGAGCCACGGACAGCTTGACAGCCACAGGCAATGCTGTCCTTGCCCTGCTTTAAGGCTGCAGAAGTTGACAGATTTCAGTCACAACCTCTTTTGTGAACCAAAGCCGTCCCATGCACTGGTTGTCGCTGAAGTTGAGGTAAGAGAATTGTTCCCTGAAGACACTCCGTGGATATGGCCTGCTGCTGAGTGCCCTGGTCCTCCTCCTCCCTCTTCTAGCAGCTTGTCCTGTTCTGCACATTCTCCCAGTCATGTTCAATTCCCAGGAGAAGCCCTACCCAGTCATCCATGACTGGAAGCAACCTTTTCAGCACAATATTTTAAATGACACAAAAGTACCGCAAGACCAACCAGACCACTCCCTGTAGAGTACTTTAGTAAATATAGGAAACCACCAAAAACACATACAATTGCATCAGCAGGCAAAAGACATAATCCAGCAACTAACCTGTAAGTACTTCATGATCCCTTTAAATTGCACTGGTGGTGGAACCTTCATGCTGTTTAACTTCATGTTCAGCTGTTAATGGGTACGGTAGCATAGTGGTTATGTTACTGGACTAGTAACCCAGCTAGTATCAATAATGGTGACAATGAAACTATCAGATTGTCATAAAAATTGGTTCACTAATGTCCTTTAGAGAAGGAAATCTGACGTCCTTACCTGGTCTGGCCTAAATGTGACTCCAAATCCACAGCAATGTGGTTGACTCTTAACTGCCCTCTGAAATGGCCTAGCAAGTCACTCAGTTGTGCCAAACTGCTACAAAAAACAATAAGAAGAAAAAAACCGGACGGAGCACCCGACATCGAGCTCGGCACCTGCTTCGGACATGACAACGGCACATCCAGCCCAGTTGACCCTGCAAAGTCCTCCTCACTAACATCTGGGGATTTGTGCCAAAATTGGGAGAGCTGTCCCACAGACTAGTCAAGCAATAGCCTGACATAGTCATACTCACAGAATCATACCTTTCAGCCAACGTCCCAGACTCCTCCATCACCATCCCTGGGTATGTCCTGTCCCTCCGGCACGACAGACCCACCAGAGGTGGCAGTACAGTGGTATACAGTTGGGAGGGAGTCCCCAGTCTCCAACTCCGTTCCTCCCACATGTCTGCTCGCTCAGACTCCCAGGTTGCTGCTCGGCACTGCCTTTATCCCCGGTCTCTGACCCCGTTCCTCCTGCAGGTCAGCTTGCTAGAGCGATATCGGCCTAGTCTACTCAATCTCTCCTCATAGGACAATCCCCCATCCCAGGAACCAGTCTGGTGAACCTTGGTTGCACTCCCTCTACGGCATGTATATCCTTCCTTTATGCCGTTACGACTCTATGGGCAGGATTTTCATTGGGCCGTGGAGGCGGGATTGGAGGCATGTGGGGGGGTTAAAATCCCGAAATCGGGGGGCACGAACCCATCCCGCCCCCAACCCGCCTCCATGCCAGTTTCAAAGGAGGCGGGTACCCGCCCCGCACTGGGACCCGCCTCCCCGAGGCAGGAAGGGGATTAGTGCCAATTAACTGCCTGTTAACAGGTAGTTAACAGGCAGTTTTTAGCCTAATCCCTATTTTCATCCCTGAAGTGTGGGATTCCCGACAGATCCAAACCACGCCAAGTTAGCGAGGCAGGCCGTCGGGATGAAGGGCTTGGAGGGGTCGAGATGTCCGGTGTTCAGGTGAGTGATGGTTGCATGAGTGCAGAGGTAAGTGTGTTTGGTGTGTTTAAAGTAGTTGTACTTACATGTACTTACCTTTACAGCCTTCCTTCCTTCAGGTCTCGGGAGTCCCTCATCTCACCGGCACAGAAAGCGGAATGGCCGCGATCTGTCAAAAATTGCAGCATTCAGCTTTCTGTTCCGGAGAGATCTCTAAATCATCCTGAGAGGAAGGAATTAACTTGGAGTACAGATTGTCAGTGTTTGACAGCATCAAACAGCTGTCGAACGCTGATATTCATCTGGCATTCAAAAGGTCTTGACAGATGAAATATCAATCTGTGACATCACCTGTTGTCGGGTGGCCCTTAATTGGCCTGCTGAGCCCGCTGGGCAGGCTCAACAAGGTCAATCAAGTCAAAATCGCATGGGTTGGCTAGAACTCGATGGAGGTGGGGCTACAAAATGTTGTAGTCCCACCTCCTACCCAACTCCTCAATGAAAATCCAGCCCTATGACTCTATGATGGTGGAGCACAGCATGTGAGTGCAAAAGACAAGGCTGAAGCGTTTGCAACCATCTTCAGCTAGAAGTGCTGAGTGGATGATCCATCTCAGCATCCTCCTGCGGTCCCCACCATCACAGAAGCCAATTTGATTCAGTCCATGTGATATCAAGAAACAGCTGAGCGCACTGGATACAGCAAAGGCTGTGGGCCCCGACAATATCCCGTGCTGAAGATTTGTGCTCCAGAACTAGCCGCGCCTCTAGCCAAGTTGTTCCAGTACAGCTACAACACTGGCATCTACACGACATTATGGAAAATTGCCCAGGTATGTCCTGTCCATAAAAAGGACAAATCCAATCCTGCCAATTACTGCCCCATCAGTCTACTCTTAATCATCAGCAAAGTGATGAAGGGGTCATCGACAGTGCTATCAAGCGACACTTACTCACCAATAACCTGCTCACCGATGCTCAGTTTGGGTTCCACCAGGACCACTCAGCTCCAGACTTCATTACAGCCTTGGTCCAAACATGGACAAAAGAGCTAAATTCCAGAGGTGAGGTGAGAATGATTGCCCTTGACATTAAGGTAGCATTTGACCGAGTGTGGCATCAAGGAGCCCTAGTAAAATTGAAGTCAATGGGAATCAGGGGGTAAAATCTCCATTGGCTGGAGTCATACCTGGCACAAAGGAAGATGGTTGTGGCTGTTGGAGGTCAATCATCTCAGCGCCCAGAATTCACTGCAGGAGCTCCTCAGGGCAGTGTCCTAGGCCCAACCATCTTCAGCTGCTTCATCAATGACCTTCCCTCCATCATCAGGTCAGAAGTGGGGATGCTTGCTGATGATTGCACAGTGTTCAGTTCCATTCACAGCTACTAAGATAATGAAGCAGTCTATGCCCGCATACAGCAAGACCTGGATGATATTCCAGTTTGGGCTGATAAGTGGCAAGTAACATTCGCGCCACACAAGTGCCAGGCAATGACTATCTTCAACAAGCAAGAGTCTAACCACCTTCCCTTGACATTCAACGGCATTACCATCACTGAATCCCCCACCAT
The DNA here is from genome assembly GCF_052327205.1 of Somniosus microcephalus. Lineage (NCBI taxonomy): Eukaryota > Metazoa > Chordata > Chondrichthyes > Squaliformes > Somniosidae > Somniosus > Somniosus microcephalus. The sequence continues at coordinate 76,454,109 of NC_141000.1, forward strand.
CAACATCCTGGGGGTCACCATTGACCAGTAACTTTACTGGACCAGCCACATAAATACTGTGGCTACAAGAGCAGGTCAGAGGCTGGGTATTCTGCGGCAAGTGTCTCACCGCCTGACTCCCCAAAGCCTTTCCACCATCTACAAGGCACAAGTCAGGAGTGTTATGAATCTAATGATCCATGAAGAAAGACTCATGATATAACACTGCACGGCCAGCTGGTGGCGCCGTCCAAGGAGTATAAATACTTGGGCGTGGGCCCAGCTTTCCCAGGACATTTTGTAAACAGGAACTAGTGAAAGATAACTAGACCTCCATGTTTTGAAACAAGTTGATTAAAGCCTTGCTTTATACTCGAACCAAGTGCATAGTGAGTTTAATTACGTCAATTTAATCAACTTGATATCAACTCCATGCTCTGGGTGATTTTGGGAACAGCCAGCTATGACTCAAACCATAGAAGGGAACTCGGACGAAGTAATCGATCCATCATGGAGAAAATACTCAGACCCGCCCGTCTCGACCTGGACCCGAATTCACTTACAGCTGCTAAGGTATGGAAACACTGGTATCATACCTTCAGCAACTTCCTTGAGGAGTGTGGTGAGAATGTTCCTAATAAGTTACGAATGCTTGCTAATTATGTATCCCCTCATGTGTTTGGCTATATCGAAGACTGTGTAGACTATGATGCTGCTATCCAAATACTACAGCAACTATATGTCAAGTCCCCAAACAAAATTTTTGCTCGGCATCTACTGGCCACAACTCGACAACAACCTGGGGAATCACTTGACGAATTCCTTCAGAAACTTCGCAGGCTCAGCAAGGATTGTAATCTTAAAGCTGTCACAGCTGAGCAGTACCAGGAGGAGTTAATTCGTGGTTCCTTTATTAATGGGATTGCGTCTCCCTTCATACGTCAGCGTCTGTTGGAGAATAAAACCCTCAAGTTACAGGCTGCCTATGACCAGGCATGTTCTCTGGACTTAGCAAAGAGGAATGCAGATACCTATCTTTCACCACGTGCACAGGCTGCTGCTATCACTTTTAGTGACTCCTTTGATAGGCCTCAGGCAGAAGCCCTCACAGATGATGACTCCAACCTGGCTGATGACAACCCTACCCTAGAAGCCTTCACTGATGACGACCCTGCCCTAGCGGCATCTTGGCAATCTGGAAGGAAGTGTTTCTTCTGTGGAAGTGCATTCCATTATAGGAAATGTTGTCCTGCTCGTAACACAACCTGCAATCATTGCAGCAAGAAAGGTCACTTTTCTAAGGTATGCCAGTCAAGAGCCTCTGTTAGTAAGAAAGGCCACTTTCCTAAGGTATACCGGTCGAGAGCTCCTGTTAGTTTTACAGCTGCTATCTATGAAACTGCTCCTCCCCCAAGAACCACTACTAAGGTTACAGCTGTCAAGGGTAAAACTGCCCCTCCTCCCATCACAGCTGTTTTTCCCAAAAGCCTGTCCCATGAAGGTTTCGGTAAGTGGACACATTTTGAGTGCACTAATCAACTATGCAGCTCTGACAGCTTCATTAGTGAGCGGGCTGTCAGTAAGTTAAAACTGTGTATTTACCCCTCGGACAGGGAAATTGCAATGGCTCTGACGACACTGACTACCAACTCTTCCGGCTTTTGTCTTGTCGACCTTATTCTCAATGGCTGCACTTATTTCTCCACCCGGCTCGGGGTGCTCAAAAACCTATGCAGTGATGTGCTCCTGGGACAGGATTTCCAGAAACAACACAAAGACTCACTTTCGAGTTTGGAGGGTCAAAGCCGGAGCTTACTATTTCCAAAGTACCGTTTTGTGCGTTTCGGCAGCTTCGCTCGACGAGCCCTCGTTGTTTGCCAATCTTTCCCCCCCGATATAAGCCCATAGTCACTAAATCATGACGTTTCAGCCAAGATGATCGATCCTTTATCGAGGCAGAAATCTCTCGCCTTCTAGCTGACGGTATCATTGAGCCATGTCCATCTTCCTGGCGGGCTCAAGTCGTCGTTGTTAAAAATCCTCTGAAGTAACACAAGAAACGTCTTTGCATCGATTACTCGCAAACTATTAACCAGTATACCGACCTGGATGCCTACCCATTACCACGTATTGATGACATGGTCAATGACCTTGCCAACTACAAGGTATTTTCAACTTTTGATTTAAAGAGCGCATATCATCAAGTACCGTTAAAGGACTCTGACAAAAAGTATACGGCCTTTGAGGCCAATGGTCAGCTTTATCAGTTTTGTCGCCTTCCATTTGGGGTCACCAATGGGGTGGCCGTCTTTCAACAGGCAATGGATAGCCTAGTCAAACAGGGGAACTTAACGGACACTTTTCCATATCTGGATAATATCACCATTGCTGGTCATGACCAGAAGGAGCATGATGCCAATCTCCAGAAATGTTTTGACGTTCTCCGTCGTCGCAACTTAAACTTAAATGAGTCCAAATCTGTGAAATCAGTACCATCAGTCAACATCCTTGGCTACTGGGTGGGCAACGGTGTCATCAAACAAGATCCAGAGCGACTTTGTCCGCTTCAGGAACTCCCTCCCCTACGAATCTCGGCTCTCTTCGTCAGGCACTCGGCATGTTCGCCTATTATGCGAAGTGGATACCCCACTTCTCCGACAAGATCCAGCCCTTGCTTCACGCAAAGTCATTTCCATTGGAGGCAACGGCTATTTCAGCTTTCAACCTCCTCAAGTGACAACTGGAAAATGCCACGCTTCGTTCCATTGATGAAAATCTTCCTTTCGTGGTCGAGTGCAATGCATCGGATGTGGCGATCTCGGCTACCTTGAATCAAGGTGGTCGACCCGTTGCATTTCTGTCCAGAACTTTGCAGGGTAGCGAGCTCCATTATCCTCCTGTCGAGAAGGAGGCTACAGCCATCATCGAAGCTGTACGTAAATGGAGTCATTTTCTCGCTCATCGCTATTTCACACTTATAACCGATCAGCGCTCCGTGGCCTTTATGCTGGATAACTGGAAACACACTAAGATCAAGAATAACAAAATACAACTCTGGAGGGTGGAATTGGCCGCCTTTGGATACACCATATATTATTGACCCGGCAAAGAGAATGTGGCCCCGGATACCCTCACGCGGGCATTCTGCTCTTTTATGTCAACTTCGACTCTTGTGGATCTTCACACTGACTTATGCCATCCTGGCGTTACCCGTATGCTGCACTTTGTGCGATCTAAAAATCTCCCATTTTCTACAGAAGATGTGAAAAGAACATGCTCCTCCTGTAGAACCTGTGCGGAATTAAAACCGCAATTCTTCCGTCCATCGGACGGCTCGCTCATACACACTATGCAGCCTATGCAGCGACTCAGCATTGACTTTAAAGGGCCAATGCCTTCCTCAACGCGAAACACCTGCTTACTTACTATGGTGGATGAATATTCACGCTTTCCCTTTGCTTTCCCCTGTCCCAATATGCTTACTTCCACAGTGATCAAATGCCTCGATCAAGTCTTTTCCCTTTGCGGTAAGGCCAATTTCATCCACTCTGATCGGGGTCCCTCCTTCATGTCAAGTGAACTCAAAAGTTATCTTTCCCAACGCGGAATCACCACAAGTAAAACGACACCGTATCATCCCATCGGTAATGGAGAGGTTGAGAGATACAACGCTATCATTTGGAACGCTGTTCGTCTTGCACTGACGTCATGCAACCTACCAGACCAGCAGTGGGAAACTGTGCTCCCTGATGTGTTGCATTCTATCAGGTCTCTTCTTTCTACGTCCACCAATGTCACGCCTCACGAGCGATTCTTCAGGTTCCAGCATCGCTCCACTCATGGGATGTCCCGACCGTCATGGTTGGCAGCTCCGAAGATTTGTCTGATCTGTCAAAAACGATCCCCTCGTCGACGAGGTGGAGCTAACGGATGTTAATCCCAGTTACGCGCACGTGCGGTACCCTGATGACCGGGAGTCCACCGTTTCACTCAGAGATCTGGCTCCCTGTCCAACCGGTCCCCATGGACCCAAATGATAGAGGATCCCACGGTTATGATGCCGACACTCTGCGTTCCTTTGAAGATGACGCCCTACCTGGGACATCAAGAGATCTGCCGCTACTCCACCGGATCAACTCAGGGAGCCGAGCGCTCCCCATAGGATGGCCACCCGAAGCCAGGACTCCAGTCAATCCCCGGCTACCAAACAAAATGAAGCCAGCTCTGCGCCTGTGGGGACCCGCACCCGGAGTCACGATCTCCCCGGTCTCCCTACCAGTACGGATCAAGCGAGCCAGGGACCCAGGCACGGTCCAGGGAGACGTGCCTTCCAGCCACAAGCAAAGAGCTAAAAGACTGCGGCTATTCGTGGTCCGGCTAATCTGTTAAAAGGAAGTCATCAGACTTCCAATTCTTTAGGGAGGAAGAATGTTATGAATCTTATGATCCATGAAGAAAGACTCATGAAATAACACTGCACGGCCAGCTCGTGGAGCCGTCCAAGGAGTATAAATACTCGGGCGTGGGTCCAGCTTGACCAGGACATTTTGTAAACAGGAACTAGTGAAAGATAACTAGACCTCTGTGTTTTGAAACAAGTTGATTAAAGCCTTGCTTTATACTCGAACCAAGTGCGTAGTGAGTTTTATTACGTTAAGGAGTGTGATGGAATACTCTCAACTTGCCTGGATGAGTGCAGCTCCAACAACACTCAAGAAGTTCGACACCATCCAGGACAAAGTAGCCCAATTGTTTGGCACCCCACCCACCACCTTAAACATTCCCTTCCTCCACCACCGGCGTACCGTGGCTGTAGTGTGTATCATCTACAAGATGCACTGCAGCAATTTGCCAAGGCTTCTTTGGCAGCACCTCCCAAACCCGCAACCTCTACAACCTAGAAGGATAAGGGCAGCAGGCACATGGGAACACCATCACCTCCAAGTTACACACCATCCTGACTTAGAAGTATATCGCCGATCCTTCATAGTCGCTGGGTCAAATTCCTGGAAGTCCCTCCCTAACAGCACTGTGGGAGTACCTTCACCACAGACTGTAGCAGTTCAAGAAGGAGGCTCACCACCACCTTCTCAAGGGCAATTAGGGATGGGCAATAAATGCTGGCCTTGCGCAAACCCCTTTACCAAGATGGTGTGTTGTGCACTTCAAGTTTATCAAGTCTTAGTTGGCCCCATTTTCAAATCTTAGTTGGCTGCATAGCGCTTAAAAATCATGTGCTACACAGCCCAATTTAATCCCCCATTTGCCTTGTTGGGTTGATGGCAGAGTGGGCCAGGGTGACTTGTAATAGAATGACTTGTAAATTGCTTAAGTGGAGATAGTTAATTGGCAAAAGTGATGTAAGTATGAGACATGTGAAGAGAAATCAAAGAAATAAAAGACACAATTCAACGTGTGAATAGCTAAAAGGGTGGCGGATAGGCTGGGGTGATCGAGCAGGGGGGCGGGGGGAAGGAAGCATGAAAAACTGGCAAAGCAGAGCAGACTCCAGAAGAAAAAAAGATCCATATCTGAAATGTTAACTTGGCTGTTCTGTTCCACAGATGTTGCCTGACCTGCTGAGTGTTCCCAGCATTTTCTATTTTAGTACATAATTTGCATTTGGTTTAGTAAAACATTAACATGTGGCAATCGTTTTGCAGTCAGGTGATTAAAACAATGACTGTTGCTGGGGCACGGTGTCATGAGCACTGGCAGCTTTTCTCTACCTCACTCCATTTTAGTGTCTGAGCCTTATCAATCAAAGGGGCAGCACAGCCGAGCATGATCTTGCCCTCGTCTGGTCTTACGCACACACTTTCCAGCAGTTTAACTGATAAATGAGCAGGAGTGGGAATTTTAATTGATTTTTGGTTTCCCCGCCAAAAGCACTGAAGCCAACTTTAGGATCTCCACTACCGCCCCAGCTGAGAGTAACTCAGCACAGACCAGGGTCTGAAACTGGGCTAAACCAGATCTGTATGGCATCGTACCTGACACCAGATGGAGTATTTACTCATTGAGCTGTCAAGTGAGCTCGAAGTGTGTATACAGCACATGCAGAATTTGTATAAAAACAGAATTTGGGCCTCATTTTCTGATTCACTGAATTTTCGAGGAACTTTTAAGTGGTTATAGATTGCCTCATATTAAAATCTAAGCACCATGCCTACAACTTGACAGTTAGTAATTTTTGAGGATAATAACGTTGCTGAAGACACCGTGGACTTTAAGTGAGTTGGAACTAAACATAGTGCTGTATCTTGGAGCTCTCTTGCAATCTATCATAACTCCAGCTATTTAATGATATATTGTCAATAAAAACAACACCACTGGTCAAATTGCATTAAGTTCTAATCAGCACTGCAGTGATTTAGTGTATTTGTCAATTTCCAGTAATATCATGTTTATGCCAACAAAGTATAAGTGGGCAAATGTCTTTAGAAGTACAGACCTGGATATCTGAACTGACACATGACATTGGTTTGGCTCTCAACTACATCATGGTGTGCTCCATCTTGGTGAGGTAAGAAAAAAAATCAGATGACTGACTTCCCATTATGCTAAGTGAAGCTTATAACAGCACCATTGCCAGCATTCAAGACTATCCTGTTTTTTTGGCCTGAAGGAGATGTGACTGTTGGAAGGTAAGAGATGAAGTACGACCTGTGCACCAGAACCAGCCACCCCCCCCCCCGATCCCCAGCCAAGCTAGCCCATTGGCATCTACCCAACAATATGACAAATTTCCCATGTACGTCAAATCAAAAAAAAGACCAATTATCCACATGTCAGCCTCCTCCCAATCATCAACAAAGTGGTGCAAGGAGTCATCAATTGTGCAATCAAGTGACATCTATACACTAATAACCTGCTCACCGAAGATCAGGTCAGATTCCTGCAGATCCAGTCAACTCTAGGCCTCATCATACATGGAGTGAAGGCGAAACCTCTCCAGTTGCGGGAAGATGATCATGGTTGTCAGAGAGACCATTCACCATAGTCTGAGGACATCATAAGGTGATGAGTGGGGTTGTCTGCTAATGATTCCACAGTGTTCATTCACAACTTCTCCATATCAGTCTACAGCAGTACAGGCTTTGGCTGACAAGTGGCAGATAACATTTGGATCCCATAATGCCAGACAATGGACCATCTCCAGCAAGAAAAAGCCCAACCACTTCTCCTGGAGCTTCAACAGTGCCATTATTGCCGAGACCCCCACCATCAATATTTTGTGGATCAGCACTAACCAGAAGCTTAACTGAACTAGCCATATCAATACTGTGGTTACAAGAGGTGGCAGAGGCTGGGTACTCTACGATGAGTGACTCACCTCCTGACCCCCTCAAAGCCTCTCCACCATCTACAAGTCTCAAGTCATGAGTGTGGTGGCATACTCACCACTCACCTGGATGGGTGCTGATGCAACAACACTCAAGAAGCTCAACACCATCCAGGACAAAGCAGTTGGCTTAATCAGAACCCCTGGCATTGGACCCATTATTCACCCCCTCACCACTGGTACATTGTAGCTGCAGTATGTACTATTTACAGGAAGCACTGGAGCAAAGTTTACCTCAACAGCACCTCCCAGCCCTGCAACTTCTACCTGAAGGAAGGACAAAAGCAGCAAATATCATGGGAGCGCTATTACCAAAAAGTCGCACACTATCCTGACTGGGACCTGTAATGCCATTCCTTCATCACCACTGAAATTCCTTACCTAACAACATGATGGGAGCACCATCTCCACAAAGACTATAGTGGTTGAAGAAGAGGGCCCACCACTGCCTTTTCGGGCAACTAAGGTTGATCAATAAGGACAACCTTGAATTTAGGACGGAATTAATTACCACACTAGTTTCAGCCTCTCCACCATCTACAAGTCTCAAGTCAGAAGTGTTGGTGATGTATTCACCATTCACCTGGATGGGTGCTGGTGCAACAACACTCAAGAGAATGTTACAAAAAATACAACTGGTATAAAAACACCAATAAATGTGTCAATAAATACACAAAGTAAAGCCCTGATTTTAACCTAACCCACCCAGCGAGAACAGGGTGTGTTTGGGCTAGACGCCTGATTTACATCCTGCCTGATTTTGGCATCTGATCTAAACCGGCCCCCTTCTCTCCAGGCAGCTAAGTTGAAATCGGGGCTTAAAAGTCCAGCAACCATCCAATAGATGAAATTTTAATTTCATTTTTGATGTTATGCAATTGTATTTTTGATTCTGGAATGTCAAATTTACATAGAATTGACAAAAATGTTGTTTGTGGTCAAGCTGGATTTTTGACATTGCTGCTTCAGTGACGTCTAGTTCACGTGCTAATGATGTGGCTTTCTGCAGCAGATTATATCATCCCTTATTCCTACTCAAAACCATCGAGAATGACCTTGCAGTGTGGCTGATGACTGCAGCAAAATTATTTAGACAAATCTTCTTTCAGACATTGTGCTGTGGAGCAGAACCCAGGAGAACTGTCTGCCTTAGGAAACTGCCTGCGAAAGAAGTTTTAAAGTACGCAGAGCTCAAGGGTGAAATAGAAAACCAGGACTGGTATTATTAGGTGGTGCCAATGAGATGGGCCTTAGGAGATATCTGAGCTCCTCACTTCGACTCTTACTTAAGCCATTGATAGGCAAGAGAAGACAAAAATTAAGGAAGCATGGAAGAAATCAATATCAATTTTAACATAGGAAGGTTACAAATAGTCTGTAACAGATTATATTGATATAACTAATCCTTCCTGCTCAGTACCATAGACAATGACCTTGTAGTATAACTGTTGACCTACAGCAAATTTAGTAGTTTTTTTTTCAATATAATCTGCTACTGAAAGTGGTGGAGCCACCACTTTGAGAGTTCCTGGGCTTAATGGGTTAGAGTTTCTGCGACAAGTGACATCCAGCTGATGATCATGAGAGGCTCTGTGAGGTGTTTGAATGCCTGCTCCTCCAATATCATGGTCAGGCTGATTTAATGTAAATAAAATAATATCCTTTCCCAGCTTCTTTGTTCACTGCGAGTTTGCCATATGAATATTTCTGCAATGCTCCCATCCAAAATGAATAAAATATTTCCAACATTATTGTGAAAAAAGGACAAAAAACTCCACATCAGATTTGTGATTGATAATGTGATCACCGGTGCTTGTAGCACTGATGTGCATTGGCTGACTGCTCCTCGTGTGAGACACTGAAGTTTTAGGCTTGTCCAGCACCCCATGCCGATAGTGCATGATAAAACATCCCAGAAGTGCCCGTGACACAGGGTCCAATTTTCATATGCCTTCTGCCATATTTATGTTGGAAAGTAGGGTGGTAGACAAAGGAGAATAAAATCCCACCCATTGGCTGCCCAAGGCCTACCCAACTCAATTTTCAAGCGAGCCTCGAAATGCATGGCCAGACTCCCAGCCTTGTTTAAATATTTAACTTGAGGTCAAACATCCCTTGTTGGACCCCAATGTGATTTTCATGTACTAATGGGCAGTGTGTGCCATTGGTCCCTGGCATGGCACGTTTTCCTTTGACTTCCATAAGATTTACATTTTCATCTTGTGGTGATTATTCCTTGTTTAGTAAAAGTATTGTGATTGGTTGTTTGTTAACTGCCTTGGGATATATGTTGTAATCTCATTGGTAGTTGATGTCACATGATGTGTGGTGGCCACCTTAAATTCAGTTCTTTTCCAGCTTTGGTTGGGACTGGATGTGGAAAGATGTGCTGCAGATTTTAAAGTTAATAAAGCCTAGCTTTGGAAGGCAAATCTATTCTTTATTTCACATCTCTAAATTGCCAGCTCAGGCATAATGGTCCAAATAGCCACCTTCTGTGCTGTCAGATTCTAAGATTCTCTATGATTCTAAATCTCCCTACACTTTAAGTATTAAAAAAAAAATGTTTTATGTGTTTATGAAAATCTTGTCACCAGTCATGCCACATTTATTTTTCCCCTCTCAGGTACTTTGCCCCCCAATCCCTACGCCAACACATCACTACTGCTCAGTCTTCTTACTCTCCCGCTGCCACACCTTTTACCATCATGCCAGGCTTGAACTCCTTTTAGTAAGTCCACAGCTACCCTCTGTGCCTCCCTCAGCATTCTCCAAAGGGCTCATCAAAGCAAGTCCCTCTTTATGAGCAGCACCCCAGCTGCCCCATCCTCCTCTATCGACAACCTTCCCACCCATTGCGCCTGCTGTTGGAAACTAGGGGTGCCTAAAAAGGTATATGGCCTTTAAATGATAAGTTGTGGCGGAGACCACATAGGGACAATAACACAATGTATAGCCAATGCTGTTATATGTACCTAAACACAATTCACTATGTATAGCAATGTTGTGATATGTACATGCTGGGTTGGGTTATCGGTGCAGGGTCCCTTTAAGAGCGTCGGTAGCGTGATGACGTCATGACGTCATAGCCCCTGCACGGGGCTGAGCCCTTCAGACCTCGTGGTGAGTGATTAAAGAAAGACACGTTTTGCCTTAGCTTAAACAAAAGTCTCTGCCTGTTGTTTTCTATCGATCCCAACATTGGTGATCCCGCTGCTCTTTTGGACGATTCCAAAGACCTCATCTGAAATGGCGACAAATGCCGTTTCCATCAAATTACCCGAGTTTTGGGAACAACAGGCTGCTGCTTGGTTCGCCCAGGCCGAGGCTCAATTTGCACTCCGGGACATCACTGCGGACGACACGAGGTACTACTACGTCGTCTCTGCTCTTGGCAGCTCCACCGCGGCCAGAATCGTGAACCTGCTCGAAAACCCCCCGGAGCTCAACAAATACGGTACGCTGAAAGCACACCTCTTACAAACTTTCGGACTCACCGAAGCCGAACGCGCACGCCGGCTTCTCTCTCTACCCGGGCTTGGCGACTCCAAGCCCTTGGAGCTGATGGACCACATGCTGGCCCTCCTGGGCACACACACACACCGTGCTTCCTCTTCAAGGAACTGTTCCTTCAACAGCTGCCACGTCAGGCACGGTCGGCTTTAGCCAACTCTTCCACTACCGATTTCCGCGACCTGGCCAAGGAGGCCGACAAATTTTTCTCCGCTGGGCAACAGTACTGCGCGGCCACGCGGAGCCCTGCCCCCACTGATACAGCCCAACGGCGGCAACCCTCAAGCCTCTGCTTCTACCATGCGCAGTTCAGCCCCAAAGCCAGGAAGTGCCGGCCCCCATGCAGTTTTTCGCGTCGAAACAAACTAAAGACCACTCGTCGGCGGCTATGGCTGTCGGCCGTTCAGGCAGTTTGTTGTTTATTACAGACACCGACTCCGGACGTCGTTTCCTTTGCGACACGGGCGCCCAGGTGAGCGTCCTGCCCGCGTCAACCATAGACATTCAAGGGGGGACCACGGCCCCGTCCTCGAAGCCGCCAACGGCAGTTCCATCTGCACCTTCGGGAAACGGAACGCGGCGCTTTGTTTTGGCCGGCAGCGGTTCACCTGGGACTTTGTCACAGCAAAAGTGTCCACCCCCCTTCTTGGCGCTGACTTCCTCTGCGCCAATGGCGTCAAGAACCGACGTCTCATCAACGCGGAAACCTTCAGCTCACTCCCATGTTCCCTCAGCGGGTCCAGCACGAAGCAGTTGTCCAGCGCACTCTCGGCCTCCTCCGAAGAGTTTTCCCGCCTCCTCGCCCAGTTCCCGGACCTCACAAAGCCCACGTTCTCGTCCGCCACCACCAAACACGGGGTAGAACACCACATCTCGACCACCGGTCCGCCCGTCTATGCCCGCGCTCGGCGCCTCGACCCGGGGAAGCTCGCCATCGCCAAAGCCGAGTTCGACACCATGGAGCGCCTTGGCATCATCTGCCGGTCGAACAGTCCGTGGGCTTCACCCATCCACATCGCCCCGAAACCAGGCGGCGGGTGGCGCCCGTAAGGAGATTACTGGCGCCTCAATGACGCGACGACCCCCGACCGCTATCCGATTCCACACATCCAGGACTTTTCCGCCCGCCTGGCCGGGAAAGTGGTATTCTCGAAAGTGGACCGCGTCCGGGGTTACCACCAGGTCCCTGTCCGGCTGCAGGATGTCCCGAAAACCGCGGTGATCACCCCGTTCGGGCTATTCGAATTTCTCCGCATGCCATTCGGCCTCAAAAACGCCGCACAGGCTTTTCAACGCCTAATGGACACCGTGTTATGGGACCTGACATTCCTGTTCGTATACCTGGACGACATCCTCATCGCCAGCGCCTCCAGAGTGTCCCACCTCCGGACTCTCTTCGAACGACTCAGCCAACACGGCCTAATCGTCAACCCGGCCAAGTGCCAGTTCGGGCTGTCCTCAATTGACTTTCTCGGGCACCGCATCACGAAGGACGGGGCGGTGCCACTGCCGTCGAAAGTGGAGGCCGTGATGGACTTTCCGCGACCCCTCACCGTGAAGGCCCTGCAGGAGTTTTTGGGCATGGTGAACTTCTACCATCGTTTTGTCCCCCGAACAGCCCAGCTTATGCGGCCCCTTTATGAGGCCCCTAAAGGCAAGCCCGACAAACTCGCCGTCGACTGGTCCGATGAGATGACCAATTCTTTCATGGACACGAAAAGGGCCCTGGCTAATGCGACCATGCTGGCGCATCCGTTACCTGATGCACCGATCGCTCTCACCACCGACGCCTCGGACTATGCGGTCGGCGCCGCCCACGAACAGTGGGTCAACGGCACCTGGCAGCCGCTCGCCTTCTTCAGCCAGCAGCTCTGCCCCAACGAGCGGAAGTACAGCACCTTTGATCGCGAGCTTCTCGGCCTCTACCTCGCCGTCCGACACTTCCGTTTCCTGCTGGAGGCCCGCCCGTTCACGGCATTCGTGGACCACAAGCCGTTGACCTTCGCCATGGCCAAAGCCTCCGAGCCATGGTCAGCCTGTCAGCAACGCCAGTTGGCCTTCATCTCGGAGTTTACAATGGCCATCCAGCATGTGGCTGGGACAGACAACCCCGTTGCCGACTGTCTCTCCCAAGCCGTCACCAGCGCCGTACACCTCGGCATCGACTACACCCGCACGGCAGCCGACCAGGCCTCCGACCCGGACGTCCAGGCCTACAGGATGGTGGTCACGGGCCTTCAACTGGCGGACGTCGCGTTCGACACTGCCGGCACCACACTCCTGTGCGACGTCGCCGATGGGCAGCCACGTCCCGTCGTGCCCGAAGGGTGGAGACGGCAAGTTTTCGACGCCGTCCATAATCTTTCCCACCCGGGCAGGAAGCCGTCACAGAAGCTGGTGGTGGCTAAGTTCGTCTGGCACGGGCTCAGGAAGGACGTTCGTGACTGGGCCAGCACCTGCGTGGTATGCCAACGCTCGAAAGTACATCACCATACTAAGGCCCCGTTGATGCCTTTCGCGGTGCCCGAGAGGCAGTTCGACCACGTTAACGTGGACCTGGTGGGGCCCCTGCCGCCCTCCCGCGGGTTCACCCACCTCCTCACAATGGTCGACAGAACCACCCGATGGCCAGAAGCCATCCCGCTGTCTTCAACGACGGCCGCCGATGTGGCTCGGGCGTTCATCAGCACTTGGGTCGCCCGGTTCGGCGCCCCATCTGACATTTCCTCTGACTGGGGGCCCCAGTTCACGTCAGAGCTCTGGAACGCTGTCGCCCGAGGCCTCGGGTTGAGACTCCACCGCACCACAGCATACCACCCTCAGGCTAACGGGCTGTGCGAACGGTTTCATCGCTCCATGAAGGCCGCACTCCAGGCCAGCCTCCGGGACGACAGCTGGATCGACAGACTCCCGTGGGTCATGCTGGGACTCAGGACCGCTCCCAAGGAGGACATCCAGTCCTCATCCACCGAGCTCGTCTACGGACAGCCGCTGCGGGTTCCCGGGGATTTCGTCCCCAACGCAACAGAACCTTGGTCCGCAGCCTGTCAGTGGTCCAACCTTCTGGACAACGCCAAGGTTTTCGCGTCGGTGCCCACGTCGCAGCACCGTCTCCCACAGTCCCACGTTCCGCTCGACCTTCGTGAGGCGGAGTACGTTTTCATCCGCCACGACGCCCACCGGGGATCTCTTCAGCCACCCTACGAGGGACCATTCCGCGTCCTGGAAACCGGGGACAAGACCTTCATAGTGGATGTCGGCGGTAAGCCGGACTACATTTCCGCGGACCGTCTTAAGCCAGCCCACCTGGATCTGGACCAACCCGTTGAGTTGGCATAGCCCCCGAGGTGGGGCCAACCTCCGGTTTCCGCACCCTCAGTCCACCACCGAGCGCCCGAGGTCCCTCCGACGAACCCCCCGGTCCCCGCCCCGGAACTGAGGAGCTGTTCTGGCCGTGTGATCCGGCCCCCCCAATGACTGACATTGCCAGTGCTAGTGAATTCTGGGGGGACGTATGTGGCGGAGACCACATAGGGACAATAACACAAAGTATAGCCAATGCTGTTATATGTACCTAAACACAATTCACTATGTATAGCAATGTTGTGATATGTACGTTCTGGTTTGGGTTATCGGTGCAGGGTCCCTTTAAGAGCGTCGGTAGCGTGATGACATCATGACATCGGTTGCGTGATGATGTCATAGCCCCTGCACGGGGCTGAGCCCTTTAGACTTCGTGCTGAGTGATTAAAGAAAGACACGTTTTGCTTTAGCTTAAATAAAAGTCTCTGCCTTTTGTTTTCTATCGATCCCAACAAAGTTTTGTTTTCCTGGGAAGCTTGCATTAGAATTTGAGACAGTCTTTTTAATCAGTTAGATTAGGTGAAACATAAACATTCCACACGGGGGCCCATAGGATGGTCCTGTCAGGCTAGCTATCTGTTTAGGGTTTTGACTTTGTTAATGTATCTTTAATTTGGCCAGTGAAGGCCCAGCCTATGTTTCTTCCATTATTACTAATAACCATATTATAATCTCCACAGATAGAATTTGGAGTTTATTTAGCAGAACTGCATGGGAAGATAATTAAAAGTTAATTAGGAAAAGACATAGAATGAAAGGAATTTGAGGAGGATAAGGTATCCATCTTAGAATGGGCCATTTGCTAGATGAAGGTGAGATAGTGACTGGTTAATGTGCGACAGCTCTGGCTGGGGCCATGATTAAGAGGGACAGGGCCAGGCCTTGTACTTGCTGGGAGAAAGGGGGAGAGAGTAAAAAGAGATAAGATGGATTCCAATGGAGGAACCTTCAAAATATAAAAACAAGGATGAAGTAATGAGATCTTCTTTTGGGGAGGGCTTTCATCCAAACACCAAGACAAAGAACTTAAGCTGTCATTGGTTGATTAAGTTTTGGAGGAACCTCTATAGGTAAAATGGTCTTGTCAATAACTTGGCCTCAGGCCCACCCCTAAAAAGAGAATAAAAAGTGACACCCCAAGGGCTTGCACACAGACTGCGGCAGGGAGAGCTGAATAGCTGGTCGAACACTCTTTTAAGAGTGATCCCATGCTCACCATCGAAGGCCCGAGAGAGAGAGAAAGAGAGAGACCAAAAGCCAGAGAATTGGTTACGCATGCCAGCCGTCTGTCCGACCGGGTCCGATATCAGCTGCTTGTCATGGTCATGTGTTTTTGCTGTATTACTAGTGTGTTATATTCCGTCCTAAACTCTGATTAAACACAATATACCCACCATATTGGTTTGCACTTGATCCTGTTTACCAGAGATACATGAATCTCAACATCTCACCAACCTCCTTCCCATTCAATCCACCATTACTCCCTTAGACTCTGCCAGTGGATCAACAATCACTGCCCTCCAGAATGTCCATTCACCCATGAACAAGGCTTTTAGTATGGATGATTGCATTAACATCCTGGCTTTGACAGACATTTGTCTCTCTGGTGGCAACACCCTGCCCCTTACTGAAGCCTCACTGCCAGGCTGTATCTTCTAATATCTGCCCCAACTAAACTGCCATGGTGGAGGTGTGGCCCTTATCCCCAAATCACACCTTGGTCTCTCCCCTACTGCTCTGGTACCTTTTCCTCCTTGGAGCATCTCACCATCTTCCACCCCTTGCCTCGCCTTTAAAACCTTTGTTCTCTACTGCACCCCTCCCCCCCAAGTTCCTCACCGAGATATCCTCCATCCTTTCTTACCTCAGCCTCTGTACTAAAGACTCCTCAGTGATTTCAATCTCTATCTCATCTCACCTTGCCCTGTCTCCTGTGATCTCATTGACCCCTGTCCTCCCATATCCTCTCTCTCTATATAAACTCACCTACCCCTATTCATGGCTGCCCTCTCACCCTTGCCCTCTCACCCTTGCCCTCTCACCCTTGCCATCTCACATGGCCTCTACTCTCAAGGCTGTCATCACAGACAAAACCAACTCCGACCACTTCCTTGCATCGCTCACCAGCCACATCCCTCTAGCTCCTTACTATTCCTCCTTCCATAACCTAAAACCGTGGACATAATATATGATGCAGCTACCAGCTAGTCCTCTCTCATAGCTAAATAAGATTTTCATTATTTACAACCCAAACTGTGTGCATAACGGTTAGAAGTAATGGAAAATAGTTCATCTCCTCACATGCTCTCCAGCAGTAGTGCTTATGGTTTTGCAATAATGTTATTTTCAAATTTAGAATGTTTGATGTTGACATTGCCACAATCAAGAAATTCGTTTTAACGATATTAATGGACAAGGTGGACTTTGCCCTGACTCTTCCAGTATATATTGGTGTTGTATGAAATCCATACACTAATATCACACAATGTGATTTCACCCCCATGAAGTTAAGAAATCTGAAGTTAAAGGTCTCAAATAAAAATATCCTTTACCAAGCTATTTTCCATGTATTAGCTAGGCACTGATACTGAGGTACAAATCTGTGACAGACCCTGCAGAATAATAATCTGCAATTTCCATAGTTGGATTGTAAGCAACAAAACATATTAATATCCTCTCTGATTTACTATATCATGACTATAGATCACTGTACAAGATGTCATAAAAAAGGGAACCCGCATTGAGATGATTCCTTCTATTCAACATGCCTGACTCAAGTCACTTTATTACTTACAGTACAAAGGAATAAAACATTTACCAATATGCACCAGAGCTTTTAAGATATCCTCGACCTCAGAAACACAGCTTAATTGTATGTTTTCTGCATAACAGTGCAACATCTTTCATTCCCACCACATGCCTCCTGTTGGGCCTCCTCACAGTTTACAGTAATTACTCACCTGTTTCAGGAGTCAGCGGATTATGTCTCTGTGAGCTGGTGATAAACCACATCAAATACACAGCAAGGAGCTCTCACAGAAACAATCATTTTAGCAAAAGCTGCAATTTTATTTACACAAAACAGAAAGCCTGCCAATATAGGGCCGAGGTCGTGCAGAGTCTTGTGGAAACATCAGGGGTGATTTTCAACTGCCGGCCGCCCGTCTCTCAGCTGAAAGATGGGTGTTGAAAACCGTAATAGAGCCTCAGCCGCCGTTTGGAAAACCAAGGCCCGTCTGTTCAATTTTCAGCTCGGCCTGTAAATGGTCATACATCATGCCCACCTGTTTTGGGTGGAAGGCTGTTTAAATATGCGAATCGTGCTCCTACGTGGTTTTAGGAGCCCAATCGTAATTTAAAAAGTACAAATGGGTGGAGCGTGCGTGCTGTTCCTGGCTCTACAATAATAATGCGGCCCAATGCCGGCTTGTGCTAGGCCCCTCTTGGATCAGCTCCCAGGCCTGACCTGCCGGCCAGCTCAGCAGAGGAGCCAGCTGATTTCCCACTCTCCCTGAGCATGGTTCCAGATTCCCAATACCCACTGCAGGTGGATGGTATGGCTGCTCCACCGACTTCACACGCATTTTTGGGCAGAAGTTGAAGATTCCTCCCCCTCAAAAGCACAAGAAGCATTATTGGCCTGCTTGCTGCATTACCGGAGTTTGCCAGATTACAGATGAATCGCCTTGTTAGCTGCTTAATAAGTGGCTCAGCAGCAATGTTACAGGTACATTCTGATTGGCTCATTGGTTTGTACACGTCTTCGTAACTTTGATATTGCAGGAATGGCACTATTCAAAAAACTACATTCATGAAAGTTCATTGTAACTGTTCGAATAAAAAATGCTAACACATTTTAGCACGTAAAGAGAAATCTCACCTCCCTTCTGCGGACATTAAAAGAAATAATTAGCAAAAGAATAATATGCAATGAAGAATCAAAACTTAAGTCTACAGTTTTATACTCCTGAGATGCTGTTAATGATAAACAGAGGAATAGTTTGCCAATGAGGAGTATGCAAAAAAAAAAAATTCCTGGGGACGAAATTCCTCAATCCCACTCCATACGGTAACTATGGCAGAGCAGGATTTATTCCCCAGTGGCAGACTTGGACTTGACCCTGACTATGCTGGAGTATCCAGGGTCAGGTTATTATAATAAAACAGACAAGAGCCTATGCCAGTATTAGAACATCTGGGATGCCCACTGGAAGGTCGGGTGTAAAATGTGGCCCCAGGATAGCCACTCGGGAGAAGCCGGTGAAGATGCCAAAAACCCTAGAAACCGGCCCTCTTTATAAGAGGGATGATTTTATTGCGCCAGCCTGTAATCTTCTGGGTGTAGTGTATGTAACCGTTCCACCTTTAAGAGAACTACTTTAAGGGTTGCACTACTTTATCTTGGCTGCTGTATACTGTAATACTGGTGGTGACCACACCGGTATATAAGTGCTGTGTAATGATTTATTGGGCAGTTCCGCCCTGACCTTCAACTAGTAAAGTCCTGTTAAAGTTTACTCTTGTGGTCTGTGTAGTAATTCGCAATATAACACACAGACTTAACAGTGGCAACGAGTACGATCTTACCCTGCGGCAGAGATACATCCAAGGCAGTTTAACAGGCGTCGAGAGGAGGCATCCGCCCCATCATTTTGCTGAGAAAAGACTCGGGTCTGCAGAGCAAAGGAAGAATTCTGACACGAAGCCTTCCATCAGCAACAGGCAGTGATCATCCCTTCTATCACGGTGGTGGGTAAGCCGATCAGCGACGAGCAGCAAGTCGGCCACGTTGACTGAGTAGGGGAGAAAATTTTAAAAAACGGAGGATATAAGGGCGGAGAACTCGACCACGGCCGGGGAAAGGAGCCGGACAGAAGTCGGGGCCAGAGGCGCTGAGACTGGGGCAGCGTAAGGCACGGAAGCCGCGGTGCATGCAAACGCAGCCGGTGCGAAAGACTGGGCTGCAAGCAGGCTGGGAGACGCAACAGCGTCGAGAGAGAGCTCGACCGCGACCGGTGAAAAAGGCCGGGCAGCTACCGAGGCCGCGAGGCGCAGTGACCGGCTCAGCGTAAGGCTAAAAAAAACGCGGAGAACTCAGCCGCAGCCGAGGGGGGAAAGGACCGGACTGCAAGAGGGGCTGGGAGGCACGATTTGAAACCGCTGGGGGAGGGCGAATGCAGCAAATCGGCAATCGCCATTGCAGCCAGCGGGGGAGGAAGGCAAACGCGGGAAGCCGCCATTTTCGGAGGCGGGGGAAGAAGACGAGCGCGGGAAACCGCCATTTTGTAACAGGAAAAAAAAAATAATTCTTTTGTTTCTAAGAAGATCGCGAGGATGCCTAAGCGTGGTAACATCAACGATTTCGATCCCGATGTTGAAGATTGGGCCACGTATGTAGAACGCATAGAGATATATTGTAAGGCAAATAAAATATCAGATGAAGATAAAGCACTAACCTTACTAAACTCAATGGGTGCGAAGACATACGGGCTATTGAAGCATCTTCTATCACCAGCTAAACCGGCGGATCAGGCTTTCGCTAATATTGTTGCTGTCCTGAAGAATCATTTGAACCCCACACCGCTGATGTTAGCGGAACGATTTAAATTTTATGCGAGAACGCAACTGAAAGAGGAAAGCAACGCGGAGTATTTAATTGAACTGCGCAAGCTAGCGAAATACTGTCAGTTTGGGGAAAGCCTGACAGAGGCACTGAGAGACAAATTCGTGTGTGGATTGTCGAAAAAAGGAACACAAAAGCGGTTGCTTGAAGAGAATGATCTTACACTTGATAAGGCTGTCACTATTGCAGCATCGCACGAAGCCGCAGCGATAGGCACCGCGGAAATGCAGCTGAAGGCAGCGGTACTCAGCGTAGATCAAATGGCTTCGGGTACAATGAAATGTTATCGTTGTGGGAAGACAACACACGATCAGAACCGATGCTGGTTTAAAAACCAGGAATGTAGAAAATGTGGCAAGCTTGGTCACATAGCTAAAGTATGCCGGTCAGGAAAGAAGACCAGCAACAAAAAGTCACCGCAGGAAAAGTGCAGAAAGGTACATAAGGTGGCTGAGAAGAGTTCGGATGAACAGAATTCGGATTCAGACTCCAACAACAAGGAACTGGGTAGTCTGAGAATTCACAACGTGAGTAAGGAAGCTGACCGACAAACTATCTGGGTCACACTGCAGATAGCAGGAGTCCAAGTGAAGATGGAATTGGACACCGGATCGGCGTTGACGGTCATGAATAAGCAAGACTACAAAAAGTTATTCAAACATATTCCCCTACGGGATACGGAGATAGTATTGCAGACATACACGGGGCAAAAAGTATACCCCATCAGAAAGATAAAAGTCAAGGTGAAACACAAGGGCAAAGAACACCAAGGAATGGACTTATATGTACTACCTGAGGGAGGTCCACCACTTCTGGGACGGGAGTGGATCAGGAAAATAAATATGGACTGGCACTCCCTAAACGCAATAACGGTAGATTCCGGGAAAAAAGATGTCAAACCTGAACGATTGTCCAGAATATTGGATGAGGCTAAAGAGGTGTTCCAACAGGGACTGGGAACACTGAGAGGAATTAGGGCAAAAATCAAGATTGCAGAACATGCAAACCCAAAATTTTTCAAAGCCAGACCGGTACCGTATGCAATACGACCTGCTGTGGAAGCTGAGCTGGAAGGGCTGGAACGTTCAGGAGTACTGTCTAAGGTGGACTGGAGTGAGTGGGCCACGCCCATTGTTCCCGTCATGAAGCGTTCATCGAGTAACAAGCCAGGGGAACCGGGGAAGGTCCGCATCTGTGGAGACTTCAAGATCACAGTTAATCCGGTGCTTCACACGGTGCAATATCCACTTCCGCGGATTGAGGATATCTTTGCTTCATTGCCTGGCGGGAAACGCTTCACCAAGATAGACCTGGCGCAAGCGTACTTACAGATGGAAGTTGAGGAAGAGTCGCGCCAGTATCTCACAATCAGCACGCACAGAGGCTTGTATCGAT
Source organism: Somniosus microcephalus (assembly GCF_052327205.1). NCBI lineage: Eukaryota > Metazoa > Chordata > Chondrichthyes > Squaliformes > Somniosidae > Somniosus > Somniosus microcephalus. Next base: position 76,475,327 of record NC_141000.1, read on the forward strand.
ATAATAGACTGGTTTTTGGAGTGGCTTCGGCTCCGGCAATTTGGCAGAGGGCCATGGAGCAGGTATTACAGGGAATTCCAGGCACTCAATGTTACTTGGACGATATCCTGATTACAGGAGATGACGATGAGGAACACCTTGCAAATTTGAAACTGGTGCTCACCAGGTTGAAGGAATATGGCCTTCGAGTTAATCGCCAGAAATGTGAGTTCTTTCAGGAACGGATCTCGTACTGTGGTCATGTCATTGACCAGGAGGGGCTGCACAAGTCACCTGACAAAATCGAAGCTATTGTGAAGGCTCCCGCTCCGGAAAATGTATCCCAGTTGAGATCGTTCCTAGGGTTGATCAACTATTACCATAAGTTTCTGCCAAATCTATCCACGGTGCTGCACCCGCTGAATGCTCTTTTGCAGAAAGAAGTACCATGGAAGTGGAGCGAGGACTGTAAGAAGGCCTTTCGTAAAAGCAAGACATTGATCACCTCAGAGGGAGTGTTGGCTCACTTCAACCCAATGCTACCTATTCGTTTAGCTTGTGATGCTTCTCCTTATGGTATTGGAGCAGTACTCTCACACAAGTTACCAAATGGCTCGGAAAGGCCAGTCGCATTTGCATCCAGATCATTGACGTCCGCTGAGCGCAACTATGCTCAGATAGATAGGGAGGCTCTCAGCCTGGTGTGGGGAGTAAAGAAGTTTCATCATTACCTGCAGGGCCAGAAGTTTACACTGCTGACAGACCACCAGCCGTTGGTATCCATATTCAACCCTAAAAAGGGCGTTTCCATTATGACAGCGCAAAGGCTACAGAGGTGGTCCCTTTTCCTAGGGGCACACCAATATGACATAGAATACAAAGGATCAAAACAGCATGGGAATGCTGACGGTTTATCACGCCTACCGTTGCCAACGGTAGAAGAGGCGCCTACAGTGGACCCAGTGGAGATGTTCCACTCAACCATAGTGGAATGTCTTCCAGTAACAAATTCTACGATCGAAAAGGAAACAAGAAATGACCCGACTCTCTCACGAGTCTACGATTTAATGGTGAAGGGATGGCCAGCACATGGCGAACCACTGTTGCCAGCATTTTCGCAAAGAAGAGAACAGCTGTCAGTGTGCCGAGGAACTTTGATGTGTGGATCCAGAGTGGTGATTCCACCCAAACTCCAGCAAAAAGTGCTAAAGGAGCTTCACGAGGGGCATCTGGGTGGAGTGAAAATGAAGAACCTAGCCAGGGCGTTCGTGTGGTGGCCAGGTATCGATGGAGACATCGAAGAAATGACCAAGAGCTGTTTAGGATGCCAGAAGGTCCAAAACGCCCCACCACAAGCTCCTCTGCATCCATGGGAGTGGCCCTCATCTCCATGGCAAAGGGTACATATCGACTTTGCTGGTCCATTTATGGACTCAATGCTCTTAATCGCGGTGGATGCACACTCCAAGTGGCCGGAGGTAATAAAGACGTCCTCCACCACCACGGAAAAAACCATCACAGTATTAAGGACCATATTTGCCAGGAATGGGCTGCCGGAACAGATCTGTTCTGATAATGGACCGCAATTTGTGTCCGAAGAATTCAGGAAGTTCTTAAAAAACAATGGGGTTAAGCATTACACGTCCGCCCCATACCATCCCGCCACCAATGGATTAGCTGAAAGGTTTGTCCAGGCCTTCAAGAAGGCCATAAAGGCCATGGGTAATGAAGACATAAATCTACAACATAAGGTAGATAACTTCTTGTTGGCGTACAGGAATGCAACACATGCGGTCACAAACCAAACTCCCGCCATGATGTTTTTCAATAGAAGACTAAGATGCCGGCTGGATTTGATCAAGCCAAACATCAGAAGGGACGTAGAGAACTGGCAATTTCAAGGCATGAATGAAAGGCCAACTAGAACCTTCCAGATAGGTCAACAAGTTTTGGCCCGGGACTACCGTACCGAGAAATGGCAGCCTGGAACTATTTGCAGACGACTAGGACCGCTGATGTATACCGTGGACATTGGTGAAAGCATAATAAGGCGCCATGCTGACCAGATCATAGCGTCATCCGAAAAGGGACAACCTACACCACAACTCTATACGCCTAATGATGAAACAGAGATACCCATAGTATCTACCTCCGATCCGGTGATACTGGAACCAGATGAACCCGACACTGACATTCAAGCCGAATCGACCTTGCCAAAAGAACCTACTACACCACCGAAAACTACTACACCACCGAGGCGTTATCCGGACCGAGTCAGGAAGCCTCCAGAGAGACTGAATCTGTGAACTGTCTTTACATTAAGTTGTGTATATATGTTATGATGTTATGTTTAATGGGAAGATATACTGTTAACCTAAAAAGGGAGGATTGTAGTGTATGTAACCGTTCCACCTTTAAGAGAACTACTTTAAGGGTTGCACTACTTTATCTTGGCTGCTGTATACTGTAATACCGGTGGTGACCACACCGGTATATAAGTGCTGTGTAATGATTTATTGGGCAGTTCCGCCCTGACCTTCAACTAGTAAAGTCCTGTTAAAGTTTACTCTTGTGGTCTGTGTAGTAATTCGCAATATAACACACAGACTTAACACTGGGATCTTCCAGACTAACACCTGGGATGAGAGTGTTGTCCTATGAGAAGAGATTGAGTAAATTGGGCCTATACCCCCTGGCGTTTAGAAGAATGAGAGGTGATCTCATTGAAACCGATAGGATTCTGAGGGGGATTGACAGGGTAGATGCTGGGAGGTTGTTTCCCCTGGCTGGAGTGTCTCGAACTCGGGGGCATAGTCTCAGGATAAAGGGGTTGGCCATTTAAGACTCAGATGAGGAGGAATTTCTTCACTCAGAATCTTTGAAATTCTCTACCCGAAAGGGCTGTGGACGCTGAATCATTGAGTATATTCAAGGCTAAGATAGATAGATTTTTGTACTCTAGGGGAATCAAGGGATATGGAGATTGGGCAGGAAAGTGAAGTTGAGATCGAAGATCAGCCATGATCTTGTTGAATGGCCGAGCAGGCTTCAGGGGCCATATGGCCTACTCCTGCACCTTTTGCTTATGTTCTTACGATACATAAAATGCAGATATTTAGGACACTGAAAAAGGGTGCAAAATTTTGCTGAGTCAAACACAAACAAATTGCTGGTCATTTGGTTTGCTAATGGTATCACTACATACATATATTACAGTTTAATGTGTGTTTTTTAATTCGAGAATATTGAATTTCCCTAAGGCTCTTACAATCTGAGATCCTAAGCAAATCATTAAACCTACCAGAGTCTTGGCAAAATTTGAAATATCCTGGGCTAAAATTCCTGCTTCTGTATACAGCACCCCCCTCGTTTGTTTTTAGTTGGAGGAGTTATTTTTGCAGTGACATTGCTGCAAAAATCATTCCTCTGCAGTGGCTTGAAGATGCTGAAAGCTAGTGTAGAGATTCCACCATTATTCTGGGCTACATCAAATAAACTTTCCTCATATTCACGGCCACCCCCTCGACCACGCCATCTCACGTGGCCTCTCTATTCCCATCATCTCAATCACAGACAAGGCCATCTTCTTTTTTATTCATGGGATATTGCGTCGCTTGCAAGGCTGGCATTTTGTTGTCCTGGAGAAGGTGCGGGTGGACCTTCTTCATAAACCACTGCAGTCAGTCCCTGTGCTCACTGACCTACATAGGCCACCGGTCTCCCAATGCCTCAAATTTAACATTTTCATTGTCATGTTCCAATCCCTCCATGGCCTCACCTCTCCTTATGTCTATAACCTCCTCCAGCCCTACCACCCTTCAAGAACTCTGCATTCCTCCAACTATGGTCTCTTATGCACCTGCACTCCCTTCTTCCCACCATTGGTGGCCGTGATTTAGCCATTTGATTTAGCGTGGCTATGCTTTCAACTGTCTAGGCCGTAAGCTCTGGAATTCCCACCCTAAACCTCTTTATCTCTCTCTCCTTTAAGATCCTGCATAAAACCTACCTCTTTGACCAAGCTTTTAGTCACCCGTCCTAATTTCTCCTTCTTTGGCTTGGTGTCAATTTTTGTTTGAGTACACTTCTGTGAAGCGCCTTGGACATTTTCCTACATTAAAGGAACTATATAGGTTGTTGTATATCAGAACAAACCAGTGATCAATCTTGGTCTGTATGCTTCAGTACTACACTACATAGTGCTTTTACTAATTGGGTCATCAGAGGAGTTCATTAATCATTGATTTCATAAAAGCTCAGACAATGATCAGAAAACCACACTGCAACATCACCTGCTGCACCATAATAATAGAGGATCCCAAAATAAATCAACTAATCATGCCACCAGCATAACTCACGAGCTTAATTGGTTTATGACCATCAGGAGTTTACTTTGTGTAAACCATCAGTTCTGACTTGTATTCTATTTAAACAACACAACTGATCCTTTTTTAAAATTAATCATAAATGAACGTAACAATTCTTTTTTGATCTTGGGTTGGTTTATCTGTACAGATTCAGTGAAGGACCTCAGGATGACACATTCTGGCCCCAAATCAACAAAAAATAATTAAAACTTTTAAAAAGCTTCTTTAAAACCATCAATGCATGATAATGAACTGTGCACACATCAGGTGTGGGTGGTTTACAAAAAATAGTCCCGGACCAGTGCAGTGGAAAACCATGGGACACATGCAACTGCATTACTGATTAACACTGCTAATGGGTGAGGTTCTGTGCTCGGTGAGTAATTTAGTAAAATAATCCCTTATGAGTGACCCAAGTTTATTCATCCTGTGCAGGTGTGTTCAATGAGTTTTACCACAGTGCTTCCCCTTTTTGTGGCACCATATGATGTGTGTACTTCCTAATTATGTGCTTCTTCTAAAAGTTTTTCCAGTGGAAAGAAGAAATGATATGGGTGGCTGCTGCACGTCAATTGCTGCCTCGATGGATGGAGGTGGCCCAGTAGGCCCTTGTGTTGATCTGTACGGGGCCCATCAATAATAGGCATCATGGGAATTGATGTGGTGCTGCCTGGGTCTGTATGCTATGTGACACATCCATACACATTTGAGTAAGGCAGCTGAGTGTTCTAGATGTAGCATCACTTTGACAGACATCTCCATCACCCATGCAAGCTTCAACCATTCACCTGCTGCTGGGCACTCCCTAAGTATGTCCAGAGATTTGCATTGGAGTGGGCAGCAATGAGTTTGTGGAGGCCATGCATTATGGCTGGCTCAGTCTGATTCCCCAACATGGTAAATCCAGACAAGGCAAATTGCTGTGGATTGGAGCACAAGTTTCTCAGAGCCTCAGTCAGGGCATTCACGATGCCTAAGCTCGTTAGGAATGTTGGCAAGGGCTCTCTGCGGCAGAGGACTCTGGAGTGGCCATGCTCTCCCTATTAGTCTGCGGATCTATCAGGCCCTTTCCTCACAAGCAGTCAAGGGTGATAGTTTCTATATGTATTCACTGGGGGTGAGTGTGTCCCGTCTTCTCCTGCAAACAATTTTGGAATAGGGAATATGAATGAAGATGTGTGTTACTCAAGTGCCCCAGACTGCGTTATGTGAGTGTGTGAACATGTCATGTCTGTGTGGGAAGCATGCCTGGGTTTGTTGTTTGCCATATTTCATGGGCCACAGGGTAAATGTATTATGACGGTAGCAATGCCAAGTGTACTGGTAAAACATGCCGGTGCATTTGGAAGATAGAAGAGTAGTTGACAGAGAGCTAGGCTTTGTTCATCGGTAATGTTGCACCATGCATACATTGTAGTGCTATTTAGATCCCTTGTAAGGCAGTGCTATTACATTATGCAAAATGTGAACATACTTATTGTAGTGTATGTACCTTTTAAGAGAGAACTACTTTTACAGCTCCTGTATACTGTAGTACCGGCAGTGACCACACCTGTATATAAGCCTTGAGCAGGCATCTGTACTGTCAGTCTTTAGACTACCCTCCTCCAGTAAACACCTGTTGATTGTTAATTTACAGCCTCCGTCTAGTTATTGGAAAACACCATACTTTAAGAATCACGGATTCAACAGTGGCGACGAGGTCGATTCGAATCTACCTGCAACTCTGCATTTCCTTCAAGGATTCGCTCCAGGAGGACAGTGGAAGAAAGTCGAGGCCAGAAGCACGGGCGTCGACCATGAGCAACCGCCCAGTCATCTGGCAGAGAGTGAACATCGCAGGGGAGGCTGTTGAGAGCTGGGCTTGGTTCTCCAGCTACAACGATCCAGCAACAGACTGGCAACAGGTACAGCGCAGACCCTTCCCGGACAGCGGCGGCTGGAGCCGATCGACGGCACAGAAAAGGCCGAGCAGCGTCGACGGGGTAAGAGAGAGGGTGAAGCGCACAGGGCGCAGCCGGGGGTTGAAGACCGAGCGGCATCGACGGAAAACAAAAAGAGAGAGAGGGTAAAGCACTGCCGGGGTTCAGGACCGAGCGGCAGCAACGAGAGAGGCGCACAGGAGAACGCGCAGAGCGCAGCCAGGGCTCAAGGGCTGAGCAGCGTCCACGGGGAAAGAAAGGAAGCGCGGGAGACGCCATTGAGCCGCGGAGAAGAAAGGAAAGCACGGGAGATGCCATTTTAGACAGTTTAACAACACCCAGGGATGCCGAAGAGTGGCAGTGTCACTGCGTTCGACAATGAAGTCGAAGATTGGGCGACATATGTGGAACGCATTGAGGTGTACTGCAAGGCGAATGAAGTGCCAGATGCTAGGAAAGCACTGGTTTTGTTGAATTCCATGGGTGCAAAAACTTATGGCTTACTGCGAAACCTAATAACCCCAGAGAAGCCAGTGGATAAAGATTTCGAAAGCATAGTGGAAATCCTACAGGACCACTTAAACCCCACACCGCTGCTGATAGCAGAAAGATTTAAGTTCCACAAAAGGAACCAGCATAAAGACGAAAGTAATGCTGAGTACTTAACGGAACTGTGCAAGCTATCGAAACACTGCCAGTTTGGATTGGGACTAGCAGATACATTAAGGGACAAGTTTGTGTGTGGGCTTCAAAGTGAAGGAACCCAGAAACGGCTTCTATCAGAAAAGGATCTTATGCTGGACAAGGCTTTCAGCATGGCAGTATCACATGAAGCAGCCGCACGGGGCGCTGCAGAGATACAACGGAGACCGCAAGAATATGGCACCAATGAAATGTCATATGGAGCAGGGAAGTGTTATCGCTGCGGCAGAACAACACACGACCATAAGGATTGTTGGTTCAAGGACCAAGTGTGCAGACAGTGTGGAAAAGCAGGACACATAGCAAGAGTCTGCAGGTCAGGGAAGAAAACCAGCAGCAAGAAATCTCCACAGGAGAAGTACAAGAAGGTACATAAGGTGATGGACAGTAGTTCAGACGAACAGAAAAGTGATACAGACTCCGGAAGCAAGGAGCTGGGTTGTCTGAAACTACATAAGGTAATCAAAATGGAGGATCACCAAACTATCTGGGTCACGCTCAAGATAGACGGAGTCCAAGTGAAAATGGAATTGGACACAGGATCAGCCCTAACAGTCATAAACCGAAGGGACTACAAGCGGCTATTTTCACATATACCCTTGAAAGCTACAGAGATTGTCTTGAAGACGTACACGGGGCAAAAAGTCTACCCCAAAGGAAAAATAAGGGTGAATGTGACATACAAAGGCCAGGAAATACCCAAAATGGACCTATATGTATTGCCAGATGGAGGACCACCACTACTGGGACGTGAATGGATCCGGAAGATACAATTAGATTGGCATTCCATACAGGCACTGAAGGTTGAGGCCAAAAAGGATGACGACGTCACACCTGGACGACTGTCAAAAATGCTAACTGACGCACAAGAAGTGTTCCAGGAGGGACTCGGAACACTAAAAGGCATAACAGCGACAATTAAAATAGAGGAAAATGCAAGCCCAAAGTTTTTTAAGGCCAGGCCGGTGCCTTATGCGATCCGACCAGCCGTCGAAGCAGAGCTGGAAGGTTTGGAACGTTCAGGAGTACTGTCCAAAGTGGACTGGAGCGAGTGGGCTACACCCATCGTTCCTGTAATGAAGAGGTCATTGAGCAATACGCCTGGGGAACCAAAGGAGGTCCGCATCTGTGGGGATTTTAAGGTGACAGTGAACCCAGTCCTTCACACGGTACAATATCCACTTCCACGGATTCAGGATATTTTCGCCTCACTATCTGGAGGTAAACGCTTCACTAAGATTGATCTGGCCCAGGCGCACCTGCAAATGGAGGTAGAAGAAGCCTCGAAACAATACCTCACGATCAACACTCATAAAGGTCTCTACCAATACAACCGGCTGGTGTTCGGGGTAGCATTGGCTCTGGCTATTTGGCAAAGGGCAATGGATCAAGTCCTGCAAGGGATTCCAGGGACCCAGTGTTATTTGGACGACATCCTGGTCACGGGCGAAAATGACAGTGATCACCTCGCCAACCTGGAGAAGGTACTCACTAGATTAAAGGAATATGGGTTACGAGCTAATCGCCACAAGTGCGAGTTTTTCCAGAAGCAGAACTCGTATTGTGGCCACGTTATTGATGAAGAAGGGTTACATAAGTCCCTTGAAAAGATTGAGGCAGTAGTCAAGGCTCCAGCACCGGAAAATGTGTCACAACTGAGGTCGTTCCTCGGGCTGGTGAACTACTACCATAAGTTCTTACCAAATTTGTCTACAGTATTACACCCACTGAACACCCTACTGCAAACGGGGGTACCATGGAAGTGGAATGACGAATGTAAACGAGCTTTCCAGAAGTGCAAAGAATTGATCACATCAAAAGAGGTGTTGGCCCATTTCAACCCAGCACTACCAATTCGGCTGGCGTGCGATGCATCACCCTATGGTATTGGAGCGGCGCTTTCGCACAAATTCCCAGACGGGTTGGAGAGGCCAGTAGCCTTTGCGTCTCGGTCACTAACCTCAGCCGAGCGCAACTACGCCCAGATTGACAGGGAGGCCCTCAGCCTAGTGTGGGGAGTAAAAAAATTCAACCACTATCTGCATGGGCAGAAGTTCACCTTGCTGACTGACCACCAACCACTTGTCTCCATCTTTAATCCAAAGAAGGGCGTTCCGGTGATGACTGCACAATGGCTACAAGGATGGTCCCATTTTCTAGGGGCGAACCAATATGAAATAGACTATAAGGGCACGAAACAGCATGGAAACGCTGATGGGCTATCACGCCTGCCACTGCCTACTGTGGAGGAAGCACCAGCAGTGGACCTTATCGAAATATTTTATTTGTCGTTAATTGAATGCTTGCCAGTAACTAACGCGGATATAGAGAAGGAGACTCGAAATGATCCGACACTGTCTCGGGTATATGATTTGACGGTGAAGGGATGGCCAACACATGGCGACTCACTGTTGCCAGCATTCTCATCCAGAAGAGAACAGCTGTCAGTATGCCAGGGGACAGTGATGTGTGGATCCCGAGTGGTAATTCCACCCAAATTAAGGGAGAGAGTGCTCAATGAGCTTCACGAAGGCCATCTGGGAGGGGTGAAAATGAAAAGCCTTGCTAGGGCTTATGTGTGGTGGCCGGGGATCGATCAACAAATCGAGGACCTAACAAAGAGCTGCTCAGGATGCCATAAGATCCAAAATTCACCACCACATGCCCCTCTACACCCATGGGAGTGGCCCTCCTCTCCATGGCAACGGGTGCATATTGATTTTGCGGGTCCATTCATGGACTCAATGTTCTTAATAGCAGTGGATGCGCACTCGAAATGGCCTGAGGTGATCAAAATGTCCTCCACCACTACAGAGAAAACGATTGCAGTCCTACGGACCATATTTGCCAGGAACGGCTTGCCAGAGCAGATTTGCTCTGATAACGGACCACAGTTTGTGTCCGAAGAGTTTCGGAAATTTATGAGAAGGAATGGGGTAAGGCATTACACATCCGCCCCGTATCATCCAGCCACAAATGGATTGGCTGAGAGGTTCGTACAAACCTTTAAAAAGGCAATAAGGGCCATGTGCGATGATGAAATTCCACTACAGCATAAGGTGGACAATTTCCTGTTAGCCTACAGAAATGCGACACATGCAGTTACCAACCAGACCCCGGCCATGATGTTCTTTTACCGAAGGTTGAGATCTCGTCTGGATTTGCTCAGGCCAAATGTGCGAAGAAATGTTGAGGATAAGCAATTCCAGCACATCAATGAGAAGCCGACAAGGAGCTTCAATGTAGGACAACCAGTCTTGGCCCGTGACTACCGAACAGAGAAATGGCAACCCGGAACGATATGCACACGGCAGTGGCCACTAATGTACACAGTGGATGTCAGGGAGAACATTGTGAGACGCTATGTCGACCAGATCCTAGCGTCACAGGAACGAGTCAACCCCATGTCTGGCGTACCTGGGGATGAACCCGACATACCGGTAGCATCTACCCCAGAAACAGTAGCAGCGGAAACTGATGAACTAACCGACGAAAGGGGGCCAGAATCGCCACCGCACCAAGAACAAGACACTCAGGAAAGGCGCTATCCAGAAAGGATCAGGAAGCCACCCCAAAGACTGAATCTATAAATGGACTATTTCAGTTAAATGTGCATGTTAAAGTGTTAACTGTTATTTGAATGTTATGGGTACTGTTAATCTAAAAGGGGAGGAATTGTAGTGTATGTACCTTTAAGAGAGAACTACTTTTACAGCTCCTGTATACTGTAGTACCGGCAGTGACCACACCTGTATATAAGCCTTGAGCAGGCATCTGTACTGTCAGTCTTTAGACTACCCTCCTCCAGTAAACACCTGTTGATTGTTAATTTACAGCCTCCGTCTAGTTATTGGAAAACACCATACTTTAAGAATCACGGATTCAACACTTATGTTGACAATCTTGTGTAGGCCTGCAGATTTGTTCCTCACCTGCTCCCAGGTTTGGGTCACAGGTAAGACAGCAGTAACTCTCCCTCTCTGGCACCTCCATTCAGGTTACCCTGGCAGTAATCTTATCTGCTCCAAAAAGGTCCACCCTTCCCTGTAGCACCTCCAAAGCAGCATCTTGGAATGGTGCTGTTCTGCCACTGCACTTTGCTTCTACCATTTTTTAGATTGGCACACCGTTGTTCTTTAAGAGCAGCTGGTGCTAGTTAACCCACCCCTTGACTCCTGTACACTCTCAGCACCTCATGTACTATGCATTAGGAGTGCTGAAAATGTACTTAAATGGTGATGCACAGGCACATGCAGCACAAAGAGCAGCAATCTCAATGCTGCTGCACCAGGACCACATTAACAGATCCCATAGCTGTACGTACACATCAGGATTGTGAGAGCGGGGATTATCAAAGAGTTTAGAGATGTTATCACTGGGTAGATTTTCATCTTCACTGCCTGGGTGCCTATCCTTTATAGAAACCGGCTAATTTTCATTCCTATGTAATGAATGGAACGAAAACGGGCGGGTTCTGTAAACGACAGGCGATCTGTTCCATTAGATTACCAACCAGACAGTGAAGATGACAATCTACCCCCACCTGTGTAAACTTACTAGGAAAACTTTCGCTTCTCTATATCAATAACTTTTGCAATGACATCATAGGGTAATTTCACTGTGTGAAAAATAACTTTGAGTTCTTCTAATCTTGTTTGCCCCCTTCCCTCTCCAAATGTTAACAAAACCCCTTTAAAAAGTGGAGAGCTTAGCTATTACAAAAGGTAATGAAGGACAAAGTCCCCTTGTTTTTCACCCTGATAATGCATGACACCATATCCTGTTTCTGGCTGCTCTTTTCAAATCATTCTGGATATTTCATCTTACTGCTTTTCTTGCCTCAAGATTTCGATGACGTTAGGGTGAATTTTTGAGGGCGTTCTCGGCTATTTTCCAGGGTTTCCGTAGATCTGCTGAAGTTATGGAGGATGAGTGGGCAAACCCTCACAGAAATTCAGCCCACTTATCTTTTTTAAGGTACCCAAACTGGCACAACTTGAGGATTTAATCCCTGCTACCAGGAGGGCCCAGTTACCTTTCGCTTCCTATCACAAAAATTAGACTTCATTTGTTCAGTCAATAAAAAGCAGTCAAGGAATTGAGAGAACTGATGATACCTGGTTGTAAAATTTTTGTGCTGTTTTAGTCCTGCTTTATGTCTTTCCTCTGGCCACTCCAGTTCTTTCCTTTTTAAAGCTTTTTCATCACCTTGACACCAACTGTTGATGACTTTCAAGAAAGCAACTTGGCCTGTAGGTATTAACGTCCACTCACTATCTATCATTTGAGACGTATTTCTGTACAGGATGTAAATTGTTAACCTGAACTCCAAGACTCAAGTTTGAAGCCTGTCAAAATCTTTAGTGTCGAAGAGTAGTTTCATCTACTCCAGGAAGCATACATTAAAAAAATATTATTTTGACTTGCACATTGCAAAGATATATCACCAGACTACTGAACACAGCTAATAGATGAAAATACCTTCAGGTTACATATTTCCCACCCACAATAGGAGGCCACATCCTCACTTTCCCAATAGACTACCAAAGAATGGCCTTTAAAATGGAGATAGAGCTCCTTGTATTCCCTGTAATTATCAATGATAAGTGTACTGCATTCAGAGGCCACCATTATTACATCAAAAGAGAGAATGCCACGTATTATCCATACAGATAAGGAAATATAAAAGCAGTTACAATAACATTTACCGTTGTGCCATCGGGAGTTGGTTTGAAAGTTTACGTTTTGTCACTGGAAGATAATGGCCCAGAAATTCGAGTCCCAACGCGTGAGTACGGACGGAGTACTCACGCGTGGACCCGATGGAAGTGCCGGAATCTTGCATGCACTACGCATGCGCGGGAAACCGGCATTTCCGATCCTCTGAACCAAGGGGTTCAGAGGTCGAACGTGTGCGCGCTGGAGTCTGCGCGTGCGCGTTGAACTTCCTTTTTTTTCCAGGTTTGCCCGTGCATGAAGGCCTCCACTTTTTACACTTGAAAAAAGCAGACGTAAGGATTAATTTTAAAAGGTAAGTCATAGAGTCATAGAGTTTTACAGCACAGAAAGAGGCCCTTCGGCCCATCGTGTCTGTGCCGCCCATCCATCCCTGTCCAGTCTAATCCCATTTTCCAGCATTTGGTCCATAGCCTTGTATGCAATGGCATTTCAAGTGCTCATCCAAATGCTTCTTGAATGTTGTGAGGGTTCCTGCCTCCACCACCCTTTCAGGCATTGAGTTCCACATTCCAACCACCCTCTGGGTGAAAAAGTTCCTCCTCAAATCCCCTCTAAATCTCCTGCCCCTTACCCTGAATCTATGCCCCCTTGTTATTGACCCCCCCACTAAGGGGAAAAGTTCCTCTTTATCTACCCTATCTATACCCCTCATTATTTTGTACACCTCAATCAGGTCCCCCCTCAGCCTTCTCTGCTCCAAGGAAAACAACTCCAGCCTGTCCAGCCTCTCTTCATAGCTGAGGCGCTCCATCCCAGGTAACATCCTGGTGAATCTTCTCTGCACCCTCTCCAAAGCAATCACATCCTTCCTATAGTGAGGCGACCAGAACTGCACACAGTACTCCAGCTGTGGCCTCACCAGCGTTTTGTACAGCTCCATCATAACCTCCCTGCTCTTATATTCTATGCCTCGGCTAATGAAGGCAAGTATCCCATATGCCTTTTTAACCACCTTATCTACCTGCTCCGCTGCCTTCAGGGATCTATGTACATGTACACCAAGGTCCCTCTGACCCTCTGTACTTCCTAGGGTCCTACCACTCATTGTGTATTCCCTTGCCTTATTTGTCCGTCCAAAATGCATCACCTCGCACTTTTCAGGGTTAAATTCCATTTGCCACTTTTCCGCCCATCTGACCAACCCGTTTATATCGTCCTGTAGCCGGAGGCTTTCCTCCTCGCAATTTACCACCCCACCAATTTTCGTGTCATCTGCGAACTTACTGATCATACCTTTTACATTTTCATCCAAATCATTTATGTAGATCACAAACAATAAGGGACCCAGCACCGATCCCTGAGGTACCCCACTGGACACAGGCTTCCAGTCACAAAAGCAACCTTCGACCATCACCCTCTGCCTCCTGCCACTCAGCCAGTTTAGGATCCAACGCGCCAAGGCACCCTGGATCCCATGGGCTCTTACCTTCTTGACCAGTCTCCTATGCGGGACTTTGTCAAAAGCTTTACTGAAGTCCATGTACACCACATCCACAGCATTTCCCTCATCCACCCCACTAGTCACCCCCTCGAAAAATTCGATCAGATTTGTTAGACATGATTTACCCTTAACAAAGCCATGCTGACTATCCCCGATTAATCCTTGCCTCTCCAAGTGGAGATTAATTTTGTCCCTCAGAATTTTTTCCAATAATTTCCCCACCACAGATGTTAGACTCACTGGCCTGTAATTCCCTGGTTTATCCCTGCTACCCTTCTTGAATAATGGTACTACGTTAGCTGTTCTCCAGTCCTCTGGTACATCCCCTGTGGCCAGAGAGGTTCTGAAAATTAGTGTCAGAGCCCCTGCAATCTCCTCCCTTGCCTCCCACAGCAGCCTGGGATACATCTCGTCCGGGCCTGGGGATTTATCCACTTTTTGGCCCGCTAAAACCGCTAGCACCTCCTCCCTCTCGATGCTAATATGTTCAAGTATGTCACAGTCCCCTTGCCCGATTTCTATGTCTGCATCGTCTTTCTCCATAGTGAACACAGATGCAAAAAATTCATTTAAAACCCCGCCTACATCCTCTGGCTCTACACACAGATTGCCACTTTGGTCCCTAATGGGCCCTACCCTTTCCCTGGTTATCCTCTTGCCCTTAATATACTTATAAAACATCTTAGGATTTTCCTTTATTTTGCTCGCCAGTGTTATTTCATGGCCCCTCCTCGCCCTCCTAATTTCTTTTTTAAGTATGCCCCTGCACTTTTTATACTCCTCTAGGGCTTCTTCTGTCTTTAGTCTTTTGTAACTGCCAAAAGCCCCCCTCTTATTTCTAATGCATTTTTGTATATCCCTTGTCATCCAAGGTTCCCTTTGCTTGTTGGTCCCACCCTTGACCTTTACAGGAACATGTTGGCGTTGTACTCTCTCTATTTCCCTTCTGAAAGTCTCCCACTGTTTTGATGTGGATTTTCCTATAAGCAGCTGCTCCCAGTCCACTTTGGCCAGATCCTGCCTTATCATATTAAAATCGGCCTTCCCCCAATTTAGAACCCTTATTTCCGGGCCGTCTTTGTCTTTTTCCATGACCACCTTAAATCTCACCGAATTATGGTCACTGTCGCCAAAATGCTCTCCTACTGACACTTCCACCACTTGCCCGGCTACATTCCCCAGAATTAGGTCCAGTACCGCCCCCTCTCTTGTAGGACTTTCTACATGTTGGCTCAAAAAGCTCTCCTGGATGCACTTTAAGAATTTTGCACCCTCTAAGCCTTTCACACTCTGACTGTCCCAATTTATATTGGGGAAGTTGAAATCCCCCACTATTATTACCCTATTATTTTCGCACTTCTCGGAGATTTGCCTACATATCTGTTCCTCTATCTCCCCCTGACTGTTTGGGGGCCTATAGTACACTCCCAGCAAAGTGCTTGCCCCCTTTTTGTTTTTAAGTTCTACCCATATGGCCTCATTAGAGGAACCTGCTAATATATCATCCCTCCTTACAGCAGTAATTGACTCCTTAATTAATATTGCAACACCCCCTCCCCTTTTACACCCCCCTCTGTCTCGCCTGAAGATTCTATACCCCGGAATATTGAGCTGCCAGTCCTGACCCTCCCTCAACCATGTCTCCGTGATAGCAACAATATCGTACTCCCATGTGTTCAACAACAACTTCAGTTCATCCACCTTATTTGCAAGACTCCTTGCATTAAAATAAATGCCTTCCAGCCCTGCCATATTCTCTTTTGCCTTCACATATTTGCTCTGCCTTCCCAGCTGACTTGTTTTTCCCTCTGTATTTGGCCGTAAATCACCCCCTACTATAGCTCCACTCTGTACCCCAACCCCCTGCCAAGTTAGTTTAAACCCTCCCCAGCAGTGCTAGCAAACCTCCCCGCAAGGATATTGGTTCCCCCCTGGTTCAGGTGTAAACCGTCCGACTTGTACAAGTCCCACCTTTCCCAGAAGCAGACCCAGTGATCCAGGAAACTAAAGCCCTCCCCCTTGCACCATCCCTTTAGCCACGCATTCATCTGTTCTATCTTCCTATTCCTATACTTACTAGCACGTGGCACCGGGAGTAATCCAGAGATTACAACCTTTGAGGTCCTGCTCCTTAATCCTTCACCTAGCTCCCTAAATTCTTGCTGCAGGACCTCATCCCTCTTTTTACCTATGTCGTTGGTACCAATGTGGACCACGACCACTGGCTGTTCTCCCTCCCCCTCCAGAATGCCCTGCAGCCGCTCAGTGACATCCTTGACCCTGGCACCAGGGAGGCAACAAACCATCCTGGATTCACGTCTACGGCCACAGAAACGCCTATCTGTTCCCCTTACTATAGAATCCCCTACCACTATTGCTCTCCCACTCTTTTTCCCCCCTTCCTGGGCAGCAGGAGCACCCCCAGTGCCAGGAAGTTGGCCGCTGCTGCCTTCCCCTGGTGAGTCATCCCCCTCAACAGTATCCAAAGCGGTATACTTGTTTGAAAGGGGGATGTCCGCAGGGGTTCCCTGCACTACCTGCCTGCCTTTGTTGCTCCGCCTGATGGTCACCCCCTGTGCTGCCCTACCCTGAGGCGTGCACAACTCGCTAAACGTGTTATCCACGAGCCTTTCAGCATCGCACATGCTCCAAAATTCATCCACCCGCAGCTCGAGCGCCGCAATGCGGTCTACAAGTAGCTGCAGCTGGATGCATTTCCTGCACACATGGTCATCAGGGACACTGGCAGCATCCCTGACTTCCCACATAGAGCAGGAGGAGCAGAGCACGGGTCTGAACTCTCCTGCCATGACTTACCCCTTTAATTTCTTAAAAAATTTATTCAATACCCCAGTTACAGGTATGCTCTAGGGCGCTTTATTTACCAACTATCCCCACTACACCACAGAAATTTAACACCACAGAATTCAAGCTTGTATTGAAAAAAGAGAAATACTCACCAACCAATCACCTACCTGCTCCCTGGTGACGTCACACACTGATTACTTTTTACCTCTCTCCCCGCTGCTGAGTTGGTCGGGCCTCGCCTCTCTCCGGTTTTTATACTGGTCTCACCACGCTGCTCCCGACTGGTCTCGGGCCTCGCTGGTCGCCGGGTTTTCTCCCGAGCTCCTCCTCGCTGCTCCCGACTGGTCTCGGGCCTCGCCTCTCTCCGGTTTTTATACCGGTCTCACCACACTGCTCCCGACTGGTCTCGGGCCTCGCTGGTCGCCGGGTTTTCTCCCGAGCTCCTCCTCGCTGCTCCTGACTGGTCTCGGGCCTCGCCTCTCTCCGGTTTTTATACCGGTCTCACCACACTGCTCCCACTGGTCCCGACTGGTCTCGGGCCTCGCCTCTCTCCGGTTTTTATACCGGTCTCACCACACTGCTCCCGACTGGTCTCGGGCCTCGCCTCTCTCCGGTTTTTATACCGGGCTCACCACACTGCTCCCGACTGGTCTCGGGCCTCGCTGGTCGCCGGGTTTTCTCCCGAGCTCCTCCTCGCTGCTCCCGCTGGTCCCGACTGGTCTAATAATTAGAATTAGAATTTTTTTTCCACAGGTTTATTATTTTTAAAGACTTTACAGTAAGGTAAGTGTATTTTTAGCCCCGATTTTTTATAAAATTATTTTTTTCAAAAATTTAATTAATTGTTTAAAACAGTTATTTAAAGTTATTTATAGTTCATTTAAATAGTGTGATTTAAAATTTTTTTTATTTCAAGTTTAAATACTGTTTTGGGCGCCCGGAGTTTTCATGAGTTTGACAGTTCTTACTGTCAAACTCATGAATGAACTTTTGCATCCTCCGATTGGTTGCCCAGTGCTCACGTGATCCCAGCCGACGCATCGCACTAAGTACGCCGCTGGGTCACACAAGCACAGCGCACCGGGAGCTGAACCGGGCCACAGATAGGAAATCCACGCAGGCCCAGGCTTCAACTGTCGGCGCGCTAGGTAAGTGTAGGTCGGGGGCTTGCACCCGCGGGAAGCCCCCGACATGAATTTCTGGGCCATTAATAATGGTCAATGACAACTTGCATTTGTAAAGCACCTTTAACACAATAACAAAAACAAACTGAGCAGTTGCAGAAGAGTTAAGAGAGTTGACCAAATGCATGGTTGGAAGGATTTTGAGGAGGCTCTAAAAGATGGACATGGAAATAACAAGGCAAAGAGAATTGAGGAGGGAGTTCCAGAGTGTAGGACCTGGAGAGTACAATGTTTTAGATTATAAGACAGTTTCATGTACTTGGTTCATTTTCATCTATTATATAGACATGCCCGTATTTTTTCTTCTTTACAATTTTTTCACATCTTGCCCCATCACCCCAAGAAGTTGACTCATCTTCGGATACGGTTCGCCATGGACCTACAGATCTCCAGCACCTTATCCAAATAGCTCTTTTACACGTGTGAGCCTTGACAGGCTATTTGACATTGGGGAAGTCATAGCCATGTCCAGCTGAACTTGGCCATGTCCTAACTCAACATCTACACATACACTTGTGTCAACAATGGCAGCTGCAGGCGGCTTTGTCACCTTGGCTGGCTGCTTGAGGAGCGCTAATTAAAGGCAGTTGTGGTCAGGTACGCCAAAATTTATATATGTCCGCATTCTGGTGCTTTTTGATTCTTTTGTACCCTGCGATTGCTTAGCCCTGCGCTCTCTTAGAGTGCTTGGGGCTGCAATGCGCATATCGCAGGTGCTGTCGCCCAACAGACTCAGCCTGAGGATTCCTTCAACGCAGCATTGGCCCTTCCCTTTAAGGGCGGGAAGGAGCCTGTAAAACCGACAGCGCTGCATGGAACATTGTGCAGCGCTCTGCTGCTACTGCCCCCTCACTCCCTTTAGCGCTCTAAGGGAATTGGTAGCGTTTGATTTAGCGCTCCACTTCCCTCCTTGGAACGCTAAAGTGGAAGTTCCCGGCAAATCGATTCAAATGTTTTTCGCCCGGCGATACTTTTGCGCTCCCACAAATGTTATTGCCCCAAATGCAATTTCTAGTGCCTAGAATCCCTAACCAGCAGAAATAGTTTCTCTCTATCTACCCTATCAGTTCCTCTGATTATCTTGAAAACTTTGATCAAATCACCCCTTAATCTTTTAATTTCCAGTGAATACAACCCCAGTTTGTGTAATCTCTCCTCGTAATTTATCCCTTGGAGTCCAGGTATCATTTTAGTAATTCCACGCTGCACTCCCTCCAAGGCCAATATATCCTTCCTAAGGTGTGGTGCCCAGAACTAGAATCATAGAATCATAGAATGGTTACAGCACAGAAGGAGGTCATTTGGCCCGTCGAGTCCGTGCCAGCTCTCTGCAACAGCACTTCAGCTAGTCCCACTCCCCCGCCCTTTCCCCGTAGCCCTGCAGTTTTTTTTCCTTCAGGTACTTATCCAGTTCCCTATTGAAAGCCATGATTGAATCTGCCTCCACCACCCTTTCAAGCAGTGCATTCCAGATCCTAACATCTCGCTGTGTAATAAAGTTTTTCCTCATGTCGCCTTTGGTTCTTCTGCCAATCACTTTAAATCTGTGTCCTTTGGTTCTCGACCCTTCCACCAATGGGAACAGTTTCTCTCTATCTACTCTGTCTAGACCCCTCATGATTTTGAACACCTCTATCAAATCTGCTCTAAGGAGAACAATCTCAGCTTCTCCAGTCTTTCCAAGCACCTGAAGTCCCTCATCCCTGGAACCATTCTTGTAAATCTTTTCTGCACTCTCTCTAAAACCTTCACATCCTTCCTAAAGTGCAGTGCCCAGAATTGGACATAATACTCCAGTATGGAATTCGGTACTCCAGGTGTGGCCTAACCAGGGCTTTGTATAGCTGTAGCATGACTTCTACCCCCATTGTATTCTAGTCCTCCAGATATAAAGGCCAGCATCATTTCATTAGCCTTATTGATTTATTTTCTGTACCTGTCCATGACATTTTAATGATCTATGTACGTGGACTCCTAAGTCTCTTTGAACCTGTGGGTCTACTATAATGTTTGTGTATTAATGACAGCTGCAGAAGTGGTGTGAAGGATCCAATGGGACACTGGTGAGTTTCAGAGGTAAGAAAATGTTGGGAAATTCATTTTAATGTGTTTTTAATGTGTTTAGAATTTCCTGTCGGTGACAAGCTTTGAAGTGTTTGCGTAGTCCCACCTCATTGGGAGAACCTCTCTCACCAGTGACAGATCGCTTCTGTAACCTCACCTGCAGCTGCCATCTGTTTTAGCCTAAGGAAGGAGGCACTGGAGAGCCTGGGTGCAAGGGCTCACCTTTGTACAGTGATTGTCAGTGCTTGCAGCACCTCAATGTTGTCAAACACTGAAAAACCATCTGTCAAAAAAAATGGTCGTGGCCCCCTTTAATAAAACCAGCAGATGACGCGTCATCAACTGACGTCATCTGACACTGGCTTTCTCTTAATTGGCCGGCAAGCCCACAAGGTGAGCTTAATAAGGCCAATTGGTGCAAAATCACGTCTGTGCATCAGACGTCGCTGGGGGTGGGACTAGAACCCGGAAGGCAGCTGTCCCGCCCCCAACACGCCCCGAAAGATAAGATCCTGGCCTTGACTCTAAGTGTGCAAGTGCTAAATTGTTTTGCATGAATATTTGGAAGTGTACACAACTTTGTCACGTGCTGGTCCATGTACCGCCATTTTCCACGTCATGATTGCATTAAGCAAGGAGTTAGAAGCCACTTGATACACTTTGTTCAGCTTCTCCAATTATGTGGACAAACTACCTTCCATTCTAATCAGAAATTCATAAATAGGCCTGTTACAGGACTGACCTATAATATAAAGATTGAACAGGCCAGTTATGCTTCTTTAAGAAGATACAAGGCAGAGCTTTATTTTAGTAGGTACAAAGCAGGAAGGCAAATGAAAAGGAGATGTCCCGTTTTGGTTTATCAACCTTGATTATGTGGTTTTGGCCTAACAAATAAAATCTTACGACATTTTGTTGTCAAAATAATCAGATCTTGATCTCTGCCAAAAGCTGAGGACTGATTTAGAAACAGATTCTTCAGTATGCATGGCTTTGCTGGTCGCATTGAAATTGACAGCTGCTCTCATTTTCTGTGCTTCTGGTATCTTTCAGGTCCCTGTAAATGATATTGCAAATTTCACTCAGTCAACAATATCTAATTATATCAGCTTAGGGCAGCTGGTTTTCTTCGGTGACAAGTTGCTGTATCTGTTTTTTTGAGACAAAGAATCACCAGCAGCAGAGCTGGCTTTTCCTGCTATCTCTGATGTCTGGGGGGGTCCTGGCAGTAACTGTTAAAAGGCATGTATCTCCTCAGGATGCAGTCGTATTCCTCAGATGAAAGCGCTTGTGCTCTTTTAATGCACAGATAGTTTGCGAGGCCTATGCTCCCCATGTGTTTAACAAGATCCTGATGGATTTACTCTTTCCTAGTCATCTCTCTTCTTTGAGTACGACTGCCAAATTATGGCAGTTCTGTGCTGTGAATTCATGCCCATCAGGAATTGGGTTATGATTGTAATGATATCAGCAAATAGAGATGGTATTTGCCTGTTTGATTATGATGCGTTAACAGCATGTTTGCATGTATTGATTGCTTGTGCCTGACCAGCAGAGGGCATGTGACAGAGACAAGCAAGGCAGTTCGGTTTAGTTTCAGTTTCGTTCTTGATGCATCACTAGCGTGGTGTCTCCTGAAATGCTGTATAAAGAGTTGAACAGACTTTAGATTAAAAGACATTCTCTTTCATAAATGTCTCGTCATTGAACCCACAAAGAAATCAATACATGGTGTCAGAAGTGATTGAAAGAGATGAAGAGGAAAAATCTGAAGTTAAAACAGCTCTCCACATATTAGCAAGCCAAAAGAGAACATCATTACTTACCATTAGAGAATAGCTAACGAAGTGAAAAATGGAAGGTTTACTCCCACCGGCGAAGCTTCAGTTGACAGGTAATGTGGCTGAAAATTGGAGGAGATTCAAACAACGTGTAGAGTTGTATTTATCAGCAATCGGAGCTGACGAGAAAAGTAATAAAAGGAAATCGTCACTGGTCTTACATGTCATGGGTGATGAAGCGCTGGAGGTGTATAATAACTTCACATTCGCTGCTGATGGAGACAAAATGAAGCTAGATAAAATAATGGAACAGTTTGAGGCCTATTGCATACCTAAACGTAACGTGACGTTTGAGAGGCACAGATTTTTCACATGCGTACAGAAAATGGGTGAGACTATTGATCAGTATGCGACTGAACTGAGAAACAGAAGCAAATCGTGTGAATTTGGGGGACTGACAGACTCGCTGATAAAAGACAGACTGGTGTGTGGTATTCCAGATAATGGTCTAAGGGAAAGACTGCTAAGAGAGCAAGATCTAGACCTGGGAAATGCCATAGCACTGTGTAGGGCTACAGAAACTGTGAAGTCGCAGGCAAAGGAGCTGTTCAGTGACAGTAGCTGCAACGTGGATGCAGTGAGAATGAACGGATACAAACCGGTTAACAAAAAGAGCGCCAATGTGAAAAAAGAGGCGTGGCCAGCGAACGAAAATGAAAGGGACAATCGAAAGTCATGTAGTCGATGCGGTACACAGCATCCACCAAGAAAGTGTCCAGCATATGGTAAAACATGCAATAGTTGCAACAAAAACAACCATTATGCCCGTTGCTGTAAGAACCAAGTGCAACAAAGCAAGGTCCATACAGTAGATGAAAGCGAGATAGAGGAGTTCTATGTAGATGTTGTGTCTGAAAACAAAGAAGAAAAAAGAGACTGGATGTTGACACTAAAAGTGAATGACATACACATTCCATTTAAATTGGATACTGGAGCATAAGTTAATGTGATATCAGAGACTGATTTTAAGAAAATTAGACCCAGACCAAAGATACATGGAATAAAAGTGAAAGTGACAGGATACTCAGGTACTGATATACCAGTGAAAGGAAGATGCATTGTCAAAGTAACACACAAGGACGGAGAGCACACGCTAGCATTAATCGTGGTGCCAAAGGATGTGCAAGCCATACTAGGTTTAAAAGCCTGTGAGAGACTGAACCTGGTAAAGAGAGTCCTCATTGTGGAAAGCGAAGGAGAGACAGTCTATGATGAACTGAATGTTGCGTACACACCGGGTAAGCTGATGTATACAGCAGACACATTGTCCAGAGCTGTTGGCCCAGGAGAGCCCGCAAACACAGTGAAAAGACTGATGTACAGGGCAAAAGACAGTGGAACTGATTTCTACCAGAGCATGCTTGTATACCGCACAACGCCGCTCAAGTGTGGTATGTCACCAGCCCAACTCCTTATGGGACGTATGCTAAGGTCAAACCTACCCATCCCGGAGAACCTCCTGAAAACAAAAGAGGGGGAGAAAGTGAGGAAGTTCAAAGAACAACAGAAAGAAAAGCAAAAGTACTACTATGACAGAGGAACACAAAACCTACCTGAACTCCACACTGGTGACCAAGTAAGGTTCAAAGACAAAACAAACACATGGACTCAGAAGGGAACTGTCCTGAGTGAAGTTCAACCAAGATCATACACCATTCAGACAGATGAGGGTGCTGTTCTGAGAAGAAATCGTCGAGATCTTCTCATGGGACCAGCCACAGCAGGTCAAGAGACTGATACTGTTGAACAACCTGATCACACAGCTGAGAACAATCATCTGAGGCAACAACTCAGATTCAAGGACAATCAATCAGAAAATCCTCAAGACACGTGAAGCCTCCTGAGAGACTCATTGAGCAAATTTAAGGGCTATTGTTATAGAAGGAAGTAATGTTATCTTATTCTTTCTTCAAGTTCTAGTGTATTGACGTATTTCATGTGAACACACAAAGCAAGGTTAAAAAACCTTGATCATGATAATGATAATGTAAGTTCATTAAGTGTTACAGTTAAAATGCAGATTAATACAAAGAAAACATGTTGTTAGTTAAAAGTAAAATACTTTTGTTTTAAGAAAAGGAGATGTAATGAGATCAGCAAATAGAGATGGTATTTGCCTGTTCGATTATGATGCCTTAACAGCATGTTTGCATGTATTGATTGCTTGTGCCTGACCAGCAGAGGGCATGTGACAGAGACAAGCAAGGCAGTTCGGTTTAGTTTCAGTTTCGTTTAAGATGGATTTCTAACATGATGTCTCCTGTAAATGCTGTTAACTGAGTTGAACATACTTTAGATAAAAAGTCATTCTCTTTCATAAATGTCTCGTCATTGAACCCACAAAGAAATCAATACAATGACCATATATTTTATTGCTTCTATCCCCTATTTTAAGTGGCAAACAGGAGTCAAGTTTACCATCAAAAAATGGCACAACTTCCAAACCATGCTTCTGAAACTGCATCTTTTTCAAAAAAAACATTGCCCACAACTTTTCACTGCATGGAGAGTGTTGTGTATGTACCTTTAAGGGAATAACTGGTCTCAGACTGCAGTACCGGCAGTGACCACCCCTGTATAAAAGGCCCTAGCAGGCTTCTGTAGTTTCAGTTTCCAGGT
This sequence comes from Somniosus microcephalus, assembly GCF_052327205.1. NCBI lineage: Eukaryota > Metazoa > Chordata > Chondrichthyes > Squaliformes > Somniosidae > Somniosus > Somniosus microcephalus. The sequence continues at coordinate 76,499,993 of NC_141000.1, forward strand.
TGTCTCCATTCAGTAAAGACTTGTTATAATCAACTCCTGCAGTCTGTGTCTCAATTATACACGGACATAATACTGGCGACGAGTAAGAAACGAACTTACCTGCAACTCGGCAGCACCTCAGACGACGTTATTGAAGGTCGAAGCCAGAAGAAAGAAAAAAAAAATCAAAAGAAACTCGAGAAATGGGCGTCGACCGTGGGCAACCGCCCTCCAAATCATTGAATTGAAAAGTGCAGGAGAGACTGTCGAAAGCCAGGCTTGGTCTCCAGTCTGTGGTTTCCCAGCTAATCGGGCTGGTGGCAGGTAGTGCACTGATCCTTCCTGGGCTGCGGCGGGCTAGAGCTCGATCGGGTGGCTCTGCAACGGGGCCGGGCAGCGAGTCGGGAAGCAAAGAGAGAGAGAGAGGGTGGAGCACACAGGGCGCGGCCGGTGCTTCGCAGCCGGGCAGCGTTCGGACCTAAGAAGAGGGAGGGAAGTGTCCCAGAGGGTCCGCTCCACGACGGGAATGGTTCTTCAATTAACGGAGCAAATATTGAAGCGCAATAGAAAAATAAAAATACCGCGGAGAGCAGCGTTGGCAGCAGCGGCAGCGGCGGGAAAGCGCGGAAGGCGCCATCTTAACTCGGCGGGGAAGAAGGAAAAGCGCGGGAGGCGCCATTTTGATCCATCGGGGATGAAGGAAAAGTGCGGGAGGCGCCATCTTAGATTTTCAAGATGCAATAGAAGACTGGACCATGTATGTGGAAAGAGTCGAGGTATATTGCGAGGCAAACGAAATAGCCGATGAGAAAAAGGCATCGGTATTGCTAAATTTAATGGGCGCAAGAATGTACGGCCTATTGTGGGACCTGATTACTCCAGCCAAACCGAAGGCGAAGAGTTTTAACGAAATTGTTGCTATCCTACAGGAACACCTAAATCCTACACCGCTGCTGATAGCAGAAAGATTTAAATTCCACAGGAGAAATCAGCATAAAAATGAGAGCAATGCTGATTACCTTACAGAACTACGCAAGCTATCAAAGCACTGCCAGTTCGGAGCAGGACTGGCAGATACCTTACGGGACAAATTTGTCTGTGGACTCCTGAGTGAAGGAACCCAGAAGAGGTTACTCTCAGAGAAAGAGCTGACGCTAAATAAGGCTTTCAGCGTGGCAGTATCGTACGAAGCAGCAGCAAGGGGAGCTGCGGAAATACAACAAAAGCCACAGGAATACGGCACCCACGAAATGACACGGGGATTTGCAAAATGTTATCGCTGCGGCAGAACAAACCATGACCAGGAGGACTGCTGGTCCAAGGACAAAATATGCAGGCAATGCGGAAAGATGGGACACATTGCACGAGTTTGCAGGTCTGGGAAGAAGACCAACGACAACAAAAAGGCTACTAAGGAACCGTACAGGAAAGTACAAAAGATGACGGACAGTAGTTCCGAAGACCAGATGAGCAATAGTGAATCCGGGAACAAGAGACTAAGCTGTCTCAAACTTCACAACGTAATCGCAAAAGAGGATCACCGAACCATTTGGGTCACCCTCACGATAGCAGGGTCCCAAGTCAAAATGGAATTGGATACAGGATCAGCTCTGACCGTCATGAATCGACGAGACTACGAGCGGCTCTTCTCACACATACCCTTGAGGGTCATCTGGGAGGGGTAAAAATGAAGAACTTAGCCAGAGCGTTTGTGTGGTGGCCGGGAATCGATAGAGAAATCGAAGAGATGACCAAGAGCTGTACAGGATGCCAGAAGGTCCAAAACGCCCCACCACAAGCCCCTCCACATCCATGGGAGTGGCCCTCATCTCCATGGCAAAGGGTGCACATTGATTTTGCTGGTCCCTTTATGGACTTGATGTTTTTAATTGCGGTGGATGCACATTCGAAGTGGCCAGAGGTAATAAAAATGTCCTCAACCACCACAGAAAAAACTATCACAGTCTTACGAACCATATTCGCCAGGAATGGGCTGCCTGAACAGATTTGCTCTGACAATGGACCACAGTTTGTGTCTGAAGAGTTCCGGAGGTTCTTAAAGAACAATGGTGTTAAGCATTACACATCCGCCCCATATCATCCAGCCACTAATGGATTGGCCGAGAGGTTTGTTCAAACATTCAAGAAGGTTATCAAGGCAATGTGTAATGAAGATATACCCCTACAACACAAACTTCTTGTTTGCCTACCGGAATGCGACACATGCGGTTACCAACCAAACTCCAGCCATGATGTTCTTCAATCGAAGACTACGATGCCGCTTGGATTTGGTTAAGCCAAACATCAGAAGAGATGTGGAGAATAGGCAGTTTCAGAATATGAATGAAAGGCCGACCAGGAGTTTTAAGATAGGTCAACCAGTTTTGGCCCGGGACTACCGCACAGAGAAATGGCAGCCAGGAACGATCTGTACACGGCAAGGACCTCTAATGTATACCGTGGACGTTGGAGAGAGCATTGTAAGACGCCCTGCTGACCAGATTCTAGAGTCACTGGAAAACGTCAACTCCACACCACGATCTGATACACCTGGCGATGAAACCGAAGTATCAATTGCATCTACCGCAGAATCGGTGATATTGGAAGCAGACGAACCAAACAACGACATTGATCCCGATGCAACCTTGCCAGAAGAACCTGATATCCCAAAGAGACGTTATCCAGACAGAATCAGGAAGCCTCCTCAAAGACTGAACTTATAATTGCTTAACATCAACCAATGTATCTAGCAACCGTAATTGTAATTGTAATTAGTTATTATTTAGTTGTTAAATGAATGTTATGTACTGTTTATCTAAAAGGGGAGGAATTGTTGTGTATGTACCTTTAAGGGAATAACTGGTCTCAGACTGCAGTACCGGCAGTGACCACCCCTGTATAAAAGGCCCTAGCAGGCTTCTGCAGTTTCAGTTTCCAGGTTGTCTCCATTCAGTAAAGACTTGTTATAATCAACTCCTGCAGTCCGTGTCTCAATTATACATGGACATAATAGAGAGGCTGCTATTTAACCTCCCTGCTGGTGAAACAATCTCAGACTAGACATCGGGCAGTTTTATCAACTAAAGGCTAAAACTATCCACTTGTACAGCTGATGAGGAAATAAAACATACTCTGCAGCAGGGGCTGGTGGACAGCAGTCAGGAAGAGGAACCGTGTCTGATTTAGTTATCCCTTCTTAGCTCAAGGACAATAAAGCTAATAATTATGCGCATTCAACCACTCTGAGATCAGCTAACTCAGCAATTTTCATGAGTGAGAAACCAAGGTGAAAGGTCAAGGTGCATCACCAATGGCTGAGAAAAGTAAAAGAGAAAATGAGGTAAATCAAGATGTAGTGATTAGGTGATGCCAAGCTTGGATTTTAAATGTCTGTAGATTGTACGAGGAAGGAAAGACTGAGCAGGTAGGGATTTCCACAGTCTTAAAGTCATAAGAAATAGGAGCAGGAATAGGCCATTTGGCCCTTCGTGCCTGTTCTGCAATTCAATAAGATTATGGCTGATCTTCTACCTCATCTCCACTTTCCTGCGCTATTCCCATATTCCTTGATTTCCTTAATATCCAAAAATCTATCTATCTCTGTCTTGAATATACTCAACAACTGAGCCTCCACAGCCCTCTGGGGTAGAGAATTCCAAAGATTCACCACCCTCTGAGTGAAGATATTTCTCCTCATCTTAGTTCTAAATGGCCGAGTCTGAGTGAGCAGATCTGCGGGAGGAATGGAGTCGGAGACCGGGGATAAAGGCAGCGCGGAGCAGAAACCCGGGAGTCTGAGTGAGCAGACCTGCGGATGAAACAGAGTCAGAGACCGGGGATAAAGGCAGCGCGGAGCAGAAGCCTGGGTGTCTGAGTGAGCAGACTGCCTGCGAGGGAGACGGTCGGCAAGCGACACAACGAATGAGTGACGTCAAAATTCAAAGGTGTCGCTGGCACAAGGGAGCTGAGAGGTGAGTATCGGGTGAGTATTTATGGTATTTTTTTTTGTTCTGTTTGAGTATATTTCTGCTAAGTAGTTCATAGCCTATCTAATAGAGGGACGTGCTGATTGATGGGTAGCTGTTGAGTGTTTCTTGTTAAGTTTAAAGTTTATTTCTGCTAAATTACCTCCCTAGTCTGGTAAATAGAGGCATGGCAGGGCAGCTCAGTCCCGTGATTTGCACATCCTGTGCCATGTGGGATAACCTGGACACTTCTTGCGGCTTGGATGACCACATGTGCAGGAAGTGTCGGCAACTGCAGCAACTCGAGCTCTGGGTTTCTAGAGGTGGTCACTCCGCAGCCTCAGAATGTGCAGGCAGCGAGGGACTGGGTGACCGCCAGACAGAGAAGGAGGACCAGGCAGGTAGGGCAGGAACCCTCAGAGTGCATCTATTTCACTAACCGGTTCACAGTTCTGGAAACTGGTGGGGTGATGGTTCCTCTGGGGAGAGCATCCAGAGTCAAGGCCACGGCACCACGGGTGGCTCAGCTGCACAGGAGGGGAGGAAGAAGCATGGAAGAGCAATGGTGATAGGGATTCATTAGTTAGGGGAACAGATAGGCGTTTCTGTGGACGCAGGCATGATTCCAGGATGGTATGTTGCCTCCCTGGTGCCAAGGTCAAGGAAGTCACTGAGCTGCTGCAGGACACTCTGAGGAGGGAGGGTGAACAGCCAGAGGTTGTTGTCCATATCGGTACCAACGACATAGACAGAAAGAGGGATGAGATCCTGCAGGCAGACTATAGGGAGCTAGGAAAGAGATTAAAAAGCAGGACCTCAAAGGTAGTAATCTCCGGATTACTCCCGGTGTCACGTGCTAGTGAGTACAGGAATAGGAGGATAGAACAGATGAATGCGTGGCTGGAGAAATGGTGCAGGAGGGAGGGCTTTAGATTCCTGAGACATTGGGACCATTTCTGGGGAAGGTGGGACCTGTACAAGCCAGACGGGTTACACCTCAACAGAGCCGGGAACAATATTCTCACGGGAAGGTTTGCTTGTGCTGTTGGTGAGGGTTTAAACTAGCTTGGCAGGGGGATGGGCACCAGTATATAGGAGTAGAAAAGAGGAATAAGGTGCATAAAAGTGTATGTTGGATAGTACTAGAGAAGAAAGTAGTACTAGAGGCAGAAGTAGTACCATATTAGATAGGAGCAAACTAAGAAAGACTACGAAAAATTCAAAAATGGGTTTAGAATGCATGTACGTAAACGCACAAAGTGTGGTGAATAAGGTTCGTGAGCTACAAGCTGAATTAGCCGTGTGGCAATATGATGTTGTGGCAATAACGGAAACATGGCTTAAAAACGGTGAGGACTGGGCACTTAATATTCAAGGGTACAAGGTGTTCAGAAAAGATAGGGAAGGAAAAAAAGGAGGTGGGGTGGCAGTGCTGATTAAGGAAGACATTGTAGTGTTGGAAAGGGAGGATGTTCTTGAGGGGACAAGGACAGAATCCATTTGGTTAGAGTTGAGGAGCAAAAAGGGTATGATCACGCTATTGGGGGTATACTGTAGGCCTCCAAATAGTGAGAGGGAGGTAGAGGACCAAATCTACAGGGAAATCGCAGAGTTATAGAGTGGTGATATTGGGGGACTTCAATTGCCCAAATATTGATTGGGATAATGCTAGGGTAAAGGGAAAGGAGGGGGAGGAATTTCTGAAATGTGTTCAGGAGAATTTCCTTGACCAGTATGTTCTTGGTCCAACTAGGAAGGAGGCATTGCTGGATCTGGTGCTGTGGAATGAGGTGGGCCAGGTCGACCAAGAGTCTGTGGCAGAACACTTGGGTACGAGTGATCATCGTATCATAAGATTTAGACTAGCAATGGAGAGGAGCGAGGAGCAAGGAACAAACTAGAGTGGAACTTCTAAACTGGAATCAGGCTAACTTCAATGGGATGCGAAAGGATCTAGCCAGGATAAAATGGAACCAAAGACTGACAGGAAAAACTGTAATGGAACAATGGGTGATCTTTAAGGAGGAGATGTTCCAAGTACAGGCTAGGTACATTCCAACAAGAGGGAACCAAAGCAAGGGCTCCTTGGATGATGAGGGAGATAGAGAAGATGATGAAACAATAAAAGAGGGTGTATGATGCATGTCAGGTGAATTCTTCAAGGGAGAACCAGATGAACTACAATAAGTTGAGAGGGGAAGTGAAGAGGAAAATAAGATTGGCAAAGAGAGAATATGAGAGTAGAATGGCAGTTAACATAAAAGGGAACCCAAAAATATTCTACCGGCATGTAAAGAGTAAACGGGTAGTGAGAGGCAGGGTGTGGCCTATTAAGGACAAAGAAGGTGATATATGCTTAGAGGCGCAGGGCAAGGCTAGAATACTCAATGAGTACTTTGTATTGGTGTTTATTAAGGAGATGGATGCTGACAATATCGATAGAAGTGGAAAAGGTAGAAGTAATGGAAGGGGTGAAAATTGATAGACAGGATGTAATAGAAAGGCTGGGAATGCTTAGAGTGGACAAGTCACCTGGTCCAGATGGCTTGCATTCCCTTGTTGCTAAGGGAATTGGGGGAGGAGATAGTGGAAGGGCTTGCCATAATTTTCCAATCTTCCCTAGATGCGGGGGAAGTGCCTGAGGATTGGAAGGTGGCAAATGTGACACCATTGTTCAAGAAAGGGTGTAAGGACAATCCTAGTAACTACAGGCTGGTCAGTTTAACATCAGTGGTGGGTAAAGGTTTAGAAACAATAATCAAGGAAAAAGATTAACGGGCACTTGGAGAGGTTTAAGGTAATTAAGGAGAGCCAACATGGATTTGTAAAAGGCAGATCATGTTTGACTAATCTAATTAAATTTTTTGATGAAGTAACAGAGAGGATTGATGAAGGGAATGCAATGGATGTTTTCTACATGGATTTTAGGAAGACGTTTGACAAAGTACCACATAGAAGGCTGGTTAACAAAATTGAGGCTCATGGAATAGGTGGGTCAGGAATTGGCTTAAGGATAGAAAACAGCGAGTTGTTGGAGGATGGTAGACAGTGGTGTTCCTCAAGGATCAGTGCTGGGGCCACTGCTTTTTTTGATATATATAAATGACCTGGAAATTGGAATACATAGTAGAATTTCTAAATTTGCCGATGACACCAAACTTAGGGGTGTGGCAAACAGTGAGGATGATACCAATCAACTGCAACAGGACATAGAAAGGCTAGCAGAATGGGCAGACAAGTGGCAGATGGAATTTAATACAGAGAAGTGTGAGGTGATGCATTTTGGCAGAAGGAACAGGGAGAGGCAATATACACTTAATGGCACAGTTTTCAAGAGTGTGCAGGGACAGAGGGACCTGGGAGTTAATGTGCACAGATCCCTGAAAGTGGCAGGACATATTAGGAGAGTGGTTAACTGGAGCATTGCGTCCAGTTCTGGTCACTACACTTTAGGAAGGATGTGAAGGTCCTTGAGAGGGTGCAGAGGAGATTTACCAGAACAGTTCAGGGAATGGGGCATCTTAGCTACAAAGACAGGTTGGAGAGACTGGATTTGTTTTCATTAAAGCAAAGGAGGTTGAGGGGTGATTTGATAGAGGTATACAAGATTATGATGGGTTTGGTTAGGCTAGATGGGAAAAGGCTGTTCCTACTAGTTAATGCTACAAGGATTAGGGGGCACAGATATAAGGTTTTGGGCAAGAGATACAGGGGGGATGTGAGGAAAAACTTATTTACGCAGCGAGTGATGAGGACCTGGAACTTGCTGCCGACAGAAGTGGTGGAAGTGGAGACACTCAATGTTTTCAAGGGGAGATTGGATAGGCACTTGAGAGAAATAAACTTGCAGGGCTACGGGGATAGAGCGGGGGAATGGGACTGACTGGATTGGTCTACAGCGAGCCGGCACGGACTAGATGGACCGAATGGCCTCCTTCTGTGCCGTTATGACTCTATGAACCCTTATTCTGCGACTGTGACGCCTGTTTATAGACTACCCACCCATGGAAAACATCCTCCCTGCATCTACCCTGTCAAGCCCTGTAAGAATTTTGTATGTTTCAATGAGATCACCTCTCATTCTTCTAAACTCTAGAGAATATAGGCCTAGTCTACTCAATCACTTCTCATAGGAAAATCCCCACATCCCAGGAACCAGTCTGGTGAACCTTCGTTGCACTCCCTCTATGGCAAGTATATCCTTCCTTAGTTAAGGAGAACAAAACTGTACACAATACTCCGGGTCTCACCAGGGCCCTATATAATTGCAATAAGACGTCTTTACTCTTATATTCAGATCCTCTTGTAATAAAGGCCAACATACCATTTGCTTTCCTAATTGCTTGCTGTACCTGCATGTTAAATCATTGATGCAGATTGTGAATAGCTGAGGTCCAAGCACTGATCCTTGCGGTACCCCACTAGTTACAGCCTGCCAACGCGAAAATGACACATTTATTCCTACTCTGTTTTCTCTGTCTTCTTCTCTATGATATAATTCTGTCCATTAACCAATCCTCAATCCATGCTAGTATATTGCCCCCAATCGCATGAGCCCTAATTTTGTTTAATAACCTCTTGTGTGGCACCTTATCGAATGCTTTCTGAAAATCAAAATACACCACATCCACTGGTTCCCCCTTATCTATTCTGTTAGTTACAACCTCAAAAAACTCTAACAGATTCATCAAACACAATTCCCCTTTCATAAATAAAAACAGAAAAAGCTGGAGATACTCAGCAGGTCAGGCAGCATCTGTGAAGAGAGAAACACAGTTAACATTTCAGGTCGATGCTGCCTGAGCTGTTGAGTATCTCCAGCATTTTCTGTTTTTATTTCAGAATTCCAGCATCTGCAGTATTTTCTTTTTATTTTCCCTTTCATAAATCCGTATTGGCTCTGCCCAATCCTATTATTATTTTCTAAGTGCCCTGTTACCACATCCTTAATAATAGATTCTAGCATTTTCCCTACTACTGATGTCAGGCTAACTGATCTGTAGTTCCCCGTTTTCTCTCTCCGTCCTTTCTTAAATAGTGGGGTTACATTTGCTAACTTCCACTCCGTGGGAACCGTTCTAAAATCTGTGGAATTTTAGAAAATGACAACCAATGCATCCATTATCTCTATAGCGACCTCTTTCAAAACCCTAGGATGTAGGCCATCAAGTCCAGGGGATTTATTGGCTTTCAGTCCCATTAACTTCTCCAGTACAGTACTATTTTTTTACTAATACAGGTAGACTACCCTTTATCCGAACTTCCGAAAACCGAAACCCTCTAAAAACCGAAGGTTTTTTCGGTCAGCGTAAGTCGTGCGCACGACATGACCAGAGTGGCGCACGACTTACAGGCCTAGCCGGATAAGGGATAGTGTAGCATTTTTCCGCACTTCTGAAAACCGAAATCGCTCAGCGTAAGTCGTGCGCACGACCCCGACCCCCGCCGACCCCCACCCCCAACCCCCCGCCGAACCCGACCCCCGCCGACCCCGACCCCCACCGACCCCCGACCCCCCCCGCCGAACCCCACCCCCGCCGACCCCCACCCCCGACCCCGCCCCATTTCGGATAAGATATAGTGTACCAGCCTTTATCCGCACATCCGAAACCAGAAAACCTCTGAAAGCCGAAAGTGGCGCAAAGCATGACTTCTGAAAACCGAAATCGCTCAGCGTAAGTCGTGCGCACGACCACGACCCCCCGCCGACCCCCACCTCCGACCCCCCCGCCGACCCCGATCCCCCGCCGACCCCCACCCTTTCAGACAAGGGATAGTGTATCCTTTATCCGCACTCCCGCAAATCGAATTACTCTGAAAACCGAAGTGTTTTCGCTCACCTTCCGGAATCCGAAATTTTCCGAAAACCGAAACACGGCTGGTCCCGAGGTTTTCGGATAAAGGATAGTCTACCTGTACTCATTTCTTTCAGTTTCTCATTCTCGCTAGACTCTTGGTTCTCCACTATTTCCGGGAAGTTTTTTGCATCTTCTTCCGTGAAGACAGACATAAAGTACTTTTTTCATTTCGCTGCCATTTCCTTATTCCCCTTTATAATTTCTCCTGTCTCAGCCTGTAAGGGACCCACATTTACTTTCGCTAATCTTTTCCTTTTTACATACCTATAGAAGCTTTTACAGTCTGTTTTTATGTCTCTCGCTAGTTTACTCTCATATTCTATTTTCCCTTTTTTTAAATCAATTTCTTGGTCCTCCTCTGCTGAATTCTAAAATCCTCCCAATCCTCAGGTTTGCTATTCTTTTTGGCAACATTATAAACCTCTTCCTTTGATCTAATACTATCAATAACTTCTCTTGTTAGCCACGGTTGGACCACTTTTCCTGTGGTGTTTTTGTGCCTTAAAGGAATGTATATTTGTTGTAAATTATGTATTAATTCTTTAAATGCTAGCCATTGCTTGTCTGCCATCATACCTTTTAATGTAGTTTCCCAATCTACCTTAGCCAACTCGTCCCTCATACCTACGTAGTTTGCTTTGTTTAGATTTAAAACCCTAGTTTCGGATTTAACTAAATCACTTTCAAACTCAATATAAAATTCAATCATATTATGGTCACTCTTCCCTAAAGACCCCCTTAAGAACATAAGAAATAAGATCAGGAGTAGGCCTTACGGCCCCTTGAGCCTGCTCCGCCATTCAATAAGATCATGGCTGATCATCGACCTCAACTCCACTTTCCCACCCGATCTCCATATCCCTTGATTCCCCTAGAGTCCAAAAATCTATCTATCTCAGCCTTGAATATACTCAAAGACTCAGCATTCACAGCCCTCTGGGGCACAGAAGTCCAAAGATTCACAACCCTCTGAGTAAAGAAATTCCTCCTCATCTCAGTCTTAAATGGCCGACCCCTTATCCTGAGACTATGCCCCCTAGGTCTAGACACTCCAGCCAGGGGAAATAACTTCTCAGCATCTACCCTGTCAATCCCCTTCAGAATCTTGTATGTTTCAATGAGATCACCTCTCATTCGTCTAAACTCCAGAGAATATAGGCCCATTCTACACAATCTCTCATCTTTAGACAGTCCTCTCATCCCAGGAATCAATCTAGTGATCCTTCGTTGCACCACCTCCAAGGAAAGTATATCCTTCCTTAGATAAGGAGACCAAAACTGTGCACAGTACTCCAGGTGTGGTCTCACCAAGGCCCTGTACAATTGTAGCAAGACTTCCTTACTCTTATACTCCAACCCCCTTGCAATAAAGGCCAACATGCCATTTGCCTTCCATATTGTTTGCTGTACCTGCATGCTAGCTTTCTGTGTTTCTTGCATGAGGACACCCAAATCTCTCTGAACACCAACATTTGAAAGTTTCTCACCATTTAAAAAAATTCTGTTTTTCTATTCTTCCTACCAAAGTGAATAACCTCACATTTCCCTACATTATACTCCATCTGCCACCTTACTGCCCACCCACTTAGTCTATCTATATCCCTTTGCAAACTTCTTGTGTTCTCCTCACAGCTTACTGTCCCACCTAGCTTTGTATCATCAGCAAACTTGGATACATTACACTCGGTCCATTCATCTAGGTCATTAATATAGATTGTAAATAGCTGAGGCCCCAACACTGATCCTTGCGGCATCCCACTAACCCGAAAATGATCTGTTTATCCCTAATCTCACTTTTCTGTCCGTTAACCAATCCTCTATCCGTGCTACTTTACTACAAAGCTATTAATTAACTCTTTCTCGTCGCACAATACTACATCTAAAATAGCAGTGTGAAGACCCACACCAATTTGCAGGTGCGCCCAGGTCACTGCTAAATTTGGCAGGGCCTTTTTTTTAGGCAACAATGGTGGCCGCCTGAAATGACCGCAGGTCTCATCTCAATATTGAAATCAGGCTCCTGCACCTATTTCTGGACCCATTTGGAAAATTGGTTAACAGTAATGGGAGCTTGTGTTGACGCAAGCTCCAACTAATTTTTCAGGCTGTACAGCGGTCTAACCAGCTGCCCTTAAAGAGACCTAGAGGCCATGGAAGAAGCCTGCAGGTGAGTTTTTTCAACTTACATTAATGTGGAGCCAAGAAGGAGCAGGGGTGCTTCTCCTCACTGTACATTAAGTCTGCCACTGCTCACCCCTCTCCCGATCGCCTTCCCCCCCAAATGCACCTGTGGGCCTTGGCCGGCATCTGAACCACGACTAGCAAGTTGTGTTGGTGCGCCCAATTGGAGCCTGCAGCTCACCAAAATTATGATGATGAGGACCGAGGAGCAGTTCAGGACAGTCCTCGGGCCTCTCTGCACTGGCGTGCCTTGGCAGCGCACCGCACAAATCGTGCCCAGTTTCTGGCGCTAATGAATTCAGGCCCCTGTGTTTCTTGGAGGCAGCTTTAGCAATGGAGGAGATGTCAGACTTCCATTTGAGGTTTGAGACGATAGTGAGATCAAGAATATAAATATCAAATCAAATCAATTTTATTTGCCATATGTATTACTACAATGGAATGTTTTTACTCCCCGATCACTTCCACAATAGGCTGTGGGAGCTCACAGAGACACGTCGCTATTCTACAGCGCCATGTTCAGTAAAAGTCAATTCAATTGCGTCCAATGGCAGTGGGAACGCGATGTCCATCAGCCGCTCCGTCTCCGCGGACTCCTCCTCCCTGTTGCCGGCTCCACAATATGGTGTCCTTCTTCTCACGCTCACCGTCTGGCCTCAGGTCTCCATGCCCGGCTCTCCCTCCTTCCCCTCGAACTGCGAGCTTCCCGCACTGTCGCCGGTTCAAATTTGCAACAGCTCGGGGTCTGCCTCTCACGCTCACGTCCGGCCTCCAACCGCCATGCCCGGCTCCCCCACTCCTAGTCCGAAACAGAAATTCACGACGAGTAGCTGCCGGGTTCACAGACCAGTTACTGAACCTAGGATCCTTCTGGGTTATATAGCTGAGTATCACAGATGAGGAGTTATTAGAGTGCCAATAGGACTGGCGTTGAACTGGTATTACTAGTTTGTTGAAGTTTCGGGTTCTGGTTAAAAGTAGTTTACTTGATGTCTTAAGTGATTTTTTTATATGGTTGTAGGACTTTGTATATTGTGGTGTTATTTAGTGTTAAACTGTTGTTCAGTCCCTCAAGTTCACTGCATCATGTAGGCGTGTGTTGAAACCATCTTCATTTCCTATTTTCCTTAATGTCAAGGCAGTATGGGGGGGCGATTTTCGCTGAATACTTTAGGCGCTAAAGAGACGGCTAAGATGGGGTCTTAAGCTGAAACGCTGATTTAGCCCGCATTTAGCGCAAGATGGCATCTTGGTAAAGGAGTTGATGTCAGCACTAGGAACAGCCGCCCGGAGGCTCGTTAAACAGCTGATTGTCACTTAAAATGCTTGCTAGCGCTCATTAAAGAGGTTGCATGGCATTTTGGTGACTAGCGCTTCAACACCCTGTCATAACAGCGACCAACTGTTTGGGAGTAAACACGGTGTTGATGTCAATTTCAAGCACTACTTAAAGGGATACTCACCATTTCATGGTGATTCCTGCTGGAGCTGTGAAGAGGACCTTTGAAACACATCGGGAGACATTCTGAGGCACTTTGTCAAGACTTCACCAACACTCAAGTAATATTTATTCCGGAAATTCTCTGAGGTCTTCACCTATAAAGAGTGCGTGCTGTGCTACTCCACCTTATTGTACACCTTATAGGAATCACCAGGAGAAAGGGAGTGCTTGGTCATTGGTGTCTTGCTAGGGGTCCCCCTTGGTCTGGATGAGGAATGGGAGGAGGATATATTTTTTTATTCGTTCCTGGGATGTGGGCATCACTGGCAAGACCAGCATTTATTGCCCATCCCTAGTTGCCCTTGAGAAGGTGGTGGTGAGCCGCCTTCTTGAACCACTGCAGTCCGTGTGGTGAAGGTATTCCCACAGTGCTGTTAGGGAGGGAGTTCCAGCATTTTGACCTAGCGACAATGAAGGAACGGCGATATACTTCCAAGTCAGGATGGTGTGTGACTTGGAGGGGAACTTGGAGGTGGTGGTGTTCCCATGCGCCTGCTGCCCTTGTCCTTCTAGGTGGTAGAGGTCGCTGGTTTGGGAGGTGCTGCCGAAGAAGCCTTGGCAAGTTGCTGCAGTACATCTTGTAGATGGTGCACACTGCAGCCACGGTACGCCAGTGGTGGAGGGAGTGAATGTTTAAGGTGGTGGATGGGTTGTCAATCAAGCGGGTTGCTTTGTCTTGGATGGTGTCGAGATTCTTGAGTGTTGTTGGAGCTGCACTCATCCAGGCAAGTGAAGAGTATTCACACTCCTGACTTGTGTTTTGTAGATGGTGCAAAGGCTTTGGGGATTCAGGAGGTGAGACACTCACCGCGGATTATCCAGCCTCTGACCTGCTCTTGTTGCCACAGTATTTATGTGGCTGGTCCAGTTAAGTTTCTGGTCAATGGTGACCCCCAGGATGTTGATAGTGTGGGGATTCAGCGATGGTAATGCCGTTGAATGTCAAGGGGTGGTGGTTAGATGCTCGCTTGTTAGAAATAGTCTTTGCCTGGCACTTGTGTAATGCGAATTGTAATGATCAATAACATGTCATTCTAGAGTGGTACACTAGATGGAGTGTGCTGCTCCACAGCCGTGGCAGCAGTAGCACAACAGATCCACAACAGCACCAGCACAGAGAGCACCAGGGTGGTGGTTAATATCCAACGAGGTATCCCCGCATTCCTTGGCAAACACTCCAAGACACTTTGGTTTTCCTGTTCATGACCCTCTTTCAAATACAACCCATTTCCATGTTCCTTTCTGAAAGCTTTTCGAGTATCATCATAAATAGCCTTGGCTATATGATCTGACAGTGCCTGAGAAGTTTCTTTTACATCATCTGCTTGCAGCTCAAATTGTGGAACCATAAACTGTACATCAGGCTCAGACTGGAATACAACTACTTTGCCATCATCAGTTTGCAGGTAGAAGGTCCACGAGGTGAAGTAGCTCTGAGCCGAATTAATTAAGTCACTGCAGAAAGCAGACATTATGCTGATGGGGTAAACAAAGTGGATTTTTGGCACCATGGACATGAGCTGTTTCTGTCTCTGTTCAGCAAACGGAAGCTGGTTTTCACATCCCAAGTTGCAAGCACATTGTTCATCTTGCTGTTTATACGCTTCAGCACATGCAGATTCACATTCATTCTTGGTTCGGTTTAAGTCAGCACCATCATCCACGAACTGACAGATGTTATTGATCATTACACGAATGTTACCTGCCACTTATCAGCCCAAACCTGAATGTCGTCCAGGTCTTGCTGCATGCGGGCATGGACTGCTTCATTAACTGAGGAGTTGCGAATGGCACTGAACACTGTGCAGTCATCAGCGAACATCCCCATTTCTGACCTAATGTTGGAGGGAAGGTCATTGATGAAGCAGCTGAAGATGGTTGGGTCTAGGACACTGTACTTTGGAATTCCTGCAGCAATGTCCTGGGGCTGTGATGATTGACCTCCAACCAACACAACCATCTTCCTTTGTGTTAGATATGTCTCCAGCCAGTGGAGAGTTTCCCCCCACCCCCCGATTCCCATTGACTTCAGTTTTACTAGTGCTCCTTGATGCCACACTCGATCAAATGCTGCCTTAATGCCAAGGACAGTCACTCTCATCTCACCTCACCTCTTGAATTGAGCTCTTTTGTCCATGTTTGGACCAAGACTGTAATGAGGTCTGGAGCTGAGTGGTCCTGGCGGATCCCAAACTGAGCAGGGTATTGGTGAGTCAGTGCCACTTGATAGCACTGTCGACGACACCTTCCATCACTTTGATGATGATTGAGAGTAGACTGATGGGGCGGTAATTGGCAGGCTTGGATTTGTCCTGCTTTTTGTGGACAGGGCATACCTTGGCAGTTTTCCACATTGTCGGATAAATGCCAGTGTTATTGCTGGAGCACAAGTCTACAGCATGACAGCTGGGATGTTGTCGGGGCCCACAGCCTTTGCTGTATCCAGTGCATTCAGCCATTTCTTGATATCACGTGGAATCGAATTGGCTGAAGACTGGCTACTGTGGTGGTGGGGACCTCAGGAGGAGGCCGATATGGATCATGCACTCGGCATTTCTGGCTGAAGATGGTTGCAAATGCTTCAGCTTTGTCTTTTGCACTCGTGCTGGGCTCCACTATCATTGAGGATGGGGATATTCATGGAGCCTCCTCCTCCTGTTAGTTGTTTAATGGTCCACCACCATACACAACTGGATGTGGCAGGACTAGAGCTTTGATCTGATCCGTTGATTGTAGGATCGCTTAGCTCTGTCTATTGCATGCTGCTTCCACTTTTTAGCATGCATGTAGTCCTGTGTTGCAGCTTCCCCAGGTTGGCACCGCATTTTTAGGTATGACTGGTGCTGCTCCTGGCATGCTCTTCTACACTCCTTATTGAACCAGGGTTGGTCCCCTGGCTTGATGGTAATAGTAGAGTGAGGGATATGCCGGGCCATGTGGTTACAGATTGCGATGGAATACAATTCTGCTGCTGCTGATGGCCCACAGCACCTCATGGATGCCCAGTTTTGAGCTGCTAGATCTGTACTGAATCTATCCCATTTAGCATGGTGGTAGTGCCACACAACACGATGGAGGGTGTCCTCAGTGTGAAGACGGGACTTCGTCTCCGCAATGACTGTGCGGTGATCACTGCTACCAATGCTGTCATGGACAGATGCATCTGCGACAGGTAGATTGGTGAGGATGAGGTCAAGCAGGTTTTTCCCTCATGTTGGTTCTTTCACCACCTGTCGCAGGCCCAGTCTGGCAGCTTCAGGACTCGGCCAGCTCGGTCAGTAGTGGTGCTACCGAGCCACTCTTGGTGATGAACGTTGAAGCCCCCACCCAGAGTACATTCTGTGCCCTTGCTACTCTCTAGTGCTTCTTCCAAGTGGTGTTCAACATGGAGGAGTACTGATTCATCAGCTGAGGGAGGGCGGTAGGTGATAATCAGCAGGAGGTTTCCTTGCCCATGCTTGACCTGAAGCCAT
The DNA here is from genome assembly GCF_052327205.1 of Somniosus microcephalus. Classification (NCBI taxonomy): domain Eukaryota; kingdom Metazoa; phylum Chordata; class Chondrichthyes; order Squaliformes; family Somniosidae; genus Somniosus; species Somniosus microcephalus. The sequence goes on from NC_141000.1 coordinate 76,516,950, forward strand.
GAGACTTCATGGGGTCCGGAGTCAATGTTGAGGACTCCCAGGGCCACTCCTTCCCGACTGTATACCACTGCCACCACCCCTGGTGGGTCTGTCCTATCGGTGGGACAGGACATACCCGGGGATGGTGATGGAGGAGTTTGGGACATTGGCTGAAAGGTATGATTCTGTGAGTATGACTACGTCAGGCTGTTGCTTGACTAGTCTGTGGGACAGCTCTCCCAATTTTGGCACAAGTCCCCAGATGTTGGTGAGGAGGACTTTCCAGGGTTGTTATGTCTGTAGCCGGTGCCGAGGGGTACATCCGGTTTTAATCTTATTGTTTTTCGTAGTGGTTTTTTACAACTGAGTGGCTTGCTGGGCCATTTCAGAGGGCAGTTAAGAGCCAGATAAGGTAAGGACGGTAGATTTCCTTCCCCAAAAGACATTAGTGAACCAGGTGGGTTTTTACAACAATCCGATAGTTTCATGGTCATCATTATTGATACTATTTTTTTATTCCAGACTTTTTTAATTAGCTGAATTTAAATTCCCCAGCTGCCGTGGTGGGATTTGAACTCATGTCTCTGGATCATTAGTCCAGGCCTCTGGATTACTCGTCCAGTAACATAACCACTATGCTACCATTCCTCTATGACGAGGCCAGGCAGAGCAGCACCATCTGCTGCAGGGGAGAGGGACAGGAGGTTGAGGGGGGGGAGGTGATGCCCTTGCCCCCTGCAGATTCAGCGCATCCCTCCTCCTCTGGACCTCCTCCACCAGCATCTCCAGTGCCACATCCGAGATCCTGTGCACCCTCTCCCTCGGTTCCTGAGCCAACCTGCAATGTGCCACTGTGCCAGCCAGAGCACTCCACACCTTCAGTTGAAGTGGGTGCGAGGAGCCCACATATACTGTTCCATGAAAATTCCGTCTAATCTGTTCAGCACCTGTAGGCAAGTTCAAATTATGGTAATCAGCAATTAGAACCAGAATTGTGGGCTAAATCCAGACTTTCAAACAGGCATGTCTTATTAGCACAGCACAACCACAACGTGCGTGGATTCTTTAGCGCAGTCAAGACCGCCTACGGCCCAAGCACCCAAGGCCCTACCCCACTGCGGGCCAAGAACGGAGAGGTACTCATCGAGGACAGAGAGGCAGTCAGTGCCCGCTGGAAGGAGCACTTCGAAGATCTCCTTAACCACGACTTTGTCTTCGACACGAGTGTCCTCAACTCCATCCCACAGCATGCTACCCGCCACCAGCTCAGCACAACCCCAGCCTGGCATGAGGTTGAAAAGGCCATCCGACAACTAAAGAACAACAAGGCCTCAGGAGCAGATGGAATCCCTGCCGAGGCACTAAAGCATGGCGGAGAAGCACTACTGGCGCAAATTCATGAACTCATTTCTCTTATCTGGAAGGAGAGCATGCCAGGGGATCTCAGAGACACCGTAATTGTGACCATCTTCAAGAAAGGTGACAAGTCCGATTGCAGTAATTACAGAGGAGTTTCCCTGCTGTCTGCCACAGGGAAAGTCATCGCAAGAATCCTCCTCAATTGCCTTCTCCCAGTGGCCGAAGAGCTCCTCCCAGAGTCGCAATGCGGATTCCGCCCACTAAGGGGCACAATGGACATGGTCTTCACTGCACGTCAATTACAAGAGAAATGCAGGGAACAGTACCAACCGCTGTACATGGCCTTCTTTGATCTCACAAAGGCCTTCGACACTGTCAACCATGAAGGATTATGCAGTGTCCTCCTCAAATTCGGCTGCCCTCAAAAGTTTGTCACCATCCTCCACCTGCTTCATGACGACATGCAAGCCATGATCCTGACCAACGGTTCCATCACAGACCCAATTCACGTACAAACCGGGGTCAAGCAAGGCTGTGTCATCGCACCAACGCTCTACTCGATCTTCCTTGCTGCAATGCTCCATCTCACCCTCAGTAAGCTCCCCGCTGGAGTGGAGCTAATTTACAGGACAAGCGGGAAACTGTTCAACCTCCATCGCCTCCAGTCCAGATCCAAGGTCGTCCCATCCTCTGTCGTCGAATTACAGTATGCAGACGACGCTTGCATCTGCACTCACTTGGAGGTCGAACTCCAAACCATCGTCAACACCTTCACCGAAGCGTATGAGAGCATGGGCCTTACACTAAACATCCGTAAGACAAAGGTCCTTTACCAACGTGCCCCCGCCACACAGTACTGCCCCCCCCCCCCCCCCCCACCGATTATCAAAATCCACGACAAGGCCTTGGACAACGTGGACCACTTTCCATACCTCGGGAGCCTACTGTCAACAAGGGCAGACATCGATGACGAAGTCCAACACCGCCTTCAGTGTGCCAGTGCAGCCTTCGGTCACCTGAGGAAGAGAGTGTTTGAAGACCAGGACCTCAAACCCGGCACTAAGCTCATGGTCTACAGAGCAGCAGTGATACCTGCCCTGCTGTATGCCTCAGAGACATGGACCATGTACAGCAGGCACCTCAAATCACTGGAGAGGTACCACCAACGCTGCCTCCACAAGATCCTGCAAATCCATTGGCAGGATAGGCGCACCAACGTCAGTGTTCTTGCTCAGGCTAACATCTCTAGCATTGAAGCTCTGACCACGCTCAATCAGCTCCGATGGACGGGTCACATTGTCCGCATGCCCGATACGAGACTCCCAAAACAGGCGCTCTACTTGGAACTCCGACACGGCAAGAGAGCCCCAGGTGGGCAGAGGAAACGCTTTACGGACACCCTCAAAGCCTCCTTGAAAAAGTGTAACATCCCCACCGACACCTGTGAATCCCTGGCCCAAGACCGCACAAAGTGGAGGAGAAGCATCCGGGAAGGCGCCGAACACCCCGAGTCTCTTCACCGGGAGCAAGCGGAAGCCAATCGCAGGCAGCGCAAGGAGCGCACGTCAACCCAAGCACCCCACCCACTCGCCCCTTCAACCACCGTCTGCCCCACCTGTGACAGAGTCTGTAGGTCATGCATTGGACTGATCAGTCACCTGCAAACTCATTTTTAATGTGGAAGCAAGTCATCCTCGGTTCCGAGGGACTGCCTAAGACTGGAGAGATCCCTTTAGAGCCTGTTTTTTCACCCTTTGGCCAAAATAACCCTAATCTCCTGATCAAACTAGTCTATTTCTTTACTAAAATAAAATCAGAAAATGCTGGACCTGAAATGTTAACTATGTTTCTCTCACCACAGATCCTGCTTGATGTGCTGAGTGTTTTCCAACATTTCCTGTTTTTAGTTCAGATTTCCAGCGTTTGCAGTATCTAGCTTTTTTTTCTATTTCTTTACTAAATGCTTGAAGTTTACAACTACTTTGTTAGATTACAGTCGATTCGATAATTTAATAGCTAAGTAGGAAATAGTTGTTGCTTGTGTTATGCTAAACTTGCAGTTTTTTCTAGTTATGACTCTAGATTATGAATGAACACAATCGTTTTTCTCTTCTCATGGTTCCATACTAAGAACCTCTCATATCATCCCACTGATCTCCATGATTTAAAATGTAAATTGTGGCCTAAAAATTGAATTGTGTTGCACACATTTTACAGGTGTAAAACGGGCGCCTAAGGATCCAATAGGGCAGGCGGGATGTGCACGCTTATTCCATGCCAGAAGTACACCACCTGCCACATTGGTAAAGGCTCCTCCATAGGTGTCCAAGGTATGTGCCAGAAACAGGCTTTAGCCATGCATATGCAAATAGGGGCCCTAACACTATTTGAGGCCCTTTTGCAAAATTGGATTGCACACGACCGCTGCCTGCACCGTGTATGTTGTAGTCAGTTTCTTCAGGCGCTTGGCAGCCAAACCAGTGGTCCTTAAGGTAAGTCTAATTTATTTATTTATCTTATATTGTGGAGCTGGGAGGAGTAGGAGTGCTTCATAGGCTGCTGCTAGCCACCACTTGCTCCCCTCCTGATTGCCTCACCCACCCCCTATACTTTTCTTGTGACCTCGGCCAGCGTTCAAGTCAGACAATCTTGGTGCCTCCTTGGACCGGTGAGCTGCCTCTGGGGCCATGACTGGTGCACTGTAAGATCATCATGGATTAGTTGATTTTTAGAATACTTGGGGCGATTTCCCCAATAGAGGCGGGTTTCGGTTTGGGTGGGTTCCAAACTCTCCTCCACTTAGAGGTGGGAAAAAATTGTGATTTTTTCCCACCCCTAATTGGCCAGTTGATTTCAGAGGTGTGGGTTGCCCTTGGCCAATTAGTGTTTTGGGACAGAAACTCGCCTCTGCTGACATCACTTATCCAGCTTCATTTAAGGGCTGCTTGCTGCATTGGCTCATTCCACTGGATTTTGGTCGATGGTGCACCACCTCCAACATTTTTTCAGCTTCAACAATGGCCAACCCCAAGGCAAGGGCCTCCCCGAGGTTCTCGGATGAGGCGCTGGAAATATTGGTTGAGGGGGCGAGAGCTAGCAGGGAGGTGCTTGTCCCCTCATCTGGGAGGAAGAGGCCTCCCAAAGAAACCAAGGCTGTCTGGGTACAGCTGGCAAGGGAGATCACCTCCAGGTGTGCAGCAGAACATGGCTGCAGTGCCGTAAAAGGTTCAATGACCTTGTAAGATCAGGCAAAGTGAGTATACCTTCAGCTTGACTCTCCTTCAGCTCCCCTTCTCCTCTCATCACCAGCACTCTGCATTGTCAACCTTCTCCTCCACATTCCACTTTACCCTTACAATCCTTGCACCCTTCACCATGCCAATCACTTGACTATTCGACTATGTTGCCCTCACACTCCCTTTCAATGTTATGCAATGACAACAACTAACAACGCACAGGGAGGGCCCTTGGACATGGAACCTCACTCCATCTCTGTCTCCTTCTAAGCATCTATGCTCTGGATCTCTACACTCACTCCATCATTCTCATTCCAACTCCACTTGTCTCCCTCACTGCAGGAAAAGAGAGCCCACAATAGAAGGGAAAGGGCGAAGACAGGAGGAGGGCCACCTTCCATAGCCCTTCTCACCCAGGCTGAAGAGGCGGCCCTGGACATTGCCGGTGCAGAGGTGGAGGTGGAAGTGGGGGACAGACAGACAGGCGAGGCAGAGCAAGCTGGTGACAGAATAGTTTTGGCTCTATCTCATTTACACTGCTTGAGCAACTGAATGGCTGCTGGTGTACATTATCAGAATGCCACTTGAGCATCTGCACTATTGTATGTGCATGCCAGACTTCTGTCAAATGCCTAACGTTTGGGGAGCCCTCACAGGCTCGTAAACCCAGAGGATGCCCGCCAAAGGTGTCAAAGCAGGAGCAGCATGAAAGTGAGCAAGGGGCCTCCACTTCTGCTGAAGCCACCGGGGGAGCACCACGAGCATGCGTAAGAGAAAAATAAACCACCATTAGTCACAGGGGTACCACTTGGGTGAAGGTTTATGTGTATTGATGAAATGCCATCCCTGCTTGAAAGTATAAAAATGATTTGATAGCAAACTGTTGGCGTGATGGCATCTGTTATTTCACTTTAGGCAGCTCTATATTGCGGGCTCCGCAACACTTGCGTGGTCAGGTTGGTGGCCAGAGTGAAAGGAGGCCAGAGAGTTATGTTCATTGTCTATCATGTCTTAAGATGGAGCCAAGGACATGTGCCAACGTGGGCAACCTATGCAAATCTGGCCAGGATAAGTGCATGCCTTGCATCATGGGCAGCCACGTGCTCGCGTGCTGCTACTGGTCGATAGGCCGACGCTCGGTCCTCCTCTTCCTCCTCCTCATCCTCATCTGAGGAGGCTATGAACTGAGCCACTTGCTCATCAAGAAGCTGCAAACCACGACGCTGTGCTATGTTGTGCAGTGCACAGCAAACCACGGCCATTCTGGACACCCTGGCTGCTGAATACTGCAGGGCTCCACCTGATCTGTCAAGGCATCGGAATCGCATCTTCAACAAGCCAATGGTTTGCTCAATGATGGACCTGGTCGAAATGTGGCTGGCATTGTAGCGCTCTTCAGCCTCGTTAGCTGGCCTCCTTATCGGCGACATTAGCCATTTCTTCAGGGGTAGCCCTTGTCACCCAGGAGCCATCCGTTAAGTTGGTTTGGCGGATTGAAGAGCGGAGGAACACTAGAGTTCCGCAGGATGAAAGAGTCATGGCAACTACCACAAAACTTGGGGCAAACATGCAAAATCTCCTTCTTGTGGTTACACACCAGCTGTACGTTGAGGGAGTGGAAGCCCTTGCGGTTGACAAAGGTAGCTGGGCTGTGATGGGGTGCCCTAAGGGCCACATGTGTACAGTCTATGATGCCCTGCACCATTGGCAAGCATGCCATATTTGCAAAGCCAACTGACCGCGCGGTTACACTTGCTTGATCCCTTGAGAAGTGGATGTAATCGTGGGCCTTTGCGAAAAGGGCATCGGTAACCTGCATGATGCAATTGTGGGTGGCTGACTGGGAGGTGCCGCTGATGTCTGCTGATGATCCCTGGAAGGAGCCCGAGGCAAAAATGTTGAGTGCAATGGTGACTTTGACAGCCACTAGTAAGGGGTGTCCACCCGCTCCCCTGGTGCAGCAGTGCGCAGATGTCTCCGACAACCTCTCACGAAAGTCTCAGCCTCCTTTGGCACTGCTGCTCACTCATGTTGAGGTAGCTCATCCTCTGTCTGTAAACCCTGAGAGGGGGGTGTCTCCTGCGGTGATGCGCTTCCATGCGCTGGCGCCTTCTGCCCTGTGCAGCATCAGGTGGGTGAGCAGGAGGTTGGGGCTCCTGCTGCTGAGCTGCCTGGTTCTGCTGCTGAGCTGCCTGGTTCTGCTGCTGTCGTTGCTGCTCCTCATCCGAATCTGAGCTCCATGGTGAAAGGAAATAAATGGTTCCCATGCTGCTGGCAGATACCTCCGTTGGGGAAGCGCTCAGTCCAAGCAGGGAGAGGGTCTTCCAAGAAGGTCCCACAGTTGAGAGATAGAAGCTGCAGCACCTCCAACTTCGGTAGCCCTGCTAAAAGTGTTGAAAGACTTTTGGAACAAAAGTTCTGCCACCTACAACTGATCCCTGATGAATGCTCCATTTTAATGGTGGAGCTTCAGCTGTGAGGAGGCCACCCACTTGTTAACCCGCCAGGTTTAGCTGGCGTGGTTTAGGAGGGTCGTGGAACACGCTGAAAATGTGGTAAAATAACAAGGGCCTGTCAAAATAAGATTATAGAGGCCCTTAATTACGGGTCTTAACTACCTCACTGGACTGATGGAGGTGGGACCCAATCGCATCCATCAAAACCGCCTCCGGCAAAATTGCGCGGAGGTGGGATGGAGACGGGTTCCGAATCCGCACTGTTTTTGCCATTTTGCCAACTGTCCCACCTCCAAACCCACCTCCTCGGGGCTGGGAAAATCACCCCCAATTTGTTTTAATATCTTATCATTAATATCTTATAATCATCAGTAATAGATTTATAATCATGTGTAAGAATTGAAAGTAGAAGTCTGCAATCATCAATTGTATGTAATGATAACCCTGAATTATATACGACATGTAACCCTTTTGCTTATAATTAAAGGTCTGTGAGTAAGCTGTAACCAGGCAGCCTGGAGTGAGAAAGATGATTGCCATGGTCGAATAGGGAAGCTGTGGGTGAAAGTTGGATATTAGCCAACAGTAAGGATGAGACTTGGGAGGAGAAATTCATTATAGCCCCGTTTGGGGCGCTAAATTTTAAAAGTTTGGAAAATTAGCACCAGGCGCCCAGTCGCAATGGCGCCCAATTTCGCTAGCCTGGGAAGCAAGGTCAGGTGTAGCTGCCACTGTGTTGGAATGTTATGATGTTTGCAGTGAATTAAAAACATAGGCCTCTCACAGAAACAGCAAGGACGCCATATCTCTACTGTAATGTATGTACCTTTAAGGGGGAGAACTACTTTTTACAGCTCATGTATACTGTAGTACCAGCAGTGACCACACCTGTATATAACGTTGAGTAGTAATCTGTACAGTTCAGTTGCAGTTTGAACCACGTTGAGTAAACACCTGTTCTACCGTTCTCTGCAGTCCTTTTCTTATTATTACACGGACGTAACAGTGGCGACGAGCAAGTTCGAACCTACCTGCAACTCTGCATCACCTCCCAGGGATTCGCTCCTGGAGAACAGTGGAAGAAGGTCGAGTCCAGAAGCACGGGCGTCGACCACGGGCAACCGCCCAGTCATCCAGTGGAGATTTGAGCATCGCGGGGAGGCTGTCGAGAGCCAGGCTTGGCTTTCCAGTCATGGTGGTCCAGCGAAACGGGCTGGCAACAGGTACTGCGCAGGCCCTTCCCGGACAGCGACGGGCTAGAGCCCGACCGAGGGGCACTGAAAAAGGCCGAGCAGCGTCGACGGGGGAGAGAGAGAGGGCAGAGTGCACAGGGCGCAGCCGGTGTTCAGGACCGAGCGGCGTCAACGGGGGAGAGAGGCGAGAGAGAGCAGAGCGCAGCTGGTGGTCAAGGGCCAAGTAGCGTCAACGGGGGAGAGAGGCGCGCAGGAAAACGCGAGGCGCTACCATTGCCACGCGGACCGCAGAGAGCGGCATTGGCAGCAGTGCAGGAGCAGCGCACGAAACCCACAGGGCGTCGCCATTTGCCACGAGGACCGCCGAGAGCGGCGTTGGCAGCAGCGCGGGAGACGCCATTTTAAGCCGCAGCGGGGAAGAAAGGAAAGCGCGGGAGATGCCATTTTAAGCCAGTCTAACCACACCCAAAAATGCCGAAGAGTGGCAGTATTACAGCGTTCGACAATGAAGTCGAAGATTGGACGACATATGTCGAACGCATAGAAGTATACTGCAAGGCGAATGAAGTGCCAGATGACAAGAAAGCGCTGGTATTGTTGAATTCAATGGGTGCAAAAATGTATGGCTTACTACGAAACCTAGTAACCCCAGAGAAGCCAGTAGAAAAGGATTTTGAAAACATAGTGTCAATCCTACAGGACCACTTAAACCCCACACCGCTGCTGATAGCAGAAAGATTTAAGTTTCACAAAAGGAACCAGCATAAAGATGAAAGTAATGCTGAGTATTTAACGGAACTGAGCAAGCTATCGAAGCACTGCCAGTTTGGAACGGGACTAGCAGATACTTTAAGGGACAAGTTTGTGTGTGGGCTTCAAAGTGAAGGAACCCAGAAATGGCTTCTATCAGAAAAGGATCTTACGCTGGACAAGGCTTTCAGCATTGCAGTATCACACGAAGCAGCAGCATGGGGCGCCGCAGAGATAAAATGGAGACCGCAAGAATATGGCACAAATGAAGTGTCATACGGAACAGTGAAGTGCTATCGCTGCGGCAGAACAACACACGACCATAATGATTGCTGGTTCAAGGACCAAGTGTGCAGACAGTGTGGAAAAGTAGGACACATAGCAAGAGTCTGCAGGTTGGGAAAGAAAACCAGCAGCAAGAAATCTCCACAGGAGAAGTACAAGAAGATACATAAGGTGACGGAGAGTAGTTCAGATGAACAGAAGACTGATACAGACTCCGGAAGCAAGGAGCTGGGTTGTCTGAAACTACATAATGTGATCAAAACGGAGGATCACCAAACTATCTGGGTCACGCTCTAGATAGCAGGAGTCCAAGTAAAAATGGAATTGGACACAGGATCAGCCCTAACAGTCATAAACCGAAGGGACTACAAGCGGCTATTCTCTCATATACCCTTGAGAGATACAAAGATTGTCTTGAAGACATACATGGGGCAAAAAGTCTACCCCAAAGGAAAAATAAGGGTGAACGTTATATATAACGGCAAGGAAACACCAAAAATGGACCTATATGTATTGCCAGATGGAGGACCACCACTACTAGGACGTGAATGGATCCGGAAGATACAGCTAGATTGGCATTCCATACAAGCACTGACTGTAGATGCCAAAAAGGATGACGACGTCACACCTGGACGACTGTCAAAAATGCTAACTGATGCACAAGAAGTGTTCCAGCAGGGACTCGGAACACTAAAAGGCATAACAGCGACGATCAAAATAGAGGAAAATGCAAGCCCAAAGTTTTTAAGGCCAGACCGGTACCTTATGCGATCTGCCCAGCCGTCGAAGCAGAGCTGGAAGGTTTGGAACGTTCAGGAGTACTGCCCAAAGTGGACTGGAGTGAGTGGGCTACACCCATCGTTCCTGTAATGAAGAGGTCGTTGAGTAACACGCCTGGGGAACCAAAGAAGGTTCGCATCTGTGGGACTTTAAGGTGACCGTGAACCCAGTCCTTCACACTGTACAATACCCGCTTCCGCGGATTGAAGATATTTTCGCCTCACTATCTGGAGGGAAACGCTTCACTAAGATTGATCTGGCCCAGGCGTACCTGCAAATGGAGGTAGAAGAAGCCTCGAAACAGTACCTCACGATCAACTCATAAAGGTCTCTACCAATACAATCAGCTGGTGTTCGGGGTAGCATCAGCTCCGGCTATTTGGCAAAGGGCAATGGAACAAGTCCTGCAAGGGATTCCAGGGACCCAGTGTTATTTGGACGACATCCTGGTCACGGGCAAAAATGACAGTGATCACCTCGCCAACCTGGAGCAGGTGCTCACTAGATTGAAGGAATATGGGCTCCGAGCTAATTGCCACAAATGCGAGTTTTTCCAGAAGCAGATCTCGTATTGTGGCCACGTTATTGATAAAGAGGGGTTACATAAGTCCCCTGAAAAGATTGAGGCAGTAGTCAAGGCTCCAGCACCGGAAAATGTGTCACAACTGAGGTCGTTCCTCGGGCTGGTGAACTACTACCATAAGTTCTTGCAGAATTTGTCTACCGTACTACACCCACTGAACACCCTACTGCAAACGGGGGTACCATGGAAGTGGAGTGACGAATGTAAACGAGCTTTCCAGAAGAGCAAAGCATTGATCACATCAAAAGAGGTGTTGGCTCATTTCAACCCAGCACTACCAATTCGGTTGGCGTGTGATGCATCACCCTATGGCATTGGAGCGGTGCTGTCGCACAAATTCCCGGACGGCTCGGAGAGGCCAGTAGCCTTTGCGTCTCGGTCACTAACCTCAGCTGAGCGTAACTACGCCCAGATTGACAGGGAGGCCCTCAGCCTAGTGTGGGGAGTGAAAAAGTTCAATCACTATCTGCACAGGCAAAAGTTCACCTTGCTGACTGACCACCAACCACTTGTCTCCATCTTTAATCCAAAGAAGGGCGTTCCGGTGATGACTGCGCAACAGCTACAAAGATGGTCCCTTTTTCTAGGGGCACACCAATATGAAATCGAGTATAAGGGCACGAAACAGCATGGAAACGCTGATGGGCTATCACGCCTGCCACTGCCTACTGCGGAGGAAGCACCAGCAGTGGATCCTGTCGAAATATTTCATTCGACTATAATTGAATGCTTGCCAGTAACTAACGCTGGTATAGAGAAGGAGACCCGAAATGACCCGACACTGTCTCGGGTATATGATTTGACGGTGAAGGGATGGCCAGCACATGGCGGCTCACTGTTGCCAGCATTCTCATCCAGAAGAGAACAGCTGTCAGTATGCCAGGGGACCTTGATGTTTGGATCCCGAGTGGTAATTCCACCCAAGTTAAGGGAGAGAGTGCTCAATGAGCTTCACGAAGGTCATCTGGGAGGGGTGAAAATGAAAAGCCTTGCTTGGGCTTATGTGTGGTGGCCGGGGATCGATCAGCAAATCGAGGACCTGACAAAGAGCTGCTCAGAATGCCAGAAGGTCCAAAATGCACCACCACATGTTCCTCTACACCCATGGGAGTGGCCCTCATCTCCATGGCAACGGGTGCATATTGATTTTGCTGGTCCATTCATGGACTCAATGCTTTTAATAGCCGTGGATGCGCACTCGAAATGGCCTGAGGTGATCAAAATGTCGTCCACCACCACGGAGAAAACTATTGCAGTCCTACGGACCATTTTTGCCAGGAACGGCTTGCCAGAGCAGATTTGCTCTGATAACGGACCACAGTTTGTGTCCGAAGAGTTTCGAAGATTTATGAAAAGGAATGGGGTAAGGCATTACACATCCGCCCCGTATCATCCAGCCACAAATGGATTGGCTGAGAGGTTCGTACAAACCTTTAAAAAAGCAGTAAAGGCCATGTACGATGACGACATTCCACTGCAGCATAAGGTGGACAATTTCCTGTTAGCCTACAGAAATGCGACACATGCAGTCACCAACCAGGCCCCGGCCATGATGTTCTTTAACCGAAGGTTGAGATCTCGTCTGGATTTGCTCAGGCCAAATGTACGAAGAGATGTTGAGAGTAAGCAATTCCAGCACATCAATGAGAAGCCGACAAGGAGCTTCAATGTAGGGCAACCAGTCTTGGCCCGCGACTACCGAACAGAGAAATGGCAACCAGGAACGATATGCACACGGCAGGGGCCACTAATGCACACAGTGGACGTTGGGGAGAGCATCGTGAGACGCCATGCTGACCAGATCCTAGAGTCACAGGAACGAGTCAACCCCATGCCTCACCCATACGTGCCTGGTGATGAACCCGACGTACAGGTCGCATCTACCCCAGAAACAGTAGCATCGGAAGCTGATGAACCAACCGATGACAGGGGGCCAGAATCCCCTCCGCACCAAGAGCAAGACACTCGGGAAAGGCGCTATCCAGAAAGGATCAGGAAGCCTCCCCAAAGATTGAATTTATAAATAGACTATTTTCAGCTAATGTTGCATGTTAAAAGTGTTAATTGTAATTAGTTTGATATTTAATTGTTAAATGAGTGTTATGGTACTGTTAATCTAAAAGGGGAGGAATTGTAATGTATGTACCTTTAAGGGGGAGAACTACTTTTTACAGCTCATGTATACTGTAGTACCGGCAGTGAGCACACCTGTATATAACGTTGAGTAGTAATCTGTACAGTTCAGTTGCAGTTTGAACCAGGTTGAGTAAACACCTGTTGTACCGTTCTCTGCAGTCCTTTTCTTATTATTACACGGACGTAACATCTACACTATGGAGACATGTTCCTTTGTGTTGCCGTAACTACCCCAAATATGAGTCTTGATGGTCAAAACAGTTGATGTAAGGGTGTCATATGACTAGAACCTGCGTAAATAAAGGCCCTGGGGATGGGGCATCTTTATGATTGGATTTTGGGTTTTGAGTGTATGCCAGTGATTGGTTCAATTGGAGTCCATAGGTTTTGAATGAGAGTAAGGATATAAGAATGGGGTCTTAACAGCCACAAAGTGTAGAAGATTTCAGGAAGAATCAAGGGGACACCTGGGAGAAAAAGAGAGAGCCGAGAGACAAGAGACACAGGGTGCAGCTTACTCATGGTTGCGCTTCTACCCAGAGGATAATGGGGTAATGTAAGTCTCAATTATACCCTGTAAACTGCTGCTCGAATACAGTATTGTATTAAGTCTTGCTTGTGCTGAATAAAGTTAAATCACTGTCCCCTGTACGGGTCAACCTCGAATCATCTGGGATCTTACAGCTCACCGGTAATAAACAAATGAGACCAGTGGACCAGATTTCCACGGAGCTACCACTGGCATTTTCAGGCGTGGATTGCACCCTGATTCAGGTGTGATCCCATTTCTAGGCCCATATATCCCCTTAATTATTGATTTCTGCACAGTCCAGACTACCCTATTGCATAATAGACTCCTGCTTGTTTAATGTCATAAATAAATTGTGTAAATTAAAACAAGCATATTGTCAGCTATTTGCAAACAACCTGCATCTAATATGTAAATTCTCCGCTCCACTCCCACTCTGACCTCACGGTTCCAATGATGCTCAACATAAGCTTGAGGAACAGCACCTCATCTTTTGATTAGGCACTATACAGCCTTCCGGACTCAACATTGAGTTCAACAATTTCAGATTATAACCTCTGCCCCCATTTTTTCGGATGGCAGCTGTTGATGATTCTGCTATTCCCATTTCTAGACCCATCTTTTGTTTCTTTACTTGTCCCATTACCATCTCCTTTCACCTTGCACCACCATCCCTTTTGTCTTTTAATCTCTCCTGCCTTCCACCCTATCATAGACCTTCCCTTTTGTTCTTTCCTCCCCTCCCCCTTTCCCTGCCTCTGTACTTGCTTAAAACCTGTTACATCTCTAACTTATTTCAGTTCTGATGAAAGGTCATCAACCTGAAACGTTAACTCTGTTTCTCTCTGCACAGATGCTGCCTGAGCTGCTGACTATTTCCAGCATTTTTTGTTTTTATAATGTAAACAGCCCTAAAGCTATTCACGACCATGTGACTAACTCAAGAAAACGTTAACATATGAAATGTACTGACCTTTGAATAAATCCTTTAATCCCTTCTCATTTTTGCATAATTTCTGTAATTCATTTCACCTCATTACAGTCCATCTGTTTTTCAACTCATTTCTTCGATGGCTTATCTTTTTAGTTCAAGTTCTATTTTAACCTTCTTAATGTTTTGCAAATCAGTTTAATGTTGAAGCTCACTTACTTTCATACATTTAGATGGCAAATCGGGTTCTACACGACCATAGAAGATGACTTCGCAACAAGTATTCCCACATCCAACTTTATTGTATTCACACCAATTTTCTACATGCAGAAAGTTTCAAAAAAATCTCAAGCAATTTCTGCGGCTAGAATGGCGTCTTTCATTAAAAAATAAAAATAACTGAGCTTGCAGACTAAAGTTGAGAGAAAACTACCAGCCACATGAAATTGGCATTAATTAAGGATTAGTTAATGGTGCCAGGGAGATAAAAAGTAATTAGCAACTTGCTTACTCATTCATGCAAAAAGTCTTCATTATAAACCGAATTAGAGGTTAGCGACATGAGCACATGCCAGTTGACTTTGGAATGCCATATTAGCTAGTTGAGTGTACGAGTTGATTTGTCATCAAATGTAAGAAACAAGTTTGAAAAATAGTCATTTGTTGTACCCACATATGATGTGTAGTCGAGGAAAAAGTTAAATGATTGGTTATATTTTTTCGTTAATCTTCTCGAAAACAAATATTTTTAATATATAATTTTTACTTTCGACCTTTCTCTTTCTGCTTCCAGTAAATTTCAAAATGTGCCCAGAACTGTGCAGCTCTATCCACCAATTAGAAAGCAGAAATGCTTTGAGTATTTTTCATTCTGAATTATAGTAACAATGCATCTTGTTAAATAGAATTTGACATAGTGCAAACAATAGTTTAGTGAAGCGCTCTCATTTTCTATTCTTTCATCGTCTCATCAGTGAGGATAATTTTCTCTAGTGCAATGTGTAGCAACATTGCAAATCAATGCAGGACTGCAGATAGAAAACTTAAAATAATGCACACTCTTTCCAAATACTGCCCCCTTTCTGCCGATGCTATTGTTTTCATTCCTACGGTGATCCAGAACCGGCCCCCTTCAGAAAATCATGAATGTTCTAGAAAAAATGGTGCATTCAGATTAATTTTTTACTTCACAATTGATAGATTTTTAATGAAAAGACACATTTCAAGTCAAATTATGAGAGATTAGGCACTATAGTACCTTGAATGAGATAGTCAGCATTTTTGAAAATGGGAAGACATAAAACATCACAGAGCGAATTAATATCAAATCAGAGATAGAGTTTATTACAAATTTGCTTGAACAATATAAAGTGCCTATAAAAGAGAGATGACTGGACAGCATAAGAGAAACAGAAAGAGGGTGAAGGCTACTAATTTTCTGTTACATGAATAGCAGATAGCAGATTCAAATTGTTTTAATTTTGGGCACCTTTAAAGTTTAAATTGCTAATTGTGGGATTTAAAAAAAAATGTTACATGGTTTACCGTGTTTCTCCCCAGCAATTAAAAGTTATTACCCAATTCACGATTTTCTGCCACTTCCTGTGGGAAGTTGGCCAGCAGAATTTAAATGGGACTCTGGAGCAACAGGTGAATGCCAACTATCTATGTTGTCACTGGGGTCTTTGCCTCAGGTTAGGAGACAGAAATTGCTGCAGTGCTCTGCCTCACTATAGTTTAGCTAGCGGCACTGACTGAACATAAGAAAAATATTCCTCAAAGTTGAATTTTTTTAATTTGTCATTTTGACTCTGTGGCTTGATTTAGACAAAGTGGCTGTTAAAATTGAATTCCCCAAGCAGCCCTTAGCAACAGAGGACACCAGGAATGCAGCAAGGTTTCTGGCACTCAGCATTGCCAAGACACAAATGACAAGAAATACACTGTGTGACATCATCTTGTTATTTGCATCTCATTATAATATGCCATGAATATTTGAGTGACGTGACTACTGCTGGAAGTGATGGCAGGTGACAAGGGGCTAGCAGAATAGCTTCCTGCCTGATTTCTTCGTTACACACGCAGGTTACGCTATTTTTGCCAGCATAACATAAGAGGAAAGTCTACCCCTGAAATTCAAGCTTCCTCTGGTAGCGTCCTGGTTATTGTATTTTACATAAAATTCCTTCGTGCAACATTTTAATATTTAATTCATTATTTTAAGCAAGTTTCATAACATAAATTAAAACAAAATCCTTTGCAGGTCATATAGGTAAAAGTACCAAAATGCTGCACCAACATAACTCCTCCAACAAGTAGATGCTGCTTTCTACCCTTCAATCAATTTCTTATCCATTCCCAGGTTTAACCTTGAAGACTCACCTCCTTTAACTTAAATAATAGCTTTTCGTGGGAAATGTGTTTTGGAAGTTATGGTACATAACGTTGTTGGCTTTGAACAAGAGAGAACCCAGCCACCTCTCCTTGACCTTCAATGACCCCATCATCGTCAAGACCCACGCAATCTACATCTTGAGGATCACCATTGCCCAGAAGCTGGGGCATATGGTTACAAGAGCAGGACAGAGGCTGAATATGATGCATGGCTCACTTCCTGACCCCTGAAATCCTCTCCACTACCTACAAGACTGAAATATGAGTGTGATGGAATACTCACCACTCGCTTGGATGCCAGCAGCTGCAACGACACTCAAGAAGCTCAACACCATTCAGGACAGGGGTTGATTGGTGTCCTTTCCACTGGGCTCAACATCCACCCCCTACAATACTGGCACACTGTGGCTGCAGTGAGTACTATTTACAGGATGCATTGTAGCAACTCACCAACTTTACATCAACAACACCTCCCTCCCCTGTGACGCCTAGCACCAAGAAGGACAAGATCAGCAACATTATGGGAAAGCTATCACCTCCAAGTGTCCCTCCAAGTCACATCTTATCCTGACTTGGACATATGTCGCTGTTCCTCCGTCCTTGCTGGGTCAGAATCTTGGAATTTCCTACCTAACATCATTGTGGGAGCACGAACACTGCAAGGACTGGAGAGGTTCAAGGAATTGCCCCACCACCAACTTCTCCAGGCAATTGGGGATCAGCAATTGGTTAAGGTGCCCACATCCCAGTTCTAGGGTAGCATTTCTAAACAATTCAATAAGTGCCCAGTTTATAAGAATGCCGGTTTCCCTTATGTACTGTGATCAATTGCTTTAGGAATACTAGCCATTTAAAATTCCCGGCTTCCCCTGAGGCTCTTGGCAATGCTGGATGGGCAAGCATATTAGTAGTTCGTATCACCTCAGGAAGAAATTGCCAAGAGTGATGTTGGGGGCAGCTTTGCGGAGCTGGTGGAACTGCTCCCCACCCAGTTTTCCTCCCCTGCTCACCCAAGTTAGTTTGGCTTATGGATATAACCAGTGAGGAATTTCGACCCCCATTGGCATACAACTTGCAGTGACTGGCCAAAGATGTCATTGGTGAAGGTCTGGAATCGGACACTTGTCCATCCTTTTAGGGATAAAGGTGTGGGATTTGGGCACACCTGAAAATATGCAGCAAGGAAAATGAGGTGCTTGCCTTTCAATAGTAGATAAATTCCTTCAAAATATTTTTAAAATAAATTTTACTGTCAGATTTAATGGCTGGAATTTGACCCCCCAAAAAAATGAGTGGGTTTGGAGCGTGGGGGCAGTTAAATTGTTAAAAATGGGATTCCCGATCTGATCCCACCTCCAACCCGCCCACTTCCGGTTTTAACGGAGGCATGACGGGGGCGGAGCGGGGGCGGGCGACCAGCCCGCTCCCAGGGGCAGTACGTCAATTTAAATATTATAATGAGACTGGAAGCCTCTTTTTCACCTCCATTTTGAATTTAACTGCATGTGAACAGTTTTCACCGTCCCACCGATAATACTGAGGCTGGCCACAATCCTCCGGTGGCCGGCCCCGATATTCCGGCCGAATCCGCACCCCTTGACCGCGGATCCTCCAGCTGAACCCCCCTGTTGACCCCCTGATCCTCTGGCGAACCCCCACTCCTGCTGATCCCCAATCCCTGGCCAACCCCCTGATCGCCGATCCCACCCCCCGCGATGCCCGACCACCACCTCCCCACACCCCCCCCGGCCCGCCCCCCCCGATCATCGACCGAGGCCCCCGCGATCCCTCCCCCGGACCGAGCCCTTGCTCCCTCCCTGTAGCCGCAGGCCTACCCGCCCGCAGCCAGCCAGCCTCTCAATCTGGCTGGCTGTGGGGGGGGAACTGAGGCCTTGCATACAAATCAGGTCCTGCCGTTAAAGTCGGCAAGGCCCGCGGGAAACCTGACTTCCCGGGTTTCCCGCCCGCCCCGGAGGCCCCACACCCCCCAATCCGCCTACCTCAGAAAATCCTGTCCTATATGTTCCCCCTATCCCGAGGACATCATAGTTTGAATCTTAAACATGTTTTTGTTTTTAACTGATGATGTCATCCTCTGGGCAGCTTGTATGAAGAGCACATATCCTGCTATTTGGATCAGGACAAAGGGAATCCTCCATCACTTTTGTTGTTCTGGCTCTAATTGCAACTTCCTCCAAAGCAAAATTGACTCATCACTCTTTTGCTCTGTTATAGTACAGGCACAGTTGGGGACTGCTACCTGCTTTTAAAATGGTGCCCGTTGACAGTGCCGTGTTACGCTGTCCACTCTCTAATTAAGAAAATCTGACCTTTGAGCATGTGTACTTAAATACATAGAGTCCTGCTCACTGGCCCTCAACTGCCAGTAAAGTTTCTAAAATTAGGAAGAAGCTGATGAGGAAGCTCCTTTCTACCATTAAAAACAGGCCTGGCAGACTTTGTTTCAATGCTAACTTTTTTTTAAATGTAAACCAATGTGCTTATACAATAACCAGTGCGAGTCTCACACATAAGATCAAAAGTGAATCTGACACTGCTCCAGTTCCACTATGATACTCAATAATAAATGATGCTTTGCATTTATATAGTGCCTGATCACATCATTGAAACATCTCAAAGTATTTCACACAATTAATTATTGTGGAGTGCAGAGACTGTTTTTCTCTAAGCAAAGGCAGAGACTGATTTGCACCAGTAATATCTAACAAACAGCAAAGAGATGAATGACCAGTTAATCTGGCCTCGGACTCAAATGGCGACTCATTTATTATTCAGCTGCTAAACGGGTGCCGAAGCCTCCAATATGGCGGGTAGGAAACGTACAATCATTATGAGGCAGAAGTGCGCTGTATTGGTATTGGCAAAAAAATAGGCATCCAGAGCCCGTGCCCAAGAACCGGCATTAGTCCCTTTGCATATGCAAATAAGGGGCCTAACGTCCTCTGCAATATTGGCTTGTTCTGAGGCTGCGTTCAGGAAAAGCAGGTCTACATGTAGCCTAACAGGCCATACTTAAAGGGACCGCTGCAGGATGCCACCAAAAGGGTAAGATTTTTAAATATATTTATCTGAGTGTGAAGCCAGGTGGAGCTGAAGTGCCCCTCCTGGCTCCACATTCAAACTGTTGACGGCCGTTGTTTGCCACCACCCCCCCACAACCACAAACCCGACCCTGCCTGATCGCTGCCAGCTGCCTCCCCGATCCTGGCTACCACTCCCTACCTCCCATCGCCCCTTCCCCGGCTGTCCTCCTCTCCCAGTCCCCTTTAAGTACTTATCTGAGGATCACTGCCGGCAATGCAGTCGCCCGATTCTCAAGGCCTATTCTCCTACGAGCTGCTTGGGGACATCCATTGGTTGTCTGCAGCTCGCTAGTACGATGATAATGAGGCCCGAGGCCTAATACTGTATTAGGTGTGCCTTGGGCCTATCCATTTAGTCGCAGGGATCGTTCCCTGTGTCCCTATTTTTGGGCGTGAACAAATATTTCCCCCCTCAGTTTTCTCCAGACATTGCAAAGTAGAAACCATCCTGCAGTGGCACAAAGTAACTGCATTATTGAAGACAGCATCATAATAAAAAGATTGCTGTGGTGGGTAAATTTATATTAATATGTTGTACCTCTCAGATATACTTATTGTCACATGCACAGCTGACTCACAGAGAATGTAATTGTTCTGGGACAGCAGCCTCCCGTGTAATCCCAGCATTCCAATATGGAACATAGAGATCAGGTTGTACATTCAAAGTTGTCTGAGAGATAAAAATATTGGAATCAATTAATAGACAAGCCATGGAAATCTCTTAGGCCCTGCACTGAGGTCATAGGACTCAGCAAGCCTTTTGCTAAAGTCAAATCACAAGCCGGCTGACACATGACTAATTTACCTCTTCATCCCATCAACTAATATCATTTGTTTTCAAATGAGTTTCTTTTCATTTTTAACTTTTTTCATACACAATTGGTGCATCAATTTAAGAATTTGAAAGATCCAACACAGGCAGTGATCCTCACAGATCCTTCTGTGTTGTATTGTTCTATGGGGGAAATTTTAATGCCCCACAACAGGCGGGTAGTTAAAATATCAAAAATGGGAAACATGACCTCAACCTGCCTTTAACACAGCCATTTCCTGTTTTAACAAAGGCGGGTTTCTGTGCAGCCAAGTAACCCGATCTCAAGGGCGGGTCTGTCATTATAATATTTTAATGAGGGTAATTACCTCAAATTTTGACTGGTCCTCGGGAAACACGGCAGTAAAAAACGGAGACGCGATTGAGCGACACTTCATGGGCAGGTGTCCCGATATGAATAAAGGCTCATTGCTCACAGCTGCTTTCTCAGTTCCCTCTGGTAAGCGGTTTGCTGAGAGTTCTTGTGTTGACAGACGTATTGGTACAGTTTGGAGATGTTAACATAGAGAACATCAGGATGGGAGGCACCATGGCTGCTTTAGATTGGACCTCGGATGAGGGGGACAATCGCCTTCCACAGCAGCAAGGATGTGCTGTGGTGGGACCTGCAGGTGGACAACAGGCAGGTGGATACCAGAGAGGAGATCAACAAGAGAGGGGAGCAACAGAGGGGCTGAGTTCACAGGAGGCACTATCTGTAGTGTATGTACCCGTCTACCTTTAAGGGAACGATTGAGTGTAACCGTTCACCTTTAAGAGAACTACTTTAGGTGTGGCACTATTTGATTGGCTTCTGTATACGGTAATACCGACAGTGACCACACCAGTATATAAGTGATGTTACAGGATAACTAGGGCAGATTCGCCCTGACCTCTGAATAGTAAAGACCTGTTTGTTTGTACTTCAAAAGTCTGTGTATTTATTTACTG
This sequence comes from Somniosus microcephalus, assembly GCF_052327205.1. Lineage (NCBI taxonomy): Eukaryota > Metazoa > Chordata > Chondrichthyes > Squaliformes > Somniosidae > Somniosus > Somniosus microcephalus. The sequence goes on from NC_141000.1 coordinate 76,538,427, forward strand.
CACAACCCACAGACTTTACAGTGGCGACGAGTCCGATCGTACCCTGCGGCAAGAATAGCAAAGTAACAAAGAGCATCGAAGAGAGGCAACCGCCCTCGTCGTGCTACCAAAAGAAAACACGAGGCTACAACAACAGAAAGTGTGGTACTTTACAGAAGCTGGAAGACTAGCAACAAAAGCTTCATCAGCAACAGGCACTGATTACCCTGCTACCACGGTGTGGAGTGAGCCGACCAGCAAGAAACAAGGCGGCCGAGGAGACTGTGAGTAGGGGAAGGGGTAGAAGTATCCGGAGGAGAAGGGCAGAGCACTCGACCTCGGTCGAGGGGGAGCTGTACCGGCCAAAGGTCGGGTCCAACGGCGTCGGGTGACAGCCGGACCGCGATCGGCGGGAAAAATCCGGGCAGCGACCGCAGCCACGAAGCGCTGAACCTGCGAGTAGGCGCGGGAGGAGAAACCCAGCCGCAGCCGGGGAGGGAAACACCGGTCTGCGAGAGGGCTGGGGAGGCGAACGGGAACCGTGCGGGTGAGAGCCGGGTGCGGAGTGAGAGACTGCGAGGAGCCAGTCCAGCGGCTGAGCTGTTCTCCACCAACGGGGTACTCAGAGCCGGCAAAACCGAACGTGCGGGAGTGGGAGAGCGAACAGGAGCCGAGAACGGGGAGAGAGACTGCGCGAGAGCCAGTCCAGCGGCTGAACTGTTCTCCACCTACGGAGTACCCAGAGCCGGTAGAACCGAACGTGCGGGAGAGGGAGAGACAGAGCCGAGCACGGGGAGAGAGAGACTGCGCGAGAGCCAGTCCAGCAGCTGAACTGTCCTCCGTTAACGGGGTGTACCCAGCGCCGGTAGAGCCGTGCGGGCGGGAGGAAAAGACAGAGCCGAGTAAGGGGAGCTGTGCGAGAGCCAGCCCAGCGGCTGAACCTGTCCGCTGTGGGGAAAGCGTACCCCTTACACCAGGGAGAAACGCGGAAAGCCGCCATTAGGCGGAGAAGACGACAGAGGCGGGAAACCGCCATTGAAGTGGGCGGGGAGAGAAAGGAAGAGCGGGAAACCGCCATTTTCGCGGGAAAAGAACCGCCATCTTAACTGCCATTGAAGTGGGCAGAGAGAGAGAGAGAGAAGGGAAGAGCGGGAAACCGCCATTTTCGCAGGAAAACCGCCATTTTAGAAAAAAAAAGATAATAAGTAATACTTAAAGAAATACTGTGCTGCTTCAAAGAAAGAAAGATGCCTAAGCGAGGGAATATTAACGATTTTAATTCTGAAATAGAAGACTGGGCCACGTACGTGGAACGCATAGAGATCTATTGCGAAGCCAACAAAATAGAGGAAGACGACAAGGCAATAACATTGCTAAACTCGATGGGGGCAAAAACATATGGGCTCTTGAAGCATCTAATAGCACCAGCTAAACCAGCGGATCAGACCTTCGAAGAAATTGTGGCTGTGCTGAAGGACCACTTGAACCCCACACCGTTGATGCTGGCTGAGCGATTCAAATTCTACGCAAGAACGCAGAGGAAAGACGAAAGTAACGCGGAATACTTGGTCGAACTGCGTAGGCTAGCGAAATACTGCCAGTTCGGAGGGAATCTGACAGAGGCACTGCGGGACAAGTTCGTATGCGGATTGTCCAAAGAAGGAACGCAGAAGCGAATACTGGAAGAAAACGACCTCACACTGGACAGGGCTGTCCTCATAGCTGCATCACACGAAGCCGCAGCGAAAGGAACGGCCGAAATGCAGCTAAAGGCGGCGGCACTCGGGGTGGACCAAATTACTTCGAGCACAACAAAATGCTACCGTTGTGGGAAGACCACGCACGACCAGAATCACTGCTGGTTTAAGAACCAAGAGTGTCGGAAATGTGGCAAACTGGGTCACATCACGAAGGTATGCAGGTCCGGGAAAAAGACCAACAATCAACGGAAGCCACCACAAGAAAAGTACAACAAGGTACACAAGGTGGCTGGAAAGAGTTCAGACGAACAGAATTCAGACTCAGACCCAAACAACCAGGAGCTGGGTAGTCTGAAGATCCACAATGTGGGGAAAGAAACTGATCTACAAACGATTTGGGTCGTACTAAAAATAGCTGGAGTCCAAGTACGAATGGAGCTGGACACTGGATCAGCTCTATCAGTCATCAACCGAAGGGACTACCACCGACTGTTCTCTCACATACCTTTGAGAAATACCAAGTTCGTATTACAGACATACACGGGGCATAATGTATACCCCATGGGGAAAATAAGAGTCAAGGTGAGAGATAGAGGGAAAGAACACCCAAGAATGAATTTGTACGTATTACCTGAGGGAGGACCACCACTTCTAGGACGGGAGTGGATTAAGAAAATAGACATGGAATGGCACTACCTAAAAGCCATAATGAAGGAGGATTCGGTGCAAGCTATCAGCTCAGATTCTGAGATGGATGACGATAAGACCAATTCAAATATGCATGACAAGGCTAAAGGGGACTTGCCGACGATGGGGAAGGAAACAAAGACATGCAGAAAGACTTATGTCACCAAGAAGAATAAAGTTACAGAGCAGAACTCCAGGTTGACAGAGAATTCTGAGCCTGTTCAAGCTAAGGATTCATCCACGACGGAAGAACACCGAGCTCGGACTCAAACTTATGTCAAAGTACGACAACAATTAGAACAGTGGAGTGACCGTCTCGTACAAGAGATGAAAAATATGGAAAAGTTCTGGGACACTGAATGGGAGAACCTGGAAAGACAACAGAGACAGCTAGCTCGAGAAAAGAGCGACCATAGAGCCATCGTGGCCAAGTACCGATCACATCTCCCTGAAACTGTTCAGGAGCTAGGCTATTTACAGAACGACCTAAAGGAAAAGGAATCTTCAGGAAGCCAGGATTTTATCCCAGTTCATCTCTATGACTCGTTGCAAGCAGAGTGTAACAAGTTGAAGGAACAGTATGAACGGGCCCAGACTACAATCCTGGAAGGGGTTAACTCGGCAACCTCCGAAAAGCTAGTTTTAGTGAAAGCATATGAACAACTAAAGTTTGAACATGAGCGAGAATTACAAAGGCTGCAGGAAATGTTTGACGAGCTCCAGGCCAAGACAGACTCATCGGTAGAGATTCCATCCGTAGATGGAAAATTAGAGGTGGAAGACATAGCAGAACGTGAAATTCAAGATGTCCAAGAACTCGTTAAATTATTGAAGGAAACCCAAGACAAATATGAGGCGGCAATGGCAGAGGTCCAACAACTTGAAGAACATATTCAACTAGGAATCCGGGCAGTGGAAGGAAAGGCCAATGGAAGGAACACAGAGACTGTAGGAATGGCCCCTGATCAGGAGTTAGAGAACACCAAGGCGCAATTTCTTCGAGCGCTTAAAACCAAAGGACCGGAGGAAAGGAAGGTGAAAACATTGGAGGGAAAGGTGGATGAAATGGAGAAGGCGCTAATCCACAGTGTCCCCGTAGAAGAGTTAACGGCCAGCCAACTCTTATACACGCTGAGGGACAAGACTCCAAAATGGGAACACGAGTTTCAGGTTTCAAAGGGAAAGAATTCGGAGCTTCCAAAAGTCACGGAGAGAGCTGAGGGGGCAACACAGCTTGCACATGGATGTCAAAAGTATGCTGAATTACGTCAAGGGGAACAGAAGAATGCGGAAACAGCTACTTCAGTAGAAGGATTGAATAGCCTGATAACGGAATCCCCGATGGAAGGGAAGGTATTGAACTCACAAATGAGGCCAGGCGTGAAGGAATGGCAGACATCCCAGGAAGAGCGGGATGAATATGAATGCTTGAAGAAGTCTTTTCAAGAAAGATGGTCAGAGAAGGAACCACCGTCGGCTAACGTCCAGTTGGATAAGAAGGAAGTAGAAGGGCCCCTCACTGGCCTAACTCAGGACGACCCCGAATACTATCATGACCTATTGAGTGACACTGAATATTACGAGGATCTGGTCTGCCCAGTTTGTGATGAAAACTCCCAAAGTACAGAAATCCGCATGAAGCACTTAAGGTCTAATGAACATAGAGAGTTGGTGGCGCTACAGGTGGCCGCAGAGAAAGGAGCTCCGAGAGTTTCAAAAAGGCAGAAAAGAAAAAGAAGAAGCAGGAGATAATAACTGTCTAAAATACTATCATCTCAGGCGGGACACCATGAAAGGAGCTAAATTAGTTGAAAACCCAAAAATTATCAAGACAGCCAGTTGGTTGTAAAAGTCCGCACTGCTGGTTCAACAGGACGGAAGGTCAAGCTGTTACGTTAAGAAAAAGGCTATGGAGGAGTCACGCTAGCCATGTGAACCAGCTACACCAAAGAGATGCGGTTCGGAATGAGTCAAGATCAGAGACTGAATCTATGAACTGTTTCCGCAGAGACTGAACCTGTGAACTGTTCCCACCGAAAGTATATCTGTAAACTGTTTTATATGACGTTGACTCCACCGGAATTATCTCTGTAAATTGTTTGTTCTCCACCGAGAGTATATCTGTAAATTGTTATGTGAAGTTGAAGATATGTATGTTTAACGGGGACCCTGTAAGTAATAAGCTAAAAAGGGAGGATTGTAGTGTATGTACCCGTCTACCTTTAAGGGAACGATTGAGTGTAACTGTTCACCTTTAAGAGAACTACTTTAGGTGTGGCACTATTTGATTGGCTTCTGTATACGGTAATACCGACAGTGACCACACCAGTATATAAGTGATGTTACAGGATAACTAGGGCAGATTCGCCCTGTCCTCTGAATAGTAAAGACCTGTTTGTTTGTACTTCAAAAGTCTGTGTATTTATTTACTGCACAACCCACAGACTTTACACTATCTCCTCTTCACTGAAGAGCAGTGCTTCCAGAGGCTTAGATTGACACATCAGGTGGTCACAGACACCTGCAGTCTCCTCGGATAAGAGTTGATCCCTGCTGGACCTGTTGGCCATGCATTACCAGTCGCAGTGAAAGTCACCACTGCCCTCAATTTCTTTGCATCTGGCCCCTTCCAGGGCACCACCGGAAACATATCAAGGGTCTATCAGTTGGCTGCACATAAATGCATAAGGCAGGCGGCGGATGGGCTGTTCACCAGGGCTGTGAGTTATGTCCACTTCTCCTGCGACAATAGCCAAAATGAGCGGGCACTCGGATTCATATCTCTGATTGGCTTCCCACAGGTACAGTTGCCATTGATTGCTGGGGAAGATTATCTCCTTCTGGCTCCTCACTGCAGCCAGCAATACATCAAGTAATGCGTTGTTAAACCAGGGCGCAGCCCTTGACCATCCTGAGTCCATCTTTAAACTTCACCGTCTCTTTGCATAAACTCCTAACTCCTCCAAATGCCATCTTTGAATCAGCCCTTTAAATAGTCAAGTTGAGATCGCGTCATGTGGGTGTGCACCACGACCGCTGTCGCGCATTGGAGATGCAAAACCCGGAAGTAAAATTATAATTAGGTAGCCATGTTGAAACCGAACATTGCGACGCACCAAAACTTCTTCCAGGCTTCGCGGCCACTATCATTGATGCTGCCCGCTGGCATCAAGAGAAGGCTGCTGGCAGCAAGCTTCGTCATGGGATCCCCATCTGGGGACATTGAAGTCAATGGAAATAAAAATCGGAAGAGATGTAACATGAGCTGCTGATCCACTATCACCCATTTTACACTATCACATAAAAGTCAATATTACTCTACAATGTCAAATGAAGGTCAGATTTCAGCCACCGTGCAGCTGAATCTTCCCTTTACATTTGTTTAAATGTCACTACTATTCCTATCAAGATCAAGCTTTGCCTCTTTGGTGAAATCAAAAGTACAAGTTCAGATATTAAATAAATAATGGGCTGGATTTTAATTCAGGGGCGGGTTGGGGTCGTGTAATCCGCATTTTGTGTTATCCACACGAATGTAAAACGATGTGGGAGATTGATGCGAATTTAACTTAATTGCCCAATTGAGTTCCAACGTGTGGGAACCCTTGGCAAATGAGTTTCTCCAGTCTGAAAGTCGCCTCCAATGACGTCATCATTGCTGCTGCATTTAAGGTCTACAGCAAGCCTTGCATCTTCTGCAGACTGCCAACCTTTTGGCCTTTGGTGTGGGAGGGACCTGGAGGCACCATGAGCAGCGGGAGAGCTAAGTCTGCTCCCAGATTCGATGATGTGGCCCTGCAGGCATTAGTTGATGGATCTGGAGCACATAAGGAGCTGCTCTTCCCTTCATCAGGGAGGAAGAAGCCTCCCCAGCAGACCAAGGCCGTGTGGATACAGGTGGCAGAGGAGGTCAACTCCTTAGCAATGACCCGCAGAACCTGGATACAGTGTAGGAAGAGATTTCATGACCTTCAGCTCACTGGAAAAGTGAGTATGATTTTCCCATCACCCTTAATCTGATCCCCATTGCCTTTCCTCACCAGCACTCAGCTTTAGCAATCTCTTCCTCCACATCCCAGTTTACACTGACATCCATGCACCCTTACCCATTCCCTTTCTCTCTATGGTCACATTCACCTAACTATTCGACTATGCAGCCCTCACACTCCCTATCACTGTGATACAATTACAACTTACAACACACAGGGAGGGCCCTTGGTCTTGCCACCTCACTCCATCTTTGTCTCCTTCTAAGCATCTATGCTATGGAATCTCTACACTCACTCTTTCATTCTCACTCAACCTCCACTTGTCTCCCTCATTGCAGGAAAAGAGAGCTCACAATAAAAGAGAAAAAGCGAGGCCAGGAGAAGGGACACCCTCACTAGCCCACCTCACCCACTGGGAGGAGGCGGTCCTGGAAATCGTTGGAGTTGAGGAAGATGCGCAAGTGGGGAACGGACAGATGGGTGCAACACAGCAAGCTGGTGACAGAATAGTTTACCATCTCTCTCACTGACATTGCATGAATCGCTGATAATGATTCTTAAGCTCTAACAGATGGACGTATGAGCATCTGCAATATGCAATGTGCATGTAACCTTGGCGTCACATCTCTGACTCTTTCCTTTACTCCCCAACAGGACCATCGCAAGCACCCGTCCCCACTAGCCAGGAGGAACAGCATGAGCCTCAAGACTCCTCAGAGGAAGCTGCAACCTCTGAAGGCGCAGCATCAGCAGAATTCAGCACACCCAGCACCAGCGCAGACACTCACACCTCGGTGGGGCTTTCGGGACATAGAGTACATAAGAACATAAGAAATAGGAGCAGGAGTAGGCCAATCGGCCCCTCGAGCCTGCTCCACCATTCAATAAGATCATGGCTGATCTGATCCTAACCTCAAATCTTCTATCACTCTCCATCCCACCCGAACCCATGTGATCTCCCGGGAGAGGCGAAAAACCAGATAAAAAACCCAATGGCCAATTTGGGAGAAAAAATCTGGGAAATTCCTCTCCGACCGATCTAGGCGATCGAAACTCTTCCAGGAGGTCACTCTGTCCCTATATTTTCTACAGTACTTATCTTCTGTAAAGGCGATCTCCACCCCAGCCAGGAACAGGAATAAAACCATCTCCTGAAATCTAACACAGAATTAGAACACAAGAAGTAGGAACAGAACCAGGCTACATGGCCCCTGGGCCCGCTCCACTACCCACAGGGCCATGACCATTCCGAACCTAGACTCATGTCCAATTTCCTGCCCGCTCCCCGTAACCCTTAATTCCCTTTACTTCTAGGAAACTATCTATTTCTGTTTTTAAATTTATTTAATGATGTAGTTTCCACAGCTTTCTGGGGCAGCAAATTCCACAAACCTACCACCCTCTGAGTGAAGAAGTTTCTCCTCATCTCAGTTTTGAAAGAGCAGCCCCTTATTTTAAGATTATGCCCCCTAGTTCTAGTTTCACCCATCATTGGGAACATCCTCACCGCATCCACCCGATCAAGCCCCTTCACAATCTTGTATGTTTCAATAAGATCGCCTCTCATTCTTCTGAACTCCAATGAGTAGAGTCCCAATCTACTCAACCTCTCCTCATATGACCACCCCCTCATCCCCGGGATTAACCGAGTGAACCTTCTTTGTACTGACTCGAGAGCAAGTATGTCTTTTCTTAAGTATGGACACCAAAACTGTATGCAGTATTCCAGGTGCGGTCTCACCAATACCTTGTATAACTGCAGCAATACCTCCCTGTTTTTATATTCTATCTCCCTAGCAATAAAAGCCAACATTCCATTGGCCTTCTTGATCACTTGCTGCACCTGCATACTAACTTTTTGAGTTTCGTGCACCAGGACCCCCAGATCCCTTTGTACTACAGTACTTTCCAGTTTCTTGCCATTAAGATAATAACTTGCTCTATGATTTTTCCTGCCAAAGTGCATAACCTCACACTTTCCAGTATTGTGTTCCATCTGCCAAATCTCTGCCCACTTACTTAGCCTGTCTATGTCACTTTGCAGGTTTTTTATGTCTTCCTCACTCACTACTTTCCCTCCCATCTTTGTATCATCTGCAAACTTTGATATGTTACACTCGGTCCCCTCCTCCAAATCGTTAATATAGATTGTAAAGAGTTGGGGACCCAGCACTGACCCCTGCGGAACACCACTAGTTACTGATTGCCAGTCTGAGAATGAACCATTTATCCCAACTCTCTGCTTTCTGTTAGAGAGCCAATTCTCCACCCATGCCAGAATATTACCCCCAATCCCGTGATTTTTTATCTTGAGCAATAATCTTTTATGTGGCACCTTGTCAAATGCCTTTTGGAAGTCTAAATACACTATGTCCACTGGTTCTCCTTTATCCACCCTGTATGTTACTTCCTCAAAGAACTCAAGCAAATTTGTCAAACATGACTTCCCCTTCATGAAACCATGCTGAGTTTGTCCTATTAAATTATGTTTATCCAAATGTCCCATTACTGTCTCCTTAATAATGGACTCTAACATTTTACCAACCACAGATGTTAGGCTAACAGGTCTATAGTTTCCAGCCTTCTGCCTACTACCCTTTTTAAATAAGGGTGTTACATTAGCAGTTTTCCAATCTGCCGGGACCTTTGCTGAGTCCAGGGAGTTTTGGAAAATTATTACCAATGCATCCACAAACCCTACCGCCACTTCCCTCAAGACCCTAGGATGTAAGCCATCAGGTCCAGGGGATTTATCTGGCTTAAGTTCCATTATTTTACCAAGTACCACTTCCTTAGTGATTTTAATCGTATTTAGCTCCTCTCCCCCTAGAGCCCCCTGTTTGTCCAGTGTTGGGATATTCTTAGTGTCCTCTACCGTAAAGACTGGTACAAAATATTTGTTCAGCGTTATTGCCATCTCCATGTTTCCCACCATTAATTTCCCAGTCTCATCCTCTAAGGGACCAACATTTACTTTAGCCACCCTTTTTCTTTTTATATAACTATAGAAACTTTTGCTATCCGTTTTTATATTTTTTGCTCATTTACTTTCATAATCTATCTTCCCTTTCTTAATCAATCTTTTAGTTATTTTTTGCTGTCTTTTAATGACTTCCCAATCTTCTATCTTCCCACTAGATTTGGCTACCTTATATGCCCTTGTTTTTAGTCGGATACTATCCTTAATTACTTTGCTTAGACACGGATGGCTATCTTTTCTTTTACACCCTTTTTTCCTCAGTGGAATATATATTTTTTGGAAGTTGTAAAATAACTCCTTAAATGTACACCACTGATCATGTACCGTTTTACCCTTTAAACTATTTTCCCAGTCCACTCTGATCAATTCCGCTCTCATACCTTCATAGTCTCCTTTATTCAAGCTCAGCACGTTTGTTTGAGATCCAACTTTCTCACCCTCTACTTCAATATGGAATTCAACCATGTTATGGTCACTCATTCCAAGGGGATCCTTTACTAGGACATTTTTAATTAATCCTGTCTCATTACACAGAACCAAATCTAAGGTTGCTTGCCCCCTGGTCGGTTCAGTTACATACTGCTCAAGAAACCCATCCCTAATACACTCAATGAACTCATCCTCAAGGCTGCTCTGCCCAGTTTGATTTGTCCAGTTAATATGATAGTTAAAATCCCACATAATTATAGCTGTTCCCTTATTACAAGCCTCAACTATTTCCTGATTAATACTCCGTCCAACAGAGTTGCAACTGTTCGGAGACCTATAGACTAAGCCCACTAGTGTTTTTTTCCCCTTCTTATTCCTTATCTCTACCCAAACTGTTTCACTATCCTGCTCCTTTGACCCAATATCATTTCTCTGTATTATAGTTATTCCTTCCTTTATTAACATAGCCACCCCACCTCCCCTCCCTTCCTGCCTGTCCTTCCTGATTGTTAAATAACCTGGTATGTTTAATTCCCAGTCAGAAGAGATGTCCTTAACCCTGGCACCGGGCAGGCAACACAGCCTTCGGGACTCCCGCTCTTAACTGCAGAGAACCCTATCTATCCCCCTAATGATACTATCCCCTACCTCTACAACATTTCTTTTTACTCCCTCCACTTGAATGGTCCCCTGCACCACGGTGCTGTGGCCAGGTTTCTCATCCTCCCTGCAGTCACCGCTCCTGCCCTCACAGGGAGTAAGAACCTCAATCCTGCTTGACAAGAGCAAGGGCTGCGGCTCCTTCAACACTACATCCTGGATCCCTGTACCTTCCTCACTCGTAGTCACACCATCCTGTCCCTGACCATGGACTACATCTGCAGTAATTAATTTCATAGGTGTGACCACCTCCTGAAACATAGAGTCCAGGAACTTCTCCCTCTCCCTGATGTGTCGCAGTGTCTGAAGCTCGGTCTCAAGCTCTTTAACAAGCCCTCTAGCAGCAAACACTTATCGCAAATGTAATCACCGTGAGCCTCAATGGGGTCCACCAGCTCCCACATTTCGCAACAGTGACACATCACCTGTTCACCCATATCTGTGTAATTAATTAAATTTCTTATTATTAATTATGAAGACCCTCTGCCCCGATATAGATGATAATATTACACCACTATTTAATAGGACTTACCAACTTAAAGGTATAGAAGAGGAGGAAGAGAACCTACCAACCAGTTGATCACCAACCTCCCTCGTGGAAGCTGTTGAATTGTCTCACTGCTCCACGTCCACAGTGTTGGATTAGCCTGAGAGAGGGAAGCAAAGCAGAGCAACAAGCACCCTCTCACCTCCCACTTGCCCGAACTCTGCCACTTACCAAACTCTACTTACACTCAATGCGACCGCACTCAGCGCTACCGCACTAAGCCCGCCCCTTTTTATACCCGGATTCTACTTCCGGCTTCAACTCCCCAACAGCTTAATTTACTCTAAAAAATTTAACTTACTTCAAATAATTCACTTATTTACTCACTAAAATTCAGTAAATGCACTTAAAGGACTTTTTCTGCCACTTAGCAAAGTCTGCTTAAACTCAATGCGATTGCACTCAGTAGTGTTGTCACCTGGTGTATCACAACTCACAAGTGAGCATCAGCAGATTGTGGAGACAGGGACAGCAGTGGAGAGTCCTAGTCGGAGGGCGCAGGACTCTGCCAGCTCGGCTCAGCTGCATGTTGACCCTCTGCCTCTGGGTCCAGCCATATGATCAGCGGTGCTGGAACTCCAGGAACAGATGCAAGAGTCGCTGGCAGGTTTTGTCTCCAGGGTCGCTGCGAGAGTGGAGCGAATGGAGAGTCCATAACGAACATGAGCAGAGCCTTTGTGAAGTCATTGGTGCATGAACGCACCACCACGGAAAGGATGACAACCATGGAGGTGATAAGTCGCCAGAGTGCAGAAAACATGGTGAGTGTTCTGAATAGAATGACATCTCTGGAGGAGCGATGGTCACCCAGTGAACAGAGAAACCAGACCTTCATGGAAGTCCTTCTAAGTACGACTGCCAGTGCAGATACGGGTCCCCATGACCCCCCTGATGTGTAGCAAGGTGCTCTCAAGCCACTTGCAGGCGCTGAGGGGGACATGACAACATGAGGGGGAAGTTGGTGGCAGACATCAAGGAAGTGGGGCTCCTCTCCAAGTGCTCACACTTCCATGCCACTGCAGAGCCCTCGGTCAGAGCCCCACCAGAGTCCACACCCAACTGAGATCGGCGTCTCAACCTCTGCACAGCTGCAGGAGCAGCAGACTGTTGACAAGCCCTCATAGGCTCGCAACCCCAGAGGACACCCGCCAAAGGTGTCGAGACAGGAGCAGCAGGAAAGTGAGCAAGGGGCCTCCACATCTGCTGAAGCCACAGGGGAAGCACCACGTAGGAGCACACGTAAGAGAAAGATACTGCATAAATAGTCACAAGTGTAGTCACTTGGGTGAAATTTGATGTATTGTTAGAAAAAGCCATCAGATTAATAATGTTAATAAAAATTCTGATGGCTACTGCTGTAGTTGTGGTGTGTGTCATTTCGCGAATGGGACTTTCACATTGAGGGCTTAGGATTACTTGCAATTGTCAGTATGCTGGTCAAATAGCTAGGAATCTGCAGGGTCTTGGCCATTGTTGATGCTCAGGTAAGAAGCTGTGAGGCAAAAGTGCTTGATCGGCTAGGCTAAGCAAATCTGACCAAGATGAGTGCGTTCCTTGCATCCTGGGCAGCAATATTCTCGCGTAATGCTGCCGCTGGTTGATGGGCCTCTGCAGGATGTTCGTTTTCGCTTTCCTCATCCTCCTCCTCCACCTCCTCCTCCTCCTCATCATCATCTGAGGAGGATATGTAAGGGGCCACTTGCTCCTCAGGAATCTGCAAGCCACGACGCTGTGCCATGTTGTGAAGTGCACAGCAAATCATGACGATTCTGGAGACCCTGGCTGCTGAGTACTGCAGGGCTCCGCCGGATCTATTCAAGCATCTGAAGCGCATCTTCAGCAAACCGATGGTTTGCTCAATTATGGATCTGGTGGAAATGTGGCTGGAGTTGTAGCTCTCCTCAGCTTCGTTGGATGGTCTCCTCAACGGCGTCATTAGCCACGTCCTCAGGGGATAGCCCTTGTCTCCAAGTAGCCATCCGTTAAGTTGGTCTGGCGGACTGAATAGCAGAGGCACACTAGAATGGCGCTGTATGAAGGAGCCATTGCAACTGCCAGGGTACTTGGCATAAACATGCAAAATTTCCTTCTTGTGGTCACACACCAGCTGAACGTTAAGGGAGTGGAAGCCCTTGCGGTTGACAAAAATACCTGGTTTGCGATGGGGTGCCTTAAGGGCCACATGTGTGCAGTCAATGACCCCCTTGGAAAGCCTTCCAGGTTAGCTAATCCAACCGCTCGCGCCGTGACACTAGCTTGATCCTTGGTGAAATGGATGTGATTGTGCGCGATGGCAAACAGGGCATCGGTTACCTGCATGATGCAAGTGTGTGCGGCCGCCTGGGAGATGCCACTGATGTCTGCTGCTGATCCCTGGAATGAGCCTAAGGCAAAAAAGTTGAGTGCGGTGGTGACTTTGACGGCCACTGGTAAGGCTTGTCCACCTGGTCCTCTGGGCTGCAGGTATTGTTGCAGCATTGCACAGATGTCAGTCACTACCTCTCGCGAAAGTCAGAGCCGCTTTTGGCACTGCTGCTCACTCATGTTGAGGTAGCAGACCCTGTGTCTGTAGACCCTGTTTGGGGGGTATCTCCTGCGCTGATGGGCTTCCATGCGCTGGCCCCTTCTGGCCTGTGCAGCTTCAGGTGGGTGAGCAGCAGCCTGGCGCTCCTGTTGCTGCTGCTGCTGTTGTTCCTGGTTCTGCTGGTGCCGCGCTGGTGCTCGAGCTCATCTAATGCCCAGAAGGGAAGGAAATAAATGGCTCCCATGCTTCTGGTATATGCCTCAGTTGAGGAAGCGCTCAGTGAAAGTGGCGAGAGGGGTTTCCCAGGAGGTCACACTGGAGATGGGTGTCAGGCTCCAAACTTCCACAGCTGTGGTTAAGCCTTCTAAAAGTTCCCCCAGACCTGAGACAACAAAGTCCTGCCACCTGCAAATGATGGCTGATCAAATCTCCTCTTTAATGGTTGACCTGCAGCTGATAGTCAGCAATCTAATTGTGCTCCCGCCAGGTTTCACCGGCGTGTTTCACACCAGGTGTGTTTCACGTGGGAAAAGGGTTAAAATCGCAAAGGCCTTTCAAAATCGCATTATAGAGGCAATTTAGTGCTTGTTAAGGGCCTTAACAGCTTATCCCGCCTCTTGGAGGTGGGACGGAGACGAGACCATTAGACACGAATGAATTAAAATTGCTCGGAGGCGGGATGGAGGCGGGATTGGTCCCGCCCGCCAGTTTTCGCGATTTTAACCCCCCACACGCCTCCAATCCCGCCTCCACAGCTCAATGAATATCCTGCCCAATGTCTCCATTGAAGCAGTGCAACCCGACGTCATGTTGTACTGTTTGTCCTAGATTTTGTTTCAAAGGGGAAGTGGTTGATTTATTTCATGTGTGGTCAGAGACCTAAAAGGCCCTGGCTGTCATTAACTTATTGATGCAATTCCAGGGGACAAAATGTGAGCTGTCAATGAGTTTTATATTTATAGTGCATGCCATCGAACGGTGGATCACATTGTCAATACTACGCAGATGGTGACTTCCACAGACCTGCAGATAACATACTGCACAGTCTGTTAGAAGAAAATAACTTGTGACACCAACCACTGTATATCAGTTACAGCACAGAGGGATAAAGTGTTTTTTGTTGCTGCTACCTGAAATTAAACTCTTTTTAATAATATATGATTCATTGTTATTTGACGTGACTTCTAAATAATTTACTTACTGTTAACTTCTGACAAAGCAGTATTTAAAATTTTCCAACCAAAAACTTCCTATTAACATTTTAATCAGGAACTCTCCTTCTAACGATTGGTAATTGAACATTATATAATTTATTTTTGTGCTTAAGAAAATAATGTATAATTGATAATAAATATGGTTTAAATTATTTTAATCAACAAAATATTAATGCAAAATAGGCATTCAATAATAAATAGAGGGTTTATCAGAATTCAGCATTAAGTGAAAACATTTTGCTGAATACTACTTTTGAAGTAAGGCGGTACTTCTAGCTTCATTATAGCAAACCACGTGTAGGTAGCAAAATAAAGGAGCTAAGATGAGAAAAGCATAGTTTGCAGGGTTCCCGGATGATCTAGTGCAGGTGTATCCAACAGCAGCCTGAGGACCATATGCAGCCTATGAGCCCGACCCTTGACCCCAGGCAACTTAGTCCTATTTGCGCTTATATTTTTTACTTACTGGTTTGTCCTGTTTGATTTTTGTAGGTCTGGAGGTTTGGAAAGGTTGTTCTTAGTGCTATTGCCTCATTGGTGGACAATCCTGAATCAGAGCATCAGGTTCTGTGCCATCAGCAACTAGAGATATTTGCAAATTAATGGGACTATGGATTTAAATTTTGTAAGGCTTATAAAGCTTCGGGGGACCAAGGCCCAATGTTATCAGGTGTGGAGGCATGCTGGCAATTTCAGCACATCCAAATATAAATGGGCACGGTCTTACTGATCTCTGTATGTGGCCGCTGAGGCGCCATGGTATGCACTTATGTGATCATTAAAGTGTGGACACTCTGGGATAGATTTTCAACTGCTGGCCGCCTATTTCTCGTGTGAAAAACTGGAGCCCATCTTTGAAAATTGGGGGAGCACCTCAGCCATCTCATTAACATGCAAGGCCTGTTTGATGCAATTTTTAGACTGTAAATAGACGAGTAGCTCACCCACCTGAAACAGAGGGCAGGCTGCTTAAATATGCAGATCGTGGTCCTATGGCTTTCTGCTCCATTCTTGATCCCCCTGGGCCCCCCAAAAAGCACCAGCCCATTTGAGCTCCTCTCCAGCTTCACCAGAGACTATTTGACCTGTCTCCTCTCCAGCTATATCAGAGATCCTGTGACCCTGGCGTCCACAACACCATTAGCGACCCTCTGGCCTGCTTACTCACCATCTCCATCGGTGGCTACCTAATTTCCTCAAGCTCCATGAGGTGCCCTCTGACATCTTCTTAGCTCCAGTAGAAACTCTTTGATGTGTTCCATCCCAGCTCCACCTACAACTCTCTGACCTGCATCCTCCCAAACCATTTAATCTGTCTCATGTCTGACTCCATCCTCTGATTTGCCTGACCAGGGTCAAATGCAATCAGCCTCATGATACCTTTCTATTGTGGAAGATCCATACTGGGCTGACACACACCATTGAGATTGCCTAGAATATGTTGCAGCAGATAATTTGTAATGCTTTAGGCCATAGAGCGAAATTTTGTATCCAGTTAAAACATGAAAATCCTTTATATTTTCACTTCAAATAACACTTCCTATATACCACCGAAGGTTGTTGTCGCTGTCAGCACCTCTTAAAGGGGCACACACATCTTTCAGGTAAGTTTGCATTTAAGATTTTGGACTGGGTTTTTTGATTTTATTGAAGTAGTATCTTGCTGCAATAGATGTTAAAAGTTTTTTAAGTGTGTAGGGAGTGCTGCTGAACACTTGCAAGGCCTCGGATGGTAAAGGAAGGCCTCTGAGAAAACAGAAAATGTTGCAAATACTCAACAGGTCAGGCAACATCCGTGGAGAGAGAAACAGAGTTCACATTTCCAGTCGAGATGCTGCCTGACCAGCTGAGTATTTCCAGCATTTTATGCTGACATATCAGATATACAGCATTCGCTCACAGAGGGAAGAGGAAGACACAGAAGAGGAAGAAGCCGAAGTGCAGGAAGCCAAAGAGGAGGAAGTAGACAGAAGGATGCAGCCCAGACAGCCTCTTTCATGCCGGGAAATACAGGATGGAATCATCTGTTTGCGGTCCCAGTGACCACAACCCCAATTCCCCTTTCAACATTAGTTCCACACCTTACCTTCCCTCTGTTACTGATCATCACAACATCCTCTTGACCACGATGCTGAAATAAATGCCACCACAAAGCAAACTTTCCAATCCAACTTTATACATCTATCCATCCAGTATGACATCAAGAAATCAACTCATCACCCTTATGCATTCTCTTAGTGAATGTCTGGTGTGTACCTTTGACTATCCTACTGATGACATGCAGTGCTTCCCCAGTGGTTGCAGCATGGCTGGTGGAAGTGCTGCTGACTTTCACTGGGGGACACTGCAAATGGCCTTGCTGGTCGACCTTGAGGAGCTGATGGCTGGGAGTGTCAAATCAATCTTCATCTTCTTCTTTCTGGAGTGTCTCCTGGCCCCTGTGGGTAGAGGACCTCTCTTGCAGTGTTTTCCACCTGCACAAAGCTGGAGTGGTGCGTGCGATACCCTGAGTGCCCCTTCCCTGGCTTGCTGAGCCATTTGTCTTAGTGCTGAAACACTTATCCCATTTTTTGAGGTTCGGAAGGGAATTCAGCTTTAAGTGCTGAAGAATCCCATTTGGGGTTACTTTTTAATGATAAATTTTTTATTGAAAGGCAGTAAGGGCTGAAAGCTGCATTTTTTCACTACATTGTAATTTCTTTTAGTTCTGAATGCATTGTCCCTTGAAATCATAGGCCCTTTAATTGCCCACAATGCTTTGTGAACTCCACAGCCTCGCTCCCACAGGCTGTAAGAAGCTGCAACACCAACTGTGGACGGGAACTTTGGGTCGGAGGCTTCCATTAACGCCACCAGGAGGGCATTGCAGGGTAAGTTAGCGCTGCGCTCCACATCGCCAACCCCCTGTGCAAATTTTTCAACGGTAGCGCTGCGGCCATTTTCAGCGGCCATTAACTCGAGTTGCTGGTGACACCGGCAATTCTCTTGGCATACACAAATTCTTCCCCCGAAGTGTTTAAGGTATCCTGTCCCTTTAATGCCACGAAGTCTGCTAAGGCCCCTGGGTCTCTTTAAAGTTCCACTGTAGCTATTTCAACACCATTCATGAAATATACATGTTACCCACTTTCCCTCTTATGTACAATGCTTTGTAAAGGCAAAATATTGCAGATGCTGGAAATCTGAAATATAATCAGAAAATGCTAAGGAAATGCTCAGCAGGTCAGGCAGCATCTGTGGAGAGAGAAACAGAGTTAACGGTCTCAATATTGATAGGCGTGGGTTGCGTAAGTGGGGTGGGAGGAGTTTTAGTCAGGAAACACGGAAGTCCAGGTTCCCCGCATGTTGTAGAGTTTTAACTCACAGTGTGCGTCTTTTTTACCAACAGGTTCCCCTCCCAGAAGGCAGCCTGATTGACAGGCTTCGCTCCCTGTCGTGCGGAGAACTCTCTGGAGGAGGCCACACCCGCAGGAGACTGTAAGGAATCTGCTGCTGCATTAGTGGGAGTGTGGGGGTGGGGTCCAGATCTTTGGTGGATCGGATCCCGTGGGAAGGGCTGGTCTTTGGATGGATTGGGGCCCGATGGCGGGGGAGGTGGTCCGATGGCAGGAAAGAAGGTAGCTTGGTGGCCTGGGACGAAGCACTCCTGCTCCTCTTGGCCCACATGCAGTGTTGTAAGGACACTTACCTTTTCCCCGAAGCTGTCCTCACTTCCCTTGAGCTGCCGAGTTTCCCGAGTCCTGGGAAAAATGCAGTAAAACAGAAAATGCTGGAAACACTCAAAAGGTCAGGCAGCATCTGTGGAGAGAGAAACAGTGTTAGCGGGGGTAATTTTAACTCCCAAGAATGGGTGGATTTGGGTTGGGGAGAAGTTAAAATGTGAAAAATTTCGATCACAACCCCAACCTACCTACTTTCGGTTACAACGGAGGTGGGACGGGGGCGGATTGGTCGGTAAAATCTTTAAGGAGGTATCATGTCTCCATTTTTACAGGCTTCTTATTTTTAACCCATTTCAGACAGATTTCCCGGGCCTTGGGAAACCCGGCAGGTAAAAGGAGGCGAGACGGGCCAGATGCATTAGGCAAGTGCATTTACTGCACTGCTTGTTCGCCAGGAGGAGCAGGAGTGTTCCCCCCCACCGGCCCAACAAGCTTGTCTGCTTCTATCTCCACGATTGCCGAGCCCCCCACCTCCACAATCTTCCCCCCTCCCACCCGACCAACGATCTCTCCTTCCCTTCCTAGCTGCTCGCTGTTCCTCGGCTGTGGGCTTGTGCCACAAGCTTTCCCGCCTGACAGGCAAGCCAGCCTGTCAATCAGGCTGACTGTCAGGTGGGAAACCTGCAGAAAAATTTAAAAGATGTCCTGCAGTTAATATTGTACTTCTGGGTTTCCCATCTGGAATTCCTCCCTCCCCCCACCACCGCCCCCCCCCGCCCCCCCCCGCCCAACCCACTCCCTCCCTGCCTCTCCATAAATATCGGGTGAACATTTCAGGTTGTTGACCTTTCACCAGAACTGGAAGAAGTTAGAGATTTCATTGTTTATAAGCAAGTATCGAGGCAGGGGAAAAAATTGGGGGTGGGGGAAGGAAGGAAAGAACAAAAGGGAAGGACTGTGATAGAGTGGAGTGCAGGACTGATTAAATGACAAAAGGAATGATGGTGCAAGGCAAAAGGAGGGTGGCAAAAGGGACAATAAAGAAACAAAAGATGGACCCAGAGGTGGTGTAAATGGTGTAACCTGTAGCCTGATCTGCTAAATGTTTCCAGCATTTTCTGTTTTTGTTTCAGATTTCCAGCATCTGTCGTATTTTGCTTTTGTTTTAGTGTCCCATGAAAGTAAGAAGCTCCAACTGCTTATGGGAGTGATTGACATGAGAAGGTATCTATGACAGTATCATTTACCAGGTACATAGTCTAAGTAAACTAGCCACAGAGTGTAGCTACCCAATCTCTTCCACATTTACTACTGGCCCTTGCCAAGTCCTTGCACAACCTTATAACTGTTGCATTCTTTATTGTGCCTGCCTATATGCTTAAGTTGCAACTACAACTGACACCCTTTGGACACTCAAATTTTCAAAGGGTTTCACATATAAGATCATTGTCACACACCCTACCTTCATGATCCACTGTCAGTTACTGACACACAAGGGGCAATTTTAAACCTAGCCACTCAGCGGAAAACAGGCAGGCGGGCAGTTAAAATTGGGTGGAAGATTTACCTGCCGACATCCAGCTCCGTTCCCTCTGTTAACCTGCTGTCTGAGAAGGTGGCAAAGAAATTCGCCTGAAGCCAGCGGGGTCCTTCTTTAAATATGCAGATTGGGCTTGATGACTTCATCGGGTGCCGACTGTAATTTTAGCTGATGGTAAGATTCCTGGGACCAAAAAAAGACCCAAACATACTTTATTTTAAATCTTCCTTGTTGGGTCAGGAAGAGCAAGAGTGCTTCTGTGGACCCAACAAGCAATGTTTAGGCCTTCCCTGACCTGTCCAGCGGTCAGTTGCCGATTCCCGCACCTTGCTGACCGGGGACATGAGGATGACACCTGGGAGTTAAAATAGCTCTTGCCTCAAATAACAACAGAAAACGCTGGAAAAACTCAGCAGGCCAGGGCAGCATCCGTGGAGAGAGAAACGGAGTCAACGTTTCAGGACGAAGCCCCTTCGTCAGCTCTTGCCTCACACTGCCGAGGTCAGGGGATTTGGCACTTAGTGATAATGGGGGACTTCATCTATCCTAATATAGACTGGGATAGTAATAGTGTAAAGGGCAGAGAGGGGAAAGAATTTCTGAAGTGTGTTCAGGAGAACTTTCTGGATCAGTATGTTGCCGGCCCAACGAGGAAGGAGGCATTGCTGGATCTGGTTCTGGGGAATGAAGTAGGTTAAGTGGAGCAAGTGTCAGTAGGTGAACATTTAGGGAACAGTGATCACAGTATCATAAGGTTTAGATTAGCTATGGAAAAGGACATGCAGCAATCTAGAGTAAAATTACTTAATTGGAGGAAGGCCAATTTCAGTGGGATGAGAACGGATCTGGCCCGGGTAAATTGGAATCAAGGATTGGCAGGCAAAACTGTAGTGGAACATTGGGCTGCCTTTAAAGCAGAAATAGTTTGGGTACAGTCGAGGTACGTTCCCACTAGGGGGAAAGGTAGGGCAACTAAAGTCAGAGCTCCCTGGATGGCGAAAGAGATAGAGAGTAAGATGAAGCAGAAAAAGAGCGTGTATGACAGATGTCAGGTTGAGAATACATCTGAGAATCAGGCTAAATATAGAAAGTTCAGAGGAGAAGTGAAAAGGAAAATAAGAGGGGCAAAGATAGGATATGAGAATAGGATGGCAGCTAACATAAAGGGTAATCCAAAAGACTTCTATAGGCATATAAATAATAAATGGGTAGTAAGAGGAGGGGTGGGGCTGATTAGGGACCAAAAAGGAGACCTACGCATGGAGGCAGAGGGTATGGCTGAGGTGCTAAATAAGTACTTTGCATCTGTCTTCACCAAGGAAGAAGATACTGCCACAGACATGGTGAAGGATGAGGTAGAGGAGATAGTGGTTGGGATAAAAATTGATAAAGAGGAGGGATGAGGGACTTCAGTTACATGGATAGACTGGAGAAGCTGGGGTTGTTCTCCTTACAGCAGAGAAGATTGCGAGGAGATTTGATAGAGATGTTCAAAATCATGAGGGGTCTGGACAGAGTAGATAGAGGGAAACTGTTGCCATTGGCAGAAGAAGCGAGAACCAGAGGACACAGATTTAAGGTGATTGGCAGAAGAACCAACTTTTTTACCCAGCGAGTGGTTAGGATCTGGAATGCACTGCCTGAAAGCGTGGTGAAGGCAGGCGCAATCACAGCTTTCAAAAGGGAGTTGGATAAGTACCTGAAGGAGAAATATTTGCAGGGCTACGGGGAAAGGGCGGGGGAGTGGGACTAACTGAAGTGCTCTTGCAGAGAGCCGGCACGGGCTCGACGGGCCGAATGGCCTCCTTCTGTGCTGTAACCATTCTATGATTCTATGATTAAAGGTGCTAATGTGCTATATAAATGCAAGTTATTGTTGTTGATAGTGGACTGATGGCAGAAGGGAGCATCAGGCAAAGGGCCCTACAGCTAAAATTCACAGGCCTGTGATCGTGACTATTATGCCAGAATTATCTCAGCCTTTCCAGGGGCAGGATTCCTTATTTAGCATGCCCCTGTCAGATGCCTGAACTACTAGGGGCATATCTTGTTCCTTTCCCAATCGCCCCCCTCCTCAGACCACCCGAGGGCCAGACGGAGAGGCAGTCAGTTCCACTTTGTCCTTGTGGAACCAGCGAGCTGCCTCTAGATGTCCCATTGGTGTCAGCAGCTCACCACAATATGCTGATGAAGCCCGAGGCTAAATTTCGGGTGAGCCTCAGGCCACTGGTTTCTGGTGCGCATTCCCAGCGCACCGCGTATTTCAGGTCTGAAATTGGGCCGAAACGAATTTCCACCCCCAAAATTTATGGAAATCAAAGGAATAACTGGAGATGAAAACAACAACAAATTGTATTTATATAGCGCCTTTAACGTAGTAAAACATCCCAAGACGCTTCACAGGAGAATTAAAAGACAAAAACACCCGATAAAAGAAATAACTTGACAAATTTGAATATAACAGTAAAAAATTCCAATTTCAGGATGGTAGAGGATTCTATTGGAGCTCCAATTTGCTTTACCAAGCAGTGATAACTTTGGGTTACACCAATGATTCTGAACACAGTGAGTTTCTCATTTTTTCTGTGTAGTCATGGAGAATTATTGAGTGTAGTCTGTTTGTACCAGAACAGATTATCTGGTCATTATCACATTACTGTTTGTTGGACCTTGCTGTGCACAAATTGGCTGCCACATTTTGTACATTACAACAGTGGCTACACTTCAAAAGTACTTCATTGTCTTTAAAGTGCTTCAGGATGCCCTGAGGTTGTGAAAAGTACTATGGAAATGCACGTTATTTCTTTCTTGTACAGTTAGTTTAATACATCTTCCATACAAACTGATTCAAGAGCTAGTCTCATTGAAAACTCAAGGAATCACATTCAGTTTGCCTTATCCAAACCTATACTACATTCATTCCTATATATATTAATCCATCTAGATCAATCAGATACAGACGTGGGAGTGGAAAAAGCTGTTACCTTATCCAGCAATCACTACCTGCTGCCAGTTATCTAATTAAATATGATTAGATCACTGTTCCAAATTTGCAATTGGTTTTTCCACTATGTTTGCTTATCATATAGTCAGATAATACATTAATAAATGAAGTAGAGAAAGCAATAAAAAAATGTCAAACTGCATTTTAATCCCACAGTGGTGCCAAAAATAGCAAAGCTCAATGACATGGAACTTGTGTGACCTTCCATCTATGAATATCAACTTCTCACTTCAATAACCGTTTTTCCTCCCTCAGTTTTCAACCAAATTTCATTTGTTCTTTCCTCTCATTAAACAGTGGGTTCTTTTTGAAAAGAAACAAATCTACATCCATTCTAACGTGCAGAATTCAGACTTTAATTTTTGAGTAATATGCTTGATATATCAGAAGAAATACAAGAACAACAAATGCAAATGTCAGACCAGCATAAAAGAATTAACACTTGCAACTTTTATGCATGGCAGCCAAACAGCTGAGCATCCAGAGACTATTTACACCAGAGCATAAGATGTACCCGTCCCCCCCAAGTCTGTAGGTCATAAAACTTGCATAAAAGTGTGACCTACTGATCCCTTTTAACTGAAGAATATCTACCCATAGCATTTTTGAACAACACAGTCCATTTTTTCAGCAACTTTAAAGATCACACTTAAGTTATTAAGGTGCTGTATTGTATGTATGATGAAATGGCCTAGCTGTTTGAAGCTCTGATTCCAAAATGCCTCATTAGCCAATAAAAATTGGGTTCCTATGACATTAATAAGACCCCAATGCAAATTTCAGGTATCAGTGTGTGAAGTTTGTGCCGGGCTCTGCCCATTGGTAATTGCATTTAGCGGCTTAACCAACAGTCCTGAAAGTGACCGCTGTAAGCCACGCAAACACAGGTAAGTTAAACTTTAAAAAATGATTTTTGTGGAGTCATTAATGATCCTCCTGACCGTACAAAAATCAATCCTTCTGATGCCTGTCCCTCCGCAGGCCTCCCCCAGGATCGCCTCCCTACCCCACACCCACTTTTAACTTCCCTGCACTGCGCTGGAGCGGCCTGATTTTTGGCCCTCTCTGACCAACAAGCAATGGAACTGAGACTCAACAATATTGGTCAGGCCTCGGACCGATTCCATCGGGTGGGTGGCGGGCTCGTACTGTCAACCTCTTACTCACTGGAGTCACAAGCCATGACTGCAGGGCGTATCCTTGATTGTCAACTAACCATCCTGAGTCATCAAGGCTAATATGGTGGATTGTTGCATGATAAAAGTGTCATGACAACATCTTGGGTAGTGACATAAAGGTAATTGGCACCTCACACTAGCTGAACATTTATAGATGGAATTTTCATGGGATTTCTCCTGAACTCCTGGCATAACTTTGGCATAAGATCAACAGAAATTCCAAAGAAATGGCATAATTGCCCATTTATGCCATTTCTCTGGGGTTTCCGTTGAACTTATGGAAGGAAATCATGAGAACCCCCATAGAAATTCTATCCCTTAGTGAACAAAATCCTTTCCTATTAATGAAATTGAGGAGGTTGTCACAGGAGGCTTTCAATTCCACATGTGTTCTGCCAATTGCTCCTTGCACCTGCGGGAACCCTGGCAGTCTATAGAACTGGACTGCTGTTCTCTTTTACGATAGCAAAATACTGCAGATGTTGGAAATCCGAAATAACAACAGAAAATGCTGGAAAAACTCAGCAAGTCAGGCAACATCCGTGGAGAGAAATTTGAGTTGACGTTTCGGGTTTGACCCTTCTTCAAAACTGGAGAGAAAAGGAACTAGATCGAAGGCAGGGCTGCGATCGGACAAAAGAATAAAAGAACCAAAAGAAGTAAAAGAGATTAGAAGCTAGACGAGATGGTAATAGGTTGTGATTAGGTGTAAAGTGTACTGGCAGGGCAAAAGATAGCTGCCAGGTGTGAGAGAGAAACAAAAGGAAAGGGGGGGGGGGAAAGGAAAGGAGTGGAAAAATATAAGTGAAAATGAAATAGGGGCTGAGGTTATGATCTGAAATTGTTGAACTCGATATTGAGACCGGAAGGCTGCAGACTGCCTAATCGGAAGATGAGGTGCTGTTCCTCGAGTTTACGTTGAGCTTCCGTGGAACAGTACAAGAGGCCAAGGACGGTGAGGTCCGAATGGGAATGGAGCGGTGAATTGAAATGACAGGCGACCGGAAGCTCGGGGTCACCCTTACGGACTGAACGGAGGTGTTCCGCAAAGCGGTCACCCAATCTGCGTTTGGTCTCCCCAATGTAGAGGAGACCACATCGTGAGCAGCGAATACAGTATACTAGATTGCGAGAAGTACAAGTAAATCGCTGTTTCACCTGGAAGGGGTGTTTGGGGCCCTGGACAGTGGGGAGGGGGGAGGTATAGGGGCAGGTGTTACATCTCCTCCGCTTGCACGGGAAGGTGCCAGGCGAAGGGGAAGGGCTGTTTGGGGTGATAGAGGAGTGGACTAGGGTGTCTCGGAGAGAGCGGTCCCTGCGGAATGCTGAAAGGGGAGGGGAGGGGAAGATACGTTTGGTGGTGGGATCACTTTGGAGGTAGCGGAAATGCCGGAGGATGATCCGTTGAATGTGGAGGCTGGTGGGGTGAAAGGTGAGGACAAGGGGAACCCTATCGTGGTTCCGGGAGGGAGGGGCAGGGGTGAGGGCAGAGGTGCGGGAGATAGAACTGACACGGTCGAGGGCAGTGTCAACCACGGTAGAGGGGAATCCTCGGTTGCGGAAAAAGGAAGACATGTTTGAAGCACTGGTGTGGAAGGTGGCATCGTCGGAGCAGATACGGCGGAGGCGGAGAAACTGGGAGAATGGAATAGAGTCCTTACAGGAAGCGGGGTGGGAGGAAGTGTAGTCCAGGTAGCTGTGGGAGTCAGTGGGCTTGTAGTAAATATTGGTCGATAACCTATCCCCAGAGATGGAGACGGAGAAGTCGAGGAAGGGAAGGGAAGAGTCAGAGATGGACCATGTGAAGGTGAGGGAAGGGTGGAAATTGGAGGCAAAGTGAATGAAATTGTCAAGTTCGGGGCGAGAGCAGGAAACGGCACCGATACAGTCATCAATGTATCGGAAAAAGAGGTGAGGGAGGGGACCCGAGTAGGACTGGAACAAAGATTGTTCCACATAGCCCACGAAAAGGCAGGCATAGCTAGGACCCATGCGGGTACCCATGGCAACACCTTTGATTTGGAGGAAATGAGTGGAGTTAAAGGAGAAGTTGTTCAATGTGAGAACAAGTTCAGCCAGGCGGAGGAGGGTCGTGGTGGATGGGGACTGGTCGGGCCTCTGTTCGAGGAAGAAGCGGAGCGCCCTCAGGCCATCCGGGTGGGGGATGGAGGTGTAGAGGGATTGTACGTCCATGGTGAAAAGGAAGCGGTTGGGGCCAGGAAACTGGAAACTGTTAAAGTGGCGGAGGGCGTCCGAAGAGTCACGGATGTAGGTGGGAAGAGACTGGACGGAGGAGATGTAACACCTGCCCCTATACCTCCCCCCTCCCCACTGTCCAGGGCCCCAAACACCCCTTCCAGGTGAAACAGCGATTTACTTGTACTTCTCGCAATCTGGTATACTGTATTCGCTGCTCACGATGTGGTCTCCTCTACATTGGGGAGACCAAACGCAGATTGGGTGACCGCTTTGCGGAACACCTCCGTTCAGTCCGTAAGGGTGACCCCGAGCTTCCGGTCGCCTGTCATTTCAATTCACCGCTCCATTCCCACTCGGACCTCACCGTCCTTGGCCTCTTGTACTGTTCCACGGAAGCTCAACGTAAACTCGAGGAACAGCACCTCATCTTCCGATTAGGCAGTCTGCAGCCTTCCGGTCTCAATATCGAGTTCAACAATTTCAGATCATAACCTCGGCCCCTATTTCATTTTCACTTATATTTTTCCACTCCTTTCCTTTCCCCCCCCCTTTCCTTTTGTTTCTCTCTCACACCTGGCAGCTATCTTTTGCCCTGCCAGTACACTTTACACCTAATCACAGCCTATTACCATCTCGTCTAGCTTCTAATCTCTTTTACTTCTTTTGGTTCTTTTATTCTTTTGTCCGATCGCAGCCCTGCCTTCGATCTAGTTCCTTTTCTCTCCAGTTTTGAAGAAGGGTCAAACCCGAAACGTCAACTCAAATTTCTCTCCACGGATGTTGCCTGACTTGCTGAGTTTTTCCAGCATTTTCTGTTGTTATTTCTGCTGTTCTCTTTGTTTTGCAGGTTACATTGAGAAGGCAATAAACTGTGAGGTTCGCCTGTATAGAGCTCCAGTGACCATCTTTATACAGTGGAGTGCTGCTGCCTGACTACTGTGACAAAAGTTCCCCAATGCTGCCTGGAACGGTGCCAAAACTATTTAAGGCAGTGGTCACTTTCACTGTTCTCCTGGTGGAAGTGGACTGCAGGCTTTTAGCCAGTAACCGGCATAATTCCCCAATACCTTTGGGGGAAGCGCAACCTTCTGAGGAATTGAAGGCAGA
The DNA here is from genome assembly GCF_052327205.1 of Somniosus microcephalus. NCBI lineage: Eukaryota > Metazoa > Chordata > Chondrichthyes > Squaliformes > Somniosidae > Somniosus > Somniosus microcephalus. The sequence continues at coordinate 76,565,826 of NC_141000.1, forward strand.
GAAATCTAAATAAGACATTTGAGGTTTATCAACCTATTGGAGTGGGTAGCAATGTGTAGAAAACAAAGGTTTTCTATGATGCCTCACTCTAAGAGATTCCAATCTAGCCATTTATATATCCTCATTCTCCTCCATTCCATATAATAGAATTAGAGGGTTTCATAGAGTCATAGGGCTAGATTTTCAGTTGCTTGCGCCAGCAGTTAGCGCCTTAAGAGAAGTGATTTTCGGGCGCTATGCGTGTAGCGCCCGGGCGCAGCGCAGTTTGCGCCCCGCCCCAAATTAAGTTGCCCGTTAGCGCCGGCGCAAAGTTTAGCGGCCGCCCGGATGCGCACGCAGAAAATGACGTCACATCCTCGTGCAACGCCCTTTGGCCGCCCCGAATCCAAACTTCAGTCGGACCGCCCCATTGTGCGGCTGGCGTCCATAGCGTTTGTAAAATGGAACGCAACACACCCTGGGGAGCGCAAATTAAAGGGCACTCCGCATGTGTTGTGTGGAAGGATGCAGTGTGTTGTTCTGAATGGCGTATTTATGTTTCCGGACACCACCACCACCACCTCCTCCTCCTCCTCCTCCTCCTCCTCCTCCTCCTCCTCCTCCTCCTCCTCCTCCTCCTCCTTCTTTCCCCCCAGACTCTGCCTTTGAAAACAACACATGCACCCTTCCCCTTTAAGAGCTCACTGGCACCAGAGTGTCTGCTGTGCGCTGCGCCCGAACTCAGGCGCTGCGCTCTGCACCGCCGGCTTAGCGCCTAAAGATAGTAGTGGAACGCCTCTTTTAGCGCTCCACCAACCTCTTAGGGCGAAGCCACTGAATTTCCGGCAACGGGGCGCTACTTTGGGGCGGGCGCTAACTTCGGGCGGGCGCTAAGGTTAGCGCCCCAAAACTGTCTATACTGAAAATCTAGCCCATAGAGTCATAGAGTTTTACAGCACAGAAAGAGGCCCTTCGGCCCATCGTGTCGGCGCCGCCCATTGGGAAATCAATTTCTCATGTCCAGAAATTACTTTCTCAAGTACTCACAGCGTACTCAGGAGAAGTCTTCAGAGAAGTTTCAGAGAAAGAGCCAATAAAAGGTTGTTGCGTATGAAAAGTTTCTATAAGCTTCATTCAGAAAATCAAAAATGGTGAGCTGCTGCCTGATTAATATGGGAAAGGTCACCAGATGCTGCCTGGTAGAATCCTAAACAATACAAGGCAGTGGTGACTTTGACTGGTTTAGGCATTGCTGTTTTCCTGGTGGGCTGCATGTCTTCAAAAGCAGTTCACATATCACCCCAACTGCCTTCAGGGGAAATTGCAGATTCTGAGGCAGTGACCAGTAAACAAATCTACTAAGCCCTTCTAGATCTGTAAATCCTGGTGAGTGGACCTGAGCAAGAGCGGCGGCAGCAGAGGCGGCGGCTTAAAGGGAGCATCGGAGAAGGTGCAGGACACAGTGCGGACCTGAGCGAGAGCAGCAGCAGCAGAGGCGGCGGCTTAAAGGGAGCATCAGAGAAGGTGCAGGACACAGTGCGGACCTGAGCGAGAGTGGCGGCAGCAGAGGCGGTGGCTTAAAGGGAGCATCGGAGAAGGCGCAGGACACAGTGTGGACCTGAGCGAGAGCGGCAGCAGCAGAGGCAGTGGCTTAAAGGGAGCATCGGAGAAGGCGCAGGACACAGTGCGGACCTGAGCGGGAGTGGCGGCAGCAGAAGCGGTGGCTTAAAGGGAGCCGAGCAGCGACTTAAAAACAAAAAACAAGGAGTGACGTCACAGGACAGCAGGTAGGTGATTGGTTGGTGAGTATTACAGCTCTTTTGCTCTCTAGGTTAGGTAAGTGGATTAAATTCAGAACTGGGAGAGCAATAACTACTATAACTTTATTGAATTAATAACTTAAACTAAATTAACTAATTAAAAATATAAATTAACAGTAAAAATAATCATTTGAATAAATACTGTAACTAATATAAATAAAAGAAGGTTAGATAGAGATGGCAGTGCAGGTGGTGTGTCGTAACTGCAGCATGTGGGAGTTGGTGGAGACCAATGAGATCCTGAGCAACCTCATCTGCACGATAGCAAAACCTCATCTGCAATAAGTGCCTGCAGCTCGAGGAACTTCGGCTCAGAGTTGTTGACATTGCGATGCATCAGGGAAGGGGAGAGTTACCTGCACACTTTGTTCCAGGAGGCAGTCACACCCCTTAGGTTAAGCAATACTTTAGAGTTAATCAATGGTCAGGGACAGGAGGGTGTGACTGTGAGTCAGGAAGGTATGAGGATCCAGGATATAGTGATGGAGGAGCCTCAGCCCTTGACCTTGTCCAACAGGTACGAGGTATTTGCTGCCTGTATGGATGAGAACAAGGACTGCAGGGGGGATGGGCAAACTGACCACGGCACCATGGTACAGGAGGCCATTCAAGTGGGGGGAGTAAAAAGGAATGTGGTAGTGGTAGACAACAGTATAGTCAGGGGGATAGATACTGTTCTCTGCAGCCGTGACAGGGAGTACTGAAGGCTGTGTTGCCTGCCCGGTACCAGGGTTAAGGATATCTTCTTGCGGCTGGAGAAGAACTTGGAGTGGGAGGGGGATGATCCAGTTGTCGTGGTCCACGTAGAAACCAAGGACATAGGTAGATCTAGGAATGAGATCCTGCTGAGTGAGTTTGAGGAGCTAGGATCCAAATTAAAAGGCAGAACTTCAAAGGTAATAATCTCTGGATTGTTACCTGAGCCACGCGCAAATTGGAATAGGGACAAACAGATTAGGAGCTAGAAATTCGGCTCCTTTGCGCCTGCCGTTAGCACCTCCGGGAGATGCCGGGGGGGGGGGGGGTGAAAAAAGCGCCTCCTGAGAAATTTGGCGGGGTGTTGCTGAGGCACTACCCGATAGCGCCACGCCCCCACCAGTAGCGCCCAAGGCCACTGAGCCGCTGGCAATGACGTCATCGCCGTGCGCCGTGACCCCTTAGCGCACCACCGTGGGCCCTTACCGCCCTGCGGCAGAAATTCAGCTACGCCCAATGAGGCTGCCGTGTGCGATGTCAGCGCCAACCTTGTGGGTCGTGAATCGGGCCGACCTCCACTCGCGGGGCGGTATTTAAAGGGGAAGTGCGGCCGCGACCTGCGCCGACATTTTCGTTTTTTGGCTGACCTCCAGGTCGGCCCTCCGTGGTTGGCTATGGCATGGTCCTCGCCGCCATCGCGCAGCTCGGCGTCGCATCTCAGCACCGGGCTGCTGCCATGGCACCACGCCGCCCTGGTGGCCTAGTATAGGTCATCGGAGGTCCTGCAGAGTGCGCAGCGGCCCTCCCCTTTAACTGAAGGGAGGGGCGTTGAAATGCGGCAGCACTCCCCGACACTGCCTCGGTTCCCACCCCACCAGGAAGTGGAGCATCCAAGATTGTGCTCCACTTCCTGTGCAGGGTGGTAAGCTGAATTTAGCGGCCGGGGTGGTACTACATGCGCCGAGCACTAAATGTCCGGCCTTAACTCGGGTACCACCCCTAAACGGGGCGTAACCGAATTTCGCACCCTAGAGGTTTAAATGCAGGGCTCAAAGAGTGGTGTGGGAGGAAGGGGGTTTCAATTCATGGCACCAGTACTGGAGAAAGCGGGAGCTGTTCTGATAGGACAGGCTCCACTTAAACCAGACTGGGACCAGTGTCCTGGTGAATCAAATAACTAGGGCTTTAAACTAATGAAGGGGTGGTGGGAGAATTCAGGAAAGATTAAATTTAAAAGCAGCAAGAGAAATGTCAAGGCTCTAGAGCAGAGAAGAGTTTTGGGTAAAAATAAGCAGTGTGGGTCAGGAAGGGAGAGAGTAACAAAGGTAATAAGGCATCAGTGACTAAGGTCACATCAGGGAAAAATAGAAAAAAGTCAAAGCTAAAGGCAGTATATCTGAATGTGCGAAGCATTCGCAACAAAATAGATGAATTAATAGCGCAGATAGAAATTAATAGGTTTGATCTAATGGTCATTATGGAGACGTGGTTGCACAGTGGCCAAGGTTGGGAATTAAATGTTCCAGGATACTTAACTTTTAGAAGAGATAGGGAAAATGGGAAAGGAGGAGGGGGGTAGCCCTGATAATAAAGGATGGGATAGAGACAGTAGAGAGAAAGAATCTTAGCTCTGAAAATTAAGAAGTAGAATCAGTTTGGGTGGAGCTAAGAAACAGCAAGGGGCAGAAAACATTTATAGGCCCCCAAACAGTAGTGGTAATGTAGGGCAGAGTATAAATCAGTAAATTAGAGGTGCGTGTAACAAGGGTAATACAGTAAGCATGGGGGACTTTAATCTACATATAGACTGGGCAAACCAAATTTGCAGTAATAGTGTGGAGGATGAATTCATGGAATGTATACAAGATAGTTATCTAGATCAGTATGTTGAGGAACCAACTAGGGTACAGGCTATTTTAGATCTAGTATTGTGCAATGAGAAAGAGTTAATTAATAACCTTGTAATAAAGGGATGATTGGGGAAGGGTGACCATAATATGATAGAAAATTACATTGAGCTTGAAAGTGATTTAGTTAAATATGAAACTAGGGTCTTAAATCTAAACAAAGCAAACTACATAGGTATGAGGGGTGAGTTGGCTAAGGTAGATTGGGAAACTACATTAAAAGGTATGATGGTAGATGATATGCCATCAATGACTCAAAGACAAGGATTCAACTGAAGGCTTTTAATCACTAAGAACATTGCAGCATTACAGATCTTCCCACATCGGGTTCGTCTGGTAGGAATGACTCATACAGCTTTTGAGACCTTTATATGGCAAAAGACAGGGGCGTAGCCAATACACACAATAGGAACAAAAGGGGGCGGTTCACACAATACAAGCAGGTAAAACACATGGGCTGATGAAGGCATATATTTCATCACACTAGACAAGCAATGGCTAGCATTTAAAGGCCTAGAAATTTGGTGGGCTGTGCCACCAGTTAGTGCCTAAAGAGGGCACTCAGTGGCTTTAGCGCCACTGGCCACGCCTCCCGCGAAATTTAGCGGGGCGCTAATGGCGGCGTTAGCCTGTAGCGCTGCGCCGCCACCGATGATGTCATCGGTGTGCGCAGTGCCCCGCTACCGCCCCGAACGCGATATTGGGTCGCGCCCCCCCCCGTAGCGCCAGTCGCAAATCGTGACCGGTTCAGGGGGGCCTACCTGTGGCGGTAGTGGCGCTAATTAAGTGGGAGGTGCGGGGCGGCCATTTTTTTCAGTGGCCGCCTGCCAGCACCTCCACGCGCCGCCCTCCCCGGCCTCCTGATCCCCCCCCCCCTGCCGGGCAGTGCCGGCTGTGTCCCGAGAGCCCGGCACTTCTCCTCGGTGCCGGGCTCTTTTGCCGGCACTCGCGATCGGTGATCGCGTTGGTGCAGGCCCCTCCCCTTTAAGAAGGGGAGGAAGGCCTGCAGTACCGCAGCGCGCCATGCCGCAGCGTGTGGTGCTGTGGCGCTGTGGCACGTTGCGCTGCGATATTCAGTTTCAGCACCCCAAGAGGGATGCGGGACGCCTCGAGCAGCGCCGCGCGTCCCTCTTGGGGCGCTCAAACTGAATATCGGGCTGGCACTCCCGGCTCCTTCCGGGGTGGGACTTCCGGCACCCAGGCGAGCTTGGCGCCCCAAACGTGGCGCCACTGAATTTTTAGCCCAAAGAATTAATACATCATTTACAACAAATATACATTCCTTTAAGGCACAAAAACCCCACAGGAAAACTGGTCCAACCATGGCTAACAAGAGAAGTTAAAGATAGTATTACATCAAAGGAAGAGGCTTATAATGTCGCCAAGGAGAGCAGTAAGCCTGAGGATTGGGAGGATTTTAGAATTCAGCAAAGGAGGACCAAGAAATTGATAAAGAAAGGGAAAATAGAATATGAGAGTCAACTAGCGAGAGACATAAAAACAGACTGTAAATACTTCTATTGGTATGTAAAATGGAAAAGATTAGCGAAAGTAAACATGGATCTCTTACAGGCTGAGACAGGAGAAATTATAATGGGGAATAAGGAAATGGCAGAGAAATTAAACAAATGCTTTGGGCTTGAATTTCCAAGTCCCATGGAGGCGGGTTTGGAGGTGGGAGTGGGGGGGAAAATTGCAGAATCGGGGGGCATGAACCCTTCCCGCCCCCAACCCGCCTCCATGCCCATTTCCCAGGAGGCGGGTACCCGACCTGTGCTGGGAGCCACCTCCCCGAGGCGGGAAGGGGATTAGTGCCAATTAACTGCTTGTTAACAGATAGTTAACAGGCAGTTTTTGGCCTCATCCCTATTATTAGCCCTGAAGTGTGGGCTGCCCGATGGCTCCAAACCACGCCAAGTTAGCGAGGCGGACCATCGGGCTGAAGGGCTTGGAGGGTTCGAGATGTCCGGTGTTCAGGTGAGTGATGGGTGCACGAGTGCAGAGGTAAGTGTGTTTGGTGTGTGTAAAGTGTTTAAATAAGTTTTACTTACCTTTACTTACTAATGCAGGCTTCTTTCCTTCAGGTCTCGGGAGTCCCTCATCTCACCGGCACAGAAAGCAGAATGGCCGTGAGCTGTCAAAAGCTGCAGCCTTCTGCTTTCTGTTCTGGAGAGCTCTCTAACTGAGTCTGTGGAGAAGGACTCAAGTTAGAAGTCAGATTGTCAGTGTTTGACAGCTTCACAGAGCTGTCAAACGCTGATATTTCATCTGTCAAAAGCTCTTGACAGAGGAAATGTCAATCCCTGACATCACCTATAACCGGGCGTCCCTTAATTGGCCTGCTGAGCCCGCTGGGCGGGCTCAACAAGATCAATCAAGGGAAAATCGCGTGGGTTGGCCACAAATCAATGGAGGCGAGACTACAACCCGAAAAGTGAGAGTCCCACCTTCATCACGTGCCCATTGACAAAATCCAGCCCTTTGTGTCTGTCTTCACGGAAGAATTCACAAAAAACTTCCCAGAAATAGTGGAGAACCAAGGGTCTAGCGAGAATGAGGAACTGAAAGAAATTAATATTATTTAAAAAATAGTACTGGAGAAATTAATGGGACTGAAAGCCAATAAATCCCCTGGACCTGATGGCCTACATCCTAGGGTTTTAAAAGAGGTGGCTATAGAGCTAGTGGATGCATTGTTTGTCATTTTCCAAAATTCCATAGATTCTAGAACGGTTCCCGTGGATGGGAAGGTAGCAAATGTAACCCTACTATTTAAGAAAGGAGGGAGAGAGAAAATGGAAAATTAAAGACCAGTTAGCCTGACATCAGTAGTAGGGAAAATGCTAGAATTTATTATTAAGGATGTGGTAATAGGGCACTTAGAAACTATTAATCGGATTGGGCAGAGTCAACACGGATTTATGAAAGGGAAATCATGTTTCACAAATTTTTTGAGGTTGTAACTAACAGAATAGATAAGGGGGAACCAGTGGATGTGGTGTATTTGGATTTTCAGAAGGCATTCGATAAGGTGCCACACAAGAGGTTATTAAACAAAATTAGGGCTCATGGTATTGGAGGTAATATACTAGCATGGATTGAGGATTGGTTAACGGACAGAAAACAGAGAGTAGGAATAAACGGGTCATTTTCGGGTTGGCAGGCTGTAACTAGTTGGGTACCGCAAGGATCAGTGCTTAGCTATTCACAATCTATATCAATGATTTGGATGAGGGGACCAAATGTAATATATCCAAGTTTGCTGATGATACAAAGCTGGGTGGGAATGTAGAGTTGTGAGGAGGATGCATAGAGGCTTCAAGGGGATATAGATAGGCTAAGTGAGTGTGCAAGAACATGGCAAATGGAATATAATGTGGAAAAATGTGAAGTTATCCACCTTGGTAGGAAAAATAGAAAAGCAGAGTATTTTTTAAATGGTGAGAGATTGGGAAATGTTGGTGTTCAGAGGGATCTGGGTGTCCTTGTACACAAATCACTGAAAGTTAACATGCGGGTACAGCAAGCAATTAGGAAAGCAAATGGTATGTTGGCCTTTACTACAAGAGGATTTGAGTATAAGAGTAAAGTCGTCTTACTGCAATTATATAGGGCCCTGGTGAGACCACACCTGGAGTATTGTGTACAGTTTTGGTCTCCTTACCTAAGGAAGGATATACTTGCCATAGAGGGAATGCAACAAAGGTTCACCAGACTGATTCCTGGGATAGGGGGATTGTCCTATGAGGACAGATTGAGTAGACTAGGACTATATTCTAGAGTTAGAAGAATGAGAGGTGATCTCATTGAAACATACACAATTCTTACAGGGCTTGACAGGGTAGCTGCAGGGAGGATGTTTCCCTTGGCTGGGGAGTCTAGAACCAGGGTCAGAGTCTCAGAATAAGGGGTCGGCCATTTAGGACTGAGATGAGGAGACATTTCTTGACTCAGAGGGTGGTGAATCTTTGGAATTCTCTACCCCAGAGAGTTGTGGAGGCTCAGTCATTGAGTATATTTAAGATAGAGATCGATAGATTTTTGGATATTAAGGGAATCAAGGGATAGCGGGATAGTGCAGGAAAGTGGAGTTGAGGGAGAGGATCAGCCATGATCTTAATGAATGGTGGAGCAGGCTAGATGGGCCGAATGGCCTACTCCTGCTCTTAGTTCTTATGTTCTTACATGTAGGCAACAAATATCTTCTATGAGCCTCCCATCTAGCCTCTTCCTTCTCTTTAAAGCATAGGAATAGTGGGATTGCCACTGGGAAATCCATGTTCCCAGTCCAAAAATGTACTTTCTGCATAACTGACTAAATACGGCTGTAAAAGTCTTGACAGAACTTCCAGAACACCAAACAGCTAAAATCAATAAGCAGGCAAAGTGACACCAACTTTCAGCTTTAGAAAACAAAAATGCCTGCATTTTATGCCTCAGGGATATTGTTGTGCTCATACCGCCACTTATATAGTGACAGTTTTAATTTGGGTCAGATGTAGGGCAGAAATTGGGGAACATTGAGTGGAAAGGTCCATGACCACCTGACCTCATTGTTAATGCGATGTGATGGCCTCTGGGCAAGCATTAAAGAACTGTGCCGCTTTTTGGGTCCAGTTTTTTACTGGCAAAGTTGAGGTAGTAGGCCTTTCCACCAGGTTGTACTGAGCTTATCATCACAAAACCATCTGACAACAGCTGATAAATCAAATGAAAATCCAGGCCTTTAAGTCCTGAAGGACTCCATCATGAAACTGTCAAAAGGGGAGTAGGTTGGAGAGCCTAATCCTGCCTGCTACCAGCCCTAGAAAGCAATTGGAAGACAAGGATTATTCGATCAATGGCTGTCAAGTTAGCAGCTGTTTTTGAACTTGTACACCACTGGGACTTTAGAAACAACAACTGTAAATGTCTGCCAAATTTCCCAGCTTGCAGTGTATAGTTGTACCATGCAAGTCACAGATGCAAGTTTGTGCATGCTACTCAATCCATCTATTTCCCCATGGAAAACACACCAAAAGCAGCGATCCTTACACTTTCAGTCTTCTTGGATATTTCTATGTTTCTAAAGTACATGACACTACTAGAACATAAGAAATAGCAGCAGGAGTAGGCCATACGGCCCCTCGAGCCTGCTCCACCATTCACTAAGATAATGGCTGATCTTCTACCTCATCTCCACTTTCCTGTCCTATCCCAATATCCCTTGATTCCCTTAGTGTCCAAAAATCTATTGATCTCTATCTTGAATACACTCAATGACTGAGCATTCACAGTCCTCTGGGGTAGAGAATTCCAAAGATTCACAACCCTCTGAGTGAAGAAATTCCTTCTCATCTCAGTCCTAAATGGCCAACTCCTTAGCTTGAGACTATGACCCCTAGTTCCAGACTCTCCAGCCAGGAGAAACAACCTCTCAGCATTTGCCCTGTCAAGCCCTCTAAGAATTTTATACATTTCAATGAAAGCACCTCTCATTCTTCTAAACTCCAGAGAATATAAGCCCATTCTACTCAATCTCTCCTCATAGGACAACCCCCTCATCCCAGGAATCATTCTAGTGAACCGTCATTGCACCCCCTCTAAGTATATCTTTCCTTAGGTAAGGAGACTAAAACTGTACAGAGTACTCCAGTTACTTGCTGTACCTGCATGTAAAATTTCTGTAATTCATGTACAAGGACACCCAAATCCCTTTGTATACCAACATTTACTAGTCTCTCACCTTTTAAAAAATATTCTGCTTCTCTATTCATCCTACCAAAGTGGATAATTTCACATTTTCCCACATTATACTCCATCTGCCACCTTCTTGCCCATTCACTTAACCTGTCTATATCCCTTTGCATCCTCTTTTTGTCCTCCTCACAGCTTACTTTCCCACCTTGTTTTGTATCGTCAGTAAACTTGGATACATTATACTCGGTCCCCTCATCCAAGTCATTGATATAGATTGTAAATAGCTGAGGCCCAAATACTGATCCTTGCGGCACCCCAGTAGTTACCTGTCAACCCGAAAATGACCCGTTTATTCCTACTTTCTGTTTTCTGTCCATTAACCAATCCTTAGTCAAAGCTAATATATTACCCCCAATCCCATGAGCTCTAATCTTGTGTAATAGCCTCTTGTGTGGCACCTTATTGAATGCCTTTTGAAAATTGATTTCCTGTATGAGGACATAGGGTTCCTACCCCCAATACCTAGGCTTGATGAGCAGAATGTATTTCATTCCATCAATCTCCAACTGGTCTGTGACCATAGGTACAGAATTGTCATTGTAAATGCCCACTAACCTAGCCACTAAAACCATCCACACCTCTACTCACAGCCTTCCATCAGCATCCATGAATGCAGCATAATTTCTGTGCACTAACCATATTCGGTACTATCCTAAATTAATCTTAAGACAAATTGAAGTCCCATCTACATCAGATTCTTTTAAGAATAACTGTGTGGTTAAGGTGTGCTCAGTGTGTTTTTTCCCTGGTACCTCCCTGTGTGAAAGTGTATCGTGTTTTAAGTGAGGTCCCAGTGGGAGGAGGAACTAAAGTAGATGGCAGCTGAGTCTCACTTTCTGCCTATAGGGATAGCCAGAACCTCCAGATAGCTCTACAACTACAGGTACCATGGGTATTTTAGCGGTAGCTGTCTGGACTTGTATGCTGCACAACACATCTGCAGCATTGCTGGATGTGATGGATGTTGGATCCTCCTGAGGGACATTCTCCATTACCCATGCTAATCTTGCAAATCCTGCCACTCCCAGCTTCTCAGCACATAGAAATATATAAACGTTACAATACAGAAACAGGCCACTCAGACCTGTGTCAGCATATACCTTCCACATGAGCAAATTGTCCTAATCACGTTTACCTATTCTGTTCCCATGTCCCTTCATCCACCTATCCAATCTAATCTCGAGTGTTAATATAGTTTCTGCCTGAACCGCTGGCCCTGGAAGTAAGTTCACGTTTTCATAACTCTCTGTGTAAAGAAGTTTCTCCTGCTGTCTGTTCTGAACCTCTTACATTTAATCTTGTATCTATGGCCCCTCATTCTAGACTCCTGAATTACTGGAGACAGTCTTCTTCTATCTACCCTGTCCCATCCTTTCATAATTTTATACACCTCTATCATACTCACCCCATAATCTTCATTGTTCTGAGGAAAAAAAAAACAGAGCTAGAATTTGGACTTGCGCCTAAAGCAGGCGGCAAGTCAGTAGAGCAATTGCTACATGAGACAATCTGGGTCGGCATGAGGCCCATACAAATTCAGCACTGGGTCTCACCAACACACAACAGGCGAGCTACAGGCACCAAGTAGGCATCCAGAAGCAGCTTGCCCATAACAAAGGGGGCAATTTGAACTTCAATTAGGTTGTGTAAGGGAGGGAGTCGATCCTGAGAGGGGGCGAGCTGAGGCCAGCAACGGCCCGCTGTTGTTTTGTGGAGCTAGGAGGAGCATTCATACTCCTTCCAACTCCACAAAAAACAAAACATTTCAGTTTAAGGGCCTTTTTCAGCATCCTCCTGCGGTCCTTTTAAGAACCACAGGTATGGCTGCTTAAGATTGGTACAAATGGGCTCAAACTCTGCCTTTTGTACTCCAATTTTGCAATTGGGGTCCTACTGCCAGCCCACTATGGCAGCCACCAAATGTTGGATGCAAATCGGACATGGGAGTTCACCCAATTTTGTAACTTTTTTCCTTATTTTAAAGAAAGAAAGACTTGTATTTATATAGCGCCTTTCACGACCACCGGACGTCTCAAAGCGCTTTACAGCCAATGAAATACTTTTTGAAGTGGGGTCACTGTTGTAATGTGGGAAACGTGACAGCCAATTTGTGCACACCAAGCTCCCACAAACAGCAATGTGATAATGACCAGATAATCTGCTTTTGTTATGTTGGTTGAGGGATAAATATTGGCCAGGACACTGGGGATAACTCCCCTGCTCTCCTTCGAAATAGTGCCATGGGATCTTTTACGTCCACCTGGGAGAGCAGATGGGGCCTCAGTTTAACGTCTCATCCGAAAGATGGCACCTCCGACAGTGCAGCACTCCCTCAGCACTGTACTGGAGTGTCAGCGTAGCTAATTCAATGTTAATTAATTTCTCGCCTAGTTTTTTACGCCCAAAAAACAGGCAAGAAATGAATTAGCATTGTTTAATGCAACACATCCTTGTAATTAATACTTGATTTGTCACTGAAATTATTCACTGACCTGGATAGGGGTGTTTCCTGAACTGTTTAAATAAAGTGTCTAACCATAGATTCAAAAAATCTTACTAAAACAGGCAATTGCAATTTAAAAGATGACAATGAGGGGAATTTACAGCATTTCACTGAAATTTATAATAACTATTTACCTAGAATTACATAGAATATACAGCATATAAACAGGCCATTCGGCCCAACAAGTCTATGCTGGCGTTTATGCTCCACTCGAGCCTCCGCCCATCTTCATCTATCAGCAAAACTTTTTAAACCAGAATTAACTAGGGTAAGGTTATAAATTTCAAGTGGATGAGTAAAACCATTTTACTTCTAAAGCTCAATTTCAATTTTTGTTGCTAAACATGCTCCTTAAGGCTATAGAGTCATAGAAACTTACAGCTAAAAAGGAGGCCATTCTGCCCATTGTGCATGTGCTGGCTCTTTGAAAGAAAGACTTGCATTTATGTAGCACCTTTCACAACCACCGGACATCTCAAAGCGCTTTGTAAGATTCGAAAATTTTCAGCAAAAATCACGCAAGAAAACTGGATAAAATAAGACTGTTTATTGACCAAAGTAAGCTTGCACAGAAAAACCTTTGATAAAAGGGCATACAAAATGGCCGCCAGGCCCCGTGATCAGTTTCTGAACCAGTTTATTTCTGTTACTGCAAGCTAGACAGGCTTGTGGATTGAAGACAGTAAACCCGCGAAAGCTAGTATCTGGGAACCGAAACTCAGAGCAACAGCATACATATTCAATGGATTATAAGTACAGGATGGGGCCCATCAAGATATGGGCGGACAATGTAAAAACACTTATACCCATTTATTGTACAAAGGAAAAACCGTTTTGCAGCCATCAAGGAAAATGTCCGGACCGATCAATATGCGAACCGAGCCGCGGTGACAATGCAAAGGACATTAACAGACATTATCGGCCAGGAAGGCCAGTTCAAGTTATCACCGGCTCCGTTACAAGACAAAGCGCCCCTGCAGAGATCTCTGCCCGCCAAAATTAATACAAAGACAGGACTATGATTTGGCGGGAGATAAGACTGTCCCAAAAGAGTATAACTATGGATTGAAAGTCCATCTAAGTTACTTCTTCACTGCTACGGCTTCTTGTTGGGCGACTTCAGGCTTCCATTTCTTCAAGAACTTTCTTCTACGAGGAACGAACGAAGGGCGGACGGTGCCCGGATCGGCGCCTCTTCCACTTCGGCAGATCGATGAAAACGTTTTCGTCTTTTTAAAGACGGACGGTTTCGGAAAAAGGACAACGTGGCCGGTGTTCAGCCAAACAAGGCTCGGCCACGATGAGAAGACGACAAGGGTGGCCCGGGTACTGGGGTCGGGAGATCATCGACGACCCAGGCCGACGGAGAAGAAACCCTCTGGAGAACCGGCGATCGATGCCACAAGATTCTCCCATGTGCATAACCTGCATCTAGGTCTACTCCACGAACAAAAATCCACGACAGGCCTAGTGGATCTCAACCTTGATGAGCGCTCATCGAGGCTGGGTCTACCCCACCGCCTCGAGGGAGGAGAGAATATCGACTGCGCCAGAAGCTTCCAATCCACGTGACGACGGGAAGCGGTGTCAAAAAGGCTGCGAACCCCTTTTCGCGATTTCGAGAGTGGTGAGCATGATCCCAAGTTCCCCAGGTCGAAACTTAGTTTAGGTATAGGGGAGGGAGTTAAGGGAAATCGTAATGTGTTTCCCCTTTTACGATGTGCCGTGTGTTCCCCATTTCCATAGAGTCAAGTTCATAAATTTGTGCATGATTGTAGTTACTTTAATCTGTGCCTATGACATATATTTTGTAATGCTTCAAACTGTTCAAAAATAAAAGCAGCCATTTCGTGCTATTCAGCCTGGTCTATTGAGTCCTCTTCTCTGCACTACTGTTCTCTGCATCTAAGTCCAAGGTCTAGAACCGTAGGGGGGGTGGGTCGAACCACTCAAGGGTAATTCTTGCACGAAGCCTGGCAGGGGGCCAGAATGGGCAAGAGAGCAGGAAAAAAAAACCTACAGAAATGGCGACCGCGGCAGGACCTTGGCAGCAGGAAAGTAGTGTGTTAGATCAAGATCTGAATAAACGAAATGTGATGGATGAAAGAATAGCAGATTATGTTTTCGGAAAAGTCAACCTCACAAAACAATGGATATCTGATCTACTAAGAGATAGGCGCCCACTAGACGCAGCCATCAAGTGGACAGCGGGTAAAGAGCATAAGAAATCTGTAGAAAAGGCGGTCTGGCTGATGTGCTACAAGAAGCAAGTCCAGCTTTTGGACCAGGTCGTTGCAGCACAGACAGCCCAGATCAACGGCTTGCTTAAAGATGTGGAGGAGAAGGTTGCGGGAGGGCAGCAACTGATTGAAGCGCTTAACGCGCTGAATCAGGAACGCCACTCCACAACTCGCTGCCACGAGACCCGGGTAGAGTATTTAAAATGTCAGGTCATTGAAGCCATGGCCTGCGAAGGTAGAATGAGAGAAAAGTGTTTCCGTCTAGCTAAGCAGATAGAGGCCCAAGAGGAAAAACTTCTGGGAGCCAGGGCAGCATATAAGATGGCCATGGAGGATAGATCTGAGAGCACCGACCACAGCGCTTGCCGCCGGGAGCTAGAGGACCTGAGAACGGCCCTAGCGAAGGCAAACGGGTTGGTGTGTCTCATAAATCCACCGGCGAGCCAGCTATTGCTAGCCAAGGAATCCAAAAGACCGATCCCACAAGAGGCAGTTGGGGTACCAACTCCCGAACCCTCTGCGCCTCCTGCTTACGAGGAGTCTTGGACTCCGGGACAGGAGACGGAGACGGTAGAGGAAGAGAGCCCTGAGGTAGAGCAACCCCAGATAGTAGAGTCAGGGCCGGCGCCGATGTGTCCAACGAGACACCGGAGGCTCGGTCCAAATGCAGACAATGGCGATGACGGACCCCTTGAGAGTCAGATCATAATGCCCCATAGCGCACGACAGCTAAGAGAAATGATAAGTCACATCCCAAAACTCTCCGAGTCAGGAGATCCCTCCGTGCATTTCAGGGACATGGAGCAGACCGCAGCAGTCAATGACTGCGACGGGGTTGAACAGTCTAAAATGCTGCTGTTCTCCCTGGACAGTTCGCTCCTCCAGTGTCTCCCTGACGAGAGCAAGAGAGGGCACAGGGAATATGAGTTGTTACGGGATGAGATTCTGGAGATCATGGGAGAGGGGGACGGAACTCCGTTCCTCCGTTTAGAAAAGACAGTGCAGCTAGAGGGAGAACCCCCACGGGTTTTCGCCGACAGGTTGTGGCCAGTGTATCGGCGCAGCTGCCCGGGCGGACCGGCCCGGGCCGGGCTGGATGGTGAACAGAGAGCTCATTGGCTTCGATGCCTGGTGGCAGGTTGCTTGCCAGTAGTGAGGGAACAGGCCAAAGCATGGTTTGACCCCACTAACCCCCGCTCCACGGAGGAACTAGTACTTGATCAGCTCACGATAGGTTACAGGAACAACAAGAGTAGGGATGTGCCTTCCTCAAAGGGAAAGGTGCATGAGGCGAGGCCTGCAGCTCCTGCTAAAAAGGAATGGCATCAGGAGGGGAATCGCCCTCCCCAAGCCAAGAGCAGTTGTTACGGGTGTGGGAAGGAAGGTCACTGGCGCCGGGACTGTAAAAATCCCTGGAAGGATTTAAAGGGAAAAGCTCCCTCAGCCCCAGCCCAAACGCCCATCCGGGAGAAAGGAGCCGATGTGTCGATCCATCCCGCTGCGATCGAGTCAGTTTTAGAGGCAATGCGGTCTCTAATGACCTCGCAGGGGAAGGTGGCAGTCGCCAACGGCCCTGTTGCTCCCCCAGCCCCAACCGATGTGCCCAATTGACTAGAGCCAGCGCAGCCTGTCGACCTGTGTCCCCTAGAAAGACATACACAGGAAGAGACCTCCTGTAAAATGGAGGAATACCTGCGGTGCCAGGTTGCGGAGGCTAAGTTAGTTGAGCAGGTTTTAAGGGAGGAGAACGCCAGGTTAACAGCGAGGGCTGGCAGTTTAGAGGGTCAGCTAAGGGTTTTTAAAATGGTTCATGACCAGTGTAAACTGTTTAAGCCAGGTGCAAAAGAACCAGCAGGGAAAGCCAGGTCTGAGAGTAAAAGCAATAAGCCTGAGGCAAGTAAAGTGTCACAGACCACACAAGCTGGCGTTGCAGCCTGCTTGAGGGGAGGAGCCATCCCGCCCACCTGGGAGGCTTCCCCGATGGCCTGGGACTCGGACGAGGAGGGACCCGAACAGCAAGGTCCCGCCCTCGACACGATTCTGGAGGAGGAGGAGTCGGAGGACGGAGGTTCCGCCCTCGACTCGAGCGTGGGGGAGGTAGAAATTGGGGGCAGAGATCCTCCACCTGTAAGGACAGGTGGGGAGGAGCCGTCTGCCACAGACCCAATTCCCGAAGGGGCGGAGCCTGAGGGGAGGGAGCCGAAGCCCACAGTCGTGGAAGAGCCATGGGCTGTGAGAGCCAAAGTCCCACCCAAAGGTCCACTCGCCAAGGGAGCCTGCCCAAATCCCAAAGGGGCGGAGCCTGAGGGAAGGGAGCCAAAGCCTACTGTCGTGGAAGAGCCACGGGCTGCGAGAGCTGAGGTCCCACCCGAAGGCCCACTCGCTAAGGGAGCCACGCCCAAAGTACCTTCTCGCAGGTCGGCCCGAACGCCTCAGCCTGTAAAGTCTTGGCCCGAGTCACCCACTCCCAGTAGACACCGACTTCAGAAATCATTAAGAAAGCACAGTCCCCGTTTAACAGCAAAAGGCTGCGGGGAACCAGAGATACAGGTCACTGCAGCCCCGCCACAGGGAGCGGTGAGCTGCAGTCCGATCAGGGATTAGGCAAGCCGCCCGGGGAGGGCGGCGCTGTACATAGGTTAAGTTAGGTAATTATAGCAATAATTTAAGGAAATGTATATAGCGTTAAGATATATTAAGAGTACGATTTTCAAAGTCTGCCCGATATGTGTGTTTTGTTTGGGAGCGGGGTCCAGGAACCCGCGCGTCCAGTTAATTAGGCCAGCACCTATTGGGAGCCCGGCTACATCATTTTGTTGGTTACAGAAACCTGGGATATGATGGAAAAGATTCTCATCACGTTCATGACGATCGGGTGCGGGTGGGCCTACCGAGGCCGCACCAAGGACGTTATCATTTTCGGGTGCTCCGGGGACATGGCCCCCATCGCAACGGATGGGACAGGGGAGCGAGAGGTTGAGGAAACCGCCACCTACTTCCACCAAGGGAGATGGCCAGGTTGGCTGGGAACGAATTCTACGGAATATTCCAGCAATTTCGGTTTTGCCTACCAAGAGACTTCGTTAACGTGCCCTCGGGTGAGGATCCTTGCACCCAGAGTCAGCGTTACCGTGGGAAAGAGGATTTGTCTGGTGTGCAATGGGAACGTACCACTAAGGCGATGGTGGTGGCTACGAAAGCTGGGAAAGGACATGAGAAACTCTACGGTCGAGTGGGAGCGACTGGGTAATAATACCCATCGGACTATTACGGGGACTCACGGACAATTACGTGTGTGTTGGGACAAATGGTGGGAACCAGATGAAGGAATATATGTCTGTATGTGGGGTTCGAGACACGTTTGCCCCAAGGGCGTATCCATCTTCTTCCAGAGGCAGTGGCAGGATGAAGGGAAGGGGATGAGATGGGATGTCAGCACTCGAGCGTGCGGAGCCCCATACTCCCCTATTCCGGTAAACGCCACTGAACTCATCACCCGCCCACGCAAGCCCCTGCCCACGCTTCCGGTAGCACTAGCCCAGAAAGGAGGGTGCCCAACCACCACCAAGGGACCCGGGAACGGTTTAGTATTGGTACCCACCGGTCAGGTGCTGTACCAAGGGGTACACTACGCGGTGGCCTCAGTGATTTTAAATCTCACTGAGGTAAGATTGCCGGAGTGGTGTCCCAAAGAAACGGAACAATTATACCAGGTCCTGTTAACCCGTATGTTTAGACAATTTTACGAATTTGACTCTGCCGACATCGACAGAGACAAATTATACACCACACCGCCAGAAGTTTTGGATCGAGTCGGGAGGCAAAGAAGGGGTACTGTAAATGACATATTCACTGCTTTTAATACCGGGACATCTGTTGTCAACGCTCTAGATAACGTGGAGCTGCAGACACAGATCAACGGTTTAAAAGCCCAGTTAAGGAACATATTGACAGACGAAAACAAGGTAGTGGGTTCTGAGTTGCATGAGGACCAGGCCATGACACTACACTTTAAGGACATAATTGCTGAGCTGGAGAAACACGCGAGAACGGTAAATGCACTCATTAAGGAGGATCGGAATGCGTCCGATCAAGCTGCGCAAAACGAGGCCTGTGTGCTGTACGGGGCGTGGTTATTGGGCGAGGGCCGCAGTAATCTTGAGGATTTAAAACAGGGTTTGGTCCCGTCCTGGATCAGCAACAAGCACTTGCAAGCGCTCCACCCTTTTGATAATGCATTAAGCCCGTGCCAGCTCAGGCTAGCCGCAGAAGCATACCCAGTTCCAGTGGACTGCGGACATTCGAATCACACTATTATGGGAATAGTAGTAAGAATGCCGGTGTTGGGTCCCGCAGCAAAGCCCGCCCCGGTATACAGAGTAGAGAACATTGGAGTCATTCAGGGGGGCGCACACATTCGTTACGCAGTGGTCCCGCCTTACGTCATCAGATGGGAGCGTACGATGACAGGCACCGACCTCTCGGGATGTCGGAGCCGGGGAGCACACATCATCCTGTGTCCCCAGCACTTGAATGCCTTTTTGAAACCACAGTGCGGGTTCAGAACCGCTAGCGCGAAGCCGGTGAATTGCACCATGGAGGCAATGGCAGAGGACCATGTGCCCCCACAGGTAGCATATATCGGGGGTGGGACATACTGCGTCACCACTGCAGCGCCTCAGTACCGATATGGACAACACGAGTGGTGTTCGGTCGGTGATAGCAGTTTCTGTTTCAAACCCAGGGCCGAGGTTCAAGTGGCACAACAACGAATTGTTCCCATTCCTGCGCCCTCCACCGTACACATCACTATCAAAGAGAATTTCACAGACTTACAACGATTTGTCGCGCATTTTGGTTATGTCATTCCCCCTCTTCCCGAACACCTCACCAAGATTTTAAAAGCCGTTATAATTTCGCAGAAACATTTCTACACACTGGAGCAGAAGACTTTAGAGATAGGAAAAGACATATTGGACATAACCATCCCACCATGGTGGGACTTGTTCACCAACATAGAAATCCCAGCCTGGATTAGAATAGCATCCCATATCCTAGTAGGATGTCAGGTTTTAATTGTGATATTTTTGCTCTTCGTGCATTGTAAGAGAGGCAAATGCCTCCAGAGGCACGAGAACGCGGGCGAATGGAAAGAACGCTATGTGCGAATGGGGGAAGAAGACACCCCACTTTAAGCTGCTAGTAGAAGATTAAGAGTCCATCCATTTTAAGATTTTTTTTTTTTGGTTTTTGTTTCTCTTTTGAACATCCGTGTTTTCTTTTGCGTTTGGTTTGGGTTATAAGAAATTAAGTATTGTTATGTTATTAGTCGTTATTAAGTTTTGATTAATAAAAGATGTATGCAGATGGCGCAAAAGGGTATCAACCCCTGCCCATCTGACAGGTGAAGGTGTTATAGTTTAAGATTTGCTGTCTATGATTCCAAATGTGCATGAGGTAATTTTCATTTTCTCCGGAAATGGGAACTGCATGTGTCGTGAGGGGCATAGATAGTTAAGTGCCAGGAATGTTTGGATGTGGGGAATCAGGGAAAATTTGCTCATCAAGGATTGATACTTTAAGCAAGCTATCAGTATCACAGGGGGGACTGTAAGATTCGAAAATTTTCAGCAAAAATCACGCAAGAAAACTGGATAAAATAAGACTGTTTATTGACCAAAGTAAGCTTGCACAGAAAAACCTTTGATAAAAGGGCATACAAAATGGCTGCCAGGCCCCGTGATCAGTTTCTGAACCAGTTTATTTCTGTTACTGCAAGCTAGACAGGCTTGTGGATTGAAGACAGTAAACCCGCGAAAGCCAGTATCTGGGAACCGAAACTCAGAGCAACAGCATACATATTCAATGGATTATAAGTACAGGATGGGGCCCATCAAGATATGGGCGGACAATGTAAAAACACTTATACCCATTTATTGTACAAAGGAAAAACCGTTTTGCAGCCATCAAGGAAAATGTCCGGACTGATCAATATGCGAACCGATCCGCGGTGACAATGCAAAGGACATTAACAGACATTATCGGCCAGGAAGGCCAGTTCAAGTTATCACCGGCTCCGTTACAAGACAAAGCGTCCCTGCAGAGATCTCTGCCCGCCAAAATTAATACAAAGACAGGACTATGATTTGGCGGGAGATAAGACTGTCCCAAAAGAGTATAACTATGGATTGAAAGTCCATCTAAGTTACTTCTTCACTGCTACGGCTTCTTGTTGGGCGACTTCAGGCTTCCATTTCTTCAAGAACTTTCTTCTACGAGGAACGAACGAAGGGCGGACGGTGCCCGGATCGGCGCCTCTTCCACTTCGGCAGATCGATGAAAACGTTTTCGTCTTTTTAAAGACGGACGGTTTCGGAAAAAGGACAACGTGGCCGGTGTTCAGCCAAACAAGGCTCGGCCACGACGAGAAGACGACAAGGGTGGCCCGGGTACTGGGGTCGGGAGATCATCGACGACCCAGGCCGACGGAGAAGAAACCCTCTGGAGAACCGGCGATCGATGCCACAAGATTCTCCCATGTGCATAACCTGCATCTAGGTCTACTCCACGAACAAAAATCCACGACAGGCCTAGTGGATCTCAACCTTGACGAGCGCTCATCGAGGCTGGGCCTACCCCACCGCCTCGAGGGAAGAGAGAATATCGACTGCGCCAGAAGCTTCCAATCCACGTGACGACGGGAAGCGGTGTCAAAAAGGCTGCGAACCCCTTTTCGCGATTTCGAGAGTGGTGAGCATGATCCCAAGTTCCCCAGGTCGAAACTTAGTTTAGGTATAGGGGAGGGAGTTAAGGGAAATCGTAATGTGTTTCCCCTTTTACGATGTGCCGTGTGTTCCCCATTTCCATAGAGTCAAGTTCATAAATTTGTGCATGATTGTAGTTACTTTAATCTGTGCCTATGACATATATTTTGTAATGCTTCAAACTGTTCAAAAATAAAAGCATCCATTTCGTGCTATTCAGCCTGGTCTATTGAGTCCTCTTCTCTGCACTACTGTTCTCTGCATCTAAGTCCAAGGTCTAGAACCGTAGGGGGGGTGGGTCGAACCACTCAAGGGTAATTCTTGCACGAAGCCTGGCAGGGGGCCAGAACGGGCAAGAGAGCAGGAAAAAAACCCCTACAGCTTTACAGCCAATGAAGTACTTTTTGAAGTGTAGTCACTGCTGTAATGTAGGAAACGCGGCAGCCAATTTGCGCACAGCAAGCTCCCACAAACAGCAATGTGATAATGACCAGATAATCTGTTTTAGTGATGTTGGTTGAGGGACAAATATTGGCCAGGACACCGGGGATAACTCACCTGCTTTTCTTCAAAATAGTGCCATGGGATCTTTTACGTCCACCTGAGAGAGCAGACAGGGCCTCGGTATAATGTCTCATCCAAAAGACGGCACCTCCGACAGTGCAGCACTCCCTCAGCGCTGCACTGGAGTGTCAGCCTAGCTTTATGTGCTCAAGTCCCTGGAGTGGAACTTGAACTCACAACCTTCTGACTCAGAGGTGAGTGTGCTACCCACTGAGCCGCAGCTGATAGCTGGGCTTATTCCCACACCCCTGTTCTTTGTCCGTAACCCTGGAAGTTCCTCATCCTCAAGTATCAGTCCAACTCCCTTTAAAAATTATTTATGAAAACAGCTTCCACCACCTTTTCAGGTAGAGCGTTCCAGATCCCGACAAATCTCTGAGTGAAAAAAATTCTCCTCATCTCCCCTCTAGAACTTTTGCCAATGATTTTAAATCCATGACCTTTGGTTATTGACCCGCTCACCAGAGGGGATAGTTTTTCTCTATCGACTCTATCAAAACCTCTCATCATCTTAACCTCTATTAGGTAATTTCTTAGCCTTCTCTGTTCTAAGGAGAACAGTCCTAACTTTTCCAACCTCTCCTCACAACTGAAGTCACTCATCCCTGATAACATCCTGGTAAACTACTTTTCTAAGGCTTTTACATCTGTCCACAATACTCCAGTTGAGGCCTAACCAGTGATTTATAAAGTTCTAGCATGATCTCTTTGCTTTTATATTCTGTCTCTATTTATAAACCCAAGTAACCCATATGCATTTTAAACTTATCAACTTGGCTTGTCACCTTTACGGATTTGTGTATATGGACACCAAGTTCTTTCTGCTCATCTACACTTTTCAAAATCGTGCCATTTATAGTCGACTGTCTTTCCATATTAATCCTCCCAAAGTGCATCACTTCACACTACTCTGCATTGAACTCCATCTGCCCTGCTTCTGCCCATTTCACCATCCTGTCTATGTCATCCTGAAGTCTACAACTATCCTCATCACTATCTACTACTTTGCCAAGTTTGGTATCATCTGTAAACTTTATAATGCTGCTCCCTACAGCTGAGTCTAGGTCGTTTATAAAAATTGAAAAGAGCAATTGATCCAAAACTGACCCTTGGGGAACACCATTGCAAACTAACTCCCAGTCTGAAAAACATCCACACTCTGCTTCCTGTCACTGAGCCAATTCTGTATCCATACTGCCACGTTCCCCTTAAATTCCATAGCATTCCTTCTTCTTAACAAGCCTCCTGTGTGGCACTTTGTTAAATGACTTCTGAAATTCCATATATACATCTACTGCACTACCTTGATCAACCTTTTCTGTTAACTTATCAAAGAATTCAATCAAGTTAGTCAGACACGATTTGCCTTTAACAAATCCATGCTGGCTCTCCTTGATTAACCCATGCCTTTCCAAATGAAAGTTTATTTTGTCCTTGATAATGGTTTCCAATAACTTCCCCACCACTGATGTTAAGCTGACTGGCCTGTAGTTTCCTGGTTTATCCATATCCCCTTTCTACTCAATCTCTACTTATAATGGTACAACATTAGCTATCCTCCAGTGCTCCGGCACTACTCCTGTATCCAATGAGGATTGAAAGATTGTGACCAATGTCTCTACTATTTCTACCTTCTGCTATTGCAACCGAGGATGCATTCCATCCGGACCTGGTGACATACCAACTTTCAATAAAGCGAATCTTTTTAGTACGTCTTCTCTATCTATTACTATCCTGTTCATAACTTCCCTCTCCTCTTTTAGTGTACATCATCCGCTTCCTTTGTGAAGACAGATGCAAAGTATAATCTATGACTATCAACGACAGTGATGCTGAATCGTACTTTGTTTTCATGGCACCCCATGGTAACCTCAAAATTATTTTAGGGTGGGGAAATGCATTGGCCAATAATGCAATGCTTGGTGCCATAGTGCTGTTGGTGCATTGTATTATTGGGCGCTGAGACTTGCTGTGCATTCCTGTGCACAATGTGGTTTAATGTGATGGGCAAGCACCTGTGGCACTGGGAACCTTTGCACCAGGGGGGAAAAATTCAGTTGTTTGCGCCTCCCATTAGCACCTTAAGAGGGCGACAATTGGGGCGCAAAGCAACTGGAGGCTGGGCGCGGCGATGTTTGTGCCGCTCGCGAAATTAGCTAGACATTTTGCGGTGGCGCTAAACACTACCGCCACGATCTCCTGCGCCGGCAGATTGTGACGTCAGTCGAATGCGCAATGCCCCGTTAGCTCCCCGGACCGGATATTGAGTGGCGCCCCCTGCCTTACCGCCTGCCGCTAGCAACGACAGGTTGAGGGGAGCGTTGTGCTGTCAGAAAGGGACTGGGGAGCGCTATTTAAAGGCAACCACTTCCTGCTTTTTTTTGTCGGTGACATTTCTGCACCACGCATTCTGAGAGAGATAGAGAGAGACTTCTGGAGAGATTCAATGCTGTGTGAAGGAGTTTTGAGTACTGTGCAGCACTTTGCAGGTTTATTTGGATTTGCCCTTCCTTGCTTCGCCAGCGCTCTGAGATAGTGCCTCGCTCCTTGGCTTTTGCGCCTTAAGACAGGTGTGAAGCACCTGATTTAGCGCTCCAATCACCTCCAGAGGCGATAAAAGCCAAGCTTGATGTCGGAGGCGATAATTAGTGCCAGGCGCTAAACTTTGCACACCGCCAATAATGGCGCCCCAAATGGGGCAATACCGAATTTTGCCCCCCAGGTGTTTACCAAGCTCACTAAGACCTCAAAATCTATTGAAAATATCTTTGCCCCATAATGTGGTCTCAGCACTTAATAGTGCTCTTGGAGCCCTGGGTGCTGGAAGGTTGGTTCATTCAACTGTGTTGTTTCTTGTCCCTTAAAGGGCAGTCTGCCTGGTAGCTGCATCAAGCAACTGCATTCAGCAATTTTATTGCTTATTTCCTGGTTCCCTTGGGTTTCACTACAGCAGCTATTCATACCTTCTTAAAGCTGCCCCATATCGTGGGTGAGCTCTGTCTATCTGCTATCTGCTGGATCTGGGAGAGAAAAGACAGGATCAAAAGAGGGATTAAATACAGGCCAATCTAGGTGATTATCACCTGATGCGCCTTACAACATTTTATTCCTGTGGAACAGATGGAGAAAAAGAGAACTGGCCTTATCTAGTGAAGAAAGAAAATTCTGGTCATCAGCCACTTTATGTGGCTTGCAGATACCTAGAGTTGGCTGTGTGTTTGGTGGTTTGACTTCAATGACTTTTCCATTGACTTTAATGGGTGCAGTATAAAAAGAGCTGCTGATTTGCTATGAGCCAATCCACGCTACTGGCGTAGACCAATTTCACCGCCTATGGTTCCATTCAGTTGGAATTATTTAAATTTAGTCTACAGAATGCAACCAATTAGAACTGAATAATGTGGACTCAACTGCTGGATTGATAGCTTGGAAATTTCACTCTAGGTAAAAGAAAGATTTGAAAGAAAGACTTGCATTTATATAGCGCCTTTCAGTACCTCAGAACATCCCTAAGCGCTTTAGAGCCAATTAAGTACTTTAGAAGTGTAGGCAGCATTGTAATGTAGGAAACGCAGCAACCAATTTGAACACAGCAAGGTCCCAAAAACAGCAATGTGACAAAAACCAGATAATCTGTTTTTTAGTGATGTTGGTTGAGGGATAAATATTGGCCAGGACACAAGGGAGAACTCCACTGCTCTTCTTCGAATGGGATCATTTATGTCCACCTGAGAAGGAAAACGGGGCCTTGGTATAACGTCTCATCCAAAAGACGGCACTTCCAACAGTGCAGCACTCCCTCAGTACTACACTGTAGTGTCAGTTTAGATTTTGTGCTCAAGTCTCTGGAGTGGGTTTGTGAACCCACAGCCTTCTGTCTCAGAGGTGAGAGTGCTACCAACTGAGCCATGGCTGACACCTAAACTAAAAATTCATTCACTCGTGGGTAATTCTTCATCCTCCTAGAAGTCTTAGCTGTGGCTATTCATATCCATCAGTAAAATAGTTGGACAGAGTTAATGACAGTGCAAGTTGTAAAAAGGCTTGATTAACCTTTGGTAATTCTATATTCTTTCATGCTTTTGTTACCAAATAAAACACGAATTTTTGAGCGTATTTACCAGTTTGTAGGGACATTTGTTTCTGCAAATGGTCTTTGTGGAATTCTTGCTCTTGAAACATTCTTGAGGAGCTGTAGAATCACTTAGGGCATTTGTATTTATTGCAGGGGCACAGCACAGAAAAATAAAACCATTTTCAAAGTTGTTGCAATGCTGATTGCTTGTATACTGCTTTATAGCATTATTCTTACAATAGTTTATTTCTATTTCAGTAACATCAGAAAGAATTTTGTTATTTCAAATCTTTTAAATTAAAAAATAATAATAATGTATTTATCTTGTTATAAATAGCTTGTATAGGTCCTCTCCCAGGCCATGAAGTTTCAACTTCCTCAGCTTGCCAACCATTTCTACATTCTCTCGTGTTAATTTTTAAAAATTTCATTCATGGGATGTGGGCGTCGCTGGCAAGGCCAGCATTTATTGCCCATCCCTAACTGCCCTTGAGAAGGTGGTGGTGAGCCGCCTTCTTGAACCGCTGTAGTCCGTGAGGTGAAGTTACTCCTACAGTGCTGTTAGGGAGGGAGTTCCAGGATTTTGTCCCAGCAACGATGAAGGAACAGCAATATATTTCCAAGTCAGGATGGTGTGTAACTTGGAGAGGAACTTGCAGGTGGTGGTGTTCCCATGCGCATGCTGCCCTTGCCTTTCTAGGTGGTAGAGGTCGTGGGTTTGAGAAATTGCTGCAATGCATCCTGTAGATGGTACACACTGCAGCCACGGTACGCCAGTGGTGGAGGGAGTGAATGTTTAAGGTGGTGGATGGGGTATCCAATCAAGCGGGCTGCTTTGTCCTGGATGGTGTCAAGCTTCTTGAATGTTGTTGGAGCTGCACTCATCCAGGTAAGTGGTGAGTATTCCATCACACTCCTGACATGTGCCTTGTAGATGGTGGAAGGGCTTTGGGAAGTCAGGATGTGAGGCACTAGCCACAGACTACCCAGCCTCTGACATGCTCTTGTAGCCACAGTATTTATGTGGCTGGTCCAGTTAAGTTTCTGGTCAATGATGACCCCCAGGATGTTGATGGTGGGGAATTCGGCGATGGTAATCCCATTGAATGTCAAGGGAGATGGCTATCTATCCTGTTTAGCATGGTGGTAGTGCCACACAGCACAATGGAGGGTGTCCTCAGTGTGAAAATGAGACTTTGTCTCCACAAGGACTGTGTGGTGGTCACTCCGACCAATACTTTCATGAACAGATGCATCTGTGACAGGTAGATTGGTGAGGACGAGGTCAAATAGGTTTTTCACAGAATCACAGAAATCACAGAAAACCTCACAGTACAGATAGAGGCCATTTCGGCCCATCGAGCCTGCACCGACACATATCCCACCCGATCCCCGTAACCCCTACACCAACACATATCCCACCCTATCCCCATAACCCCACGTATTTAATCCCCCTAACACTAAGGGTCAATTTTTATCATAGCCAATCAAACTAACCCGCACATCTTTGGACTGTGGGAGGAAACCGGAGCACCTGGAGAAAACCCACGCAAACACGGGGAGAATGTGCAAACTCCACACAGACAGTCACCCGAGGCCGGATTCGAACCCGGGTGCCTGGCGCTGTGAGGCAACAGTGCTAACCACTATGCCACCGTGCTCCCTCGTGTTGGTTCTCTCATCATCTGCTGCAGGCACAGACTGGCAGCTACGTCCTTCAGGACTCAGCCCGTAGTGGTGCTACCTGTAGTGTATGTACTTTGCAGAAGGAACTATATTCTGCAGCCCCTGTATACTGCAGTACCAGTAGTAACCACCCCTGTATATAAGCCTGTGTAGTAACTTTGCATGGTAGTTCCAGTTTGTCTCCACTCAGTAAAGACCTGTTGTAACCAACTCCTGCAGTCCGTGTCTCAATTACACACGGACATAATACTGGCGACGAGCAGATCCGAACTTACCTACAGTTCTGCACCACCTCATGGGGATCCATCCCTGAAGCGAAGTTGTTAGAGGTCGAGGCCAGAAGGAAGAAAAAAAAACAAACAGAAGAAACGGGCGTCGACCGTGGGCAACCGCCTCTGATTCATCGGAGTTGAAGATTTGCAGGAGAGGCTGTCGAGAGCGGGGCTTGGTTATCCTGTCTATGGTGTTCCAGCTAATCGGGCTGGTGGCAGGTAGTACACTGATCCTTCCTGGGCTGCGGCGGGCTAGAGCTCGATCGGGTGGCTTTTCAATGGGGCCGAGCAGCATTGTCGGGAAGGGGAGAGAGAGAGAGAGGGTGGAGCACACAGGGCGCGGCCGGTGCTACGAAGCCAGGCAGTGTGCAGACCCGAGAAGAGGGAGGAAAGTGTCCCGCAGGGTTGCTCTGACGATGGGAAAACAAAAGAAATTAGAAGCGCAGAAAGCCGCGAGGAGCTGCAGTTTGCCACGGGAACCGCGGAGAGCGGCGTTAGCAGCAGCGCGGGGGGGAAGTGCGCGAAGACCATAGGGCGTCGCCATCAAGGCATAAAACGCCAGCAACAGCGCTAGCAGCAGCGGAGAAGACGGAAAGCGCGGGAGGCACCATCTTAATCCAGCGGGGAAGAAGGCAAAGCGCGGGAGGCGCCACTTTGTTAAATCGGGGAAGAAGGCAAAGCGCGGGAGGCACCATCTTAGATGCCGAAGACTGGCAATATCACTGCCTTCGATAATGCAATAGAAGACTGGACCATGTATGTGGAAAGAGTCAAAGTATATTGCAAGGCAAACGAAGTAGCCGATGAGAAAAAGGCATCGGTACTACTAAACTTAATGGGCGCAAGAACGTACGGCCTATTGCGGAACCTGATCACTCCAGCCAAACCGATGGCGAAGAGTTTTAACGAAATTGTTGATATCCTACAGGAACACCTAAATCCTACACCGCTGCTGATAGCAGAAAGATTTAAATTCCACAGGAGAAATCAGCATAAAGATGAGAGCAATGCTGATTACCTTACGGAACTACGCAAGCTATCAAAGCACTGCCAGTTCGGAGCAGGACTGACAGATACTCTACGGGACAAATTTGTCTGTGGACTCCTGAGTGAAGGAACCCAGAAGAGGTTACTCTCAGAGAAAGAGCTGATGCTAGATAAGGCTTTCAGCGTGGCAGTATCGTACGAAGCAGCAGCAAGGGGAGCTGCGGAAATACAGCAAAAGCCACAGGAATACGGCACCCACGAAATGACACGGGGATTTGAAAAATGTTATCGCTGCGGCAGAACAACCCATGACCAGAAGGACTGCTGGTCCAAGGACAAAATATGCAGGCAATGCGGAAAGATGGGACACATTGCACGAATTTGCAGGTCTGGGAAGAAGACTAATGACAACAAAAAGGCTACTAAGGAACAGTACAGGAAAGTACAAAAGATGACGGACAGTAGTTCCGAAGACCAGAAGAGCGATAGTGAATCCGGGAACAAGAGACTAAGCTGTCTCAAACTTCACAACGTAATCGCAAAAGAGGATCACCGAACCATGTGGGTCACCCTCACGATAGCAGGGTCCCAAGTCAAAATGGAATTGGATACAGGATCAGCCCTGACCGTCATGAATCGACGAGACTACGAGTGGCTATTCTCACACATACCCTTGAAAGAGACATCCATTGTCTTGAAGATGTATACGGGGCAGAAAGTATACCCCAGAGGGAAAATAAGGGTGCCTGTCGAATACAATGGCAAGGAAATACAGAAATTGTATCTGTACATACTGCAAGATGGTGGACCACCGTTATTGGGACGTGAATGGATCAGAAAGATAAGTTTAGACTGGCACTCCATTCAGGCACTGACGGTGGCTGGTAAAAAGGATGACGACGTCACACCTGGACGATTGGCAAAAATCTTAGCTAACGCCAAAGAGGTATTTCAACAAGAACTGGGAACTCTTAAAGGCGTAACCGCCTTGATAAAAATAGAAGAGAATGCAATTCCCAAGTTTTTCAAAGCAAGACCGGTACCGTATGCAATTCGCCCAGCCGTCGAGGCAGAGCTGGAGAATCTGGAGAATGCAGGCGTGTTATCTAAGGTAGACTGGAGCGAGTGGGCGACACCCATCGTTCCTGTCATGAAGAAAACGTTAAACAATAAGTCTGAGGAGCCAAGGAAGGTTCGCGTCTGTGGGGACTTCAAGGTGATGGTGAACCCAGTCCTTCACACAGTACAATATCCTCTCCCGAGGATAGAAGATATTTTCGCCTCACTATCTGGAGGGAAGCGTTTTACAAAAATTGACCTAGCACAAGCATATTTGCAGATGGAGGTTGAAGAATCCTCTAGGAAGTATCTCACGATAAACACTCACAAAGGTCTTTACCAGTATAATCGACTGGTATTCGGAGTAGCATCAGCTCTGGCGATATGGCAAAGAGCGATGGAACAAGTCCTGCAAGGGATTCCGGGGACTTAGTGTTACTTGGACGACATCCTAGTGACAGGTGAAGATGAGAGTGAACACCTTGCCAACCTAGAGGAGGTGCTCATTAGGCTAAGAGAACATGGGCTACGAGCCAATCGCCCCAAGTGCGAGTTTTTTAAGAAACAGATATCGTATTGTGGCCACGTGATTGATGAAGAGGGGTTACATAAGTCCCCTGACAAAATTGAAGCGGTAGTTAAGGCTCCAGCGCCTGAAAATCTGTCGCAACTGAGGTCATTCCTCGGATTGGTGAATTACTACCATAAGTTTTTGCCGAATTTGTCCACAATTCTGCACCCACTGAACGACCTATTACAAACATGGAAATGGAGCGACGAATGTAAGCGGGCCTTTCAGAAGAGTAAAGACCTAATCACTTCAAGAGAATTATTGGCTCACTACAACCCATCACTACCGATAAGACTGGCGTGTGATGCGTCTCCCTACGGCATTGGAGCGGTACTGTCACATAAATTCCTTGATGGTTCAGAGAGGCCGATAGCTTTTGCATCACGCTCGTTAACTTCAGCTGAGCGTAACTACACCCAGATTGACAGAGAGGCCCTCAGCCTGGTGTGGGGGGTGAAGAAGTTCAATCACTACCTGCACGGTCAGAAATTTACTCTACTAACTGATCATCAACCTCTTGTCTCCATTTTCAACCCTCAGAAGGGCGTCCCGATAATGACAGCACAACGGCTACAGAGGTGGTCCCTTTTCTTAGGGGCACACCAATATGACATCGAGTACAAAGGAACTAAACAGCATGGGAATGCTGATGGATTGTTGTGCCTACCGTTGCCGACGGTGGAAGAAGCACCTGCAGTGGATCCTGTGGAGATATTCCACTCGACCATAGTCGAATGTCTACCTGTGACGAATGCAAACATAGAAAAGGAAACACGAAATGACCCGACACTCTCCTGGGTCTATGATTTAATGGTGAAGGGATGGCCAGCACATGGCGAACCACTGTTGCCAGCATTCTCGCCGAGAAGAGAACAGCTGTCAGTGTGCAGAGGAACCTTGATGTGTGGATCCAGAGTAGCAATTCCACCCAAATTGAAGGATAGAGTGCTCAATGAGCTTCATGAGGGTCATCTGGGAGGGGTAAAAATGAAGAACTTAGCCAGAGCGTTTGTGTGGTGACCGGGAATCGATAGAGAAATCGAAGAGATGACCAAGAGCTGTACAGGATGCCAGAAGGTCCAAAACGCCCCACCACAAGCCCCTCTACATCCATGGGAGTGGCCCTCATCTCCATGGCAAAGGGTGCACATTGATTTTCCTGGTCCATTTATGGACTCGATGTTTTTAATTGCGGTGGATGCACATTCAAAGTGGCCAGAGGTAATAAAAATGTCCTCAACCACCACAGAAAAAACTATCACAGTCTTACGAACCATATTCGCCAGAAATGGGCTGCCTGAACAGATTTGCTCCGACAATGGACCACAGTTTGTGTCTGAAGAGTTCCGGAGGTTCTTAAAGAACAATGGTGTTAAGCATTACACATCCGCCCCATATCATCCAGCCACCAATGGATTGGCTGAGAGGTTCGTTCAAACATTCAAGAAGGCTATGTGTGGATCCAGAGTATTAATTCCACCCAAATTGAAGGATAGAGTGCTCAATGAGCTTCATGAGGGTCATCTGGGAGGAGTAAAAATGAAGAACTTAGCCAGAGCGTTTGTGTGGTGGCCGGGAATCGATAGAGAAATCGAAGAGATGGCCAAGAGCTGTACAGGATGAAGACATACCCCTACAACACAAGGTGGATAACTTCTTGTTTGCCTACCGGAATGCGACACATGCGGTTACCAACCAAACTCCAGCCATGATGTTCTTCAATCGAAGACTACGATGCCGCTTGGATTTGGTTAAGCCAAACATCAGAAGAGATGTGGAGAACAGGCAGTTTCAGAATATGAATGAAAGGCCGACCAGGAGTTTTAAGATAGGTCAACCAGTTTTGGCCCGGGACTACCGCACAGAGAAATGGCAGCCAGGAACGATCTGCACACGGCAAGGACCCCTAATGTATACCGTGGATGTTGGAGAGAGCATTGTAAGACGCCATGCTGACCAGATTCTAGAGTCACTGGAAAACGTCAATTCCACACCACGATCCGATACACCTGGTGATGAAACCGAAGTACCAATTGCATCTACCTCAGAATCGGTGATATTGGAAGCAGCCGAACCAAACAACAACGTTGATCCCGAATCAACTTTGCCAGAAGAACCTGATACCCCAAAGAGGCGTTATCCAGACAGAATCAGGAAGCCTCCTCAAAGACTGAATTTATAATTGCTTAACTTCAGCTAATGTATCTAGCAACTGTAATTGTAAATATGTTACTTAATTATTAATCGAATGTTATGTACTGTTTAGCTAAAAGGGGAGGAATTGTAGTGTATGTACTTTGCAGAAGGAACTATATTCTGCAGCCCCTGTATACTGCAGTACCAGTAGTGACCACCCCTGTATATAAGCCTGTGTAGTAACTTTGCATGGTAGTTCCAGTTTGTCTCCACTCAGTAAAGACCTGTTGTAACCAACTCCTGCAGTCCGTGTCTCAATTACACACGGACATAATACTACCGAGCCACTCTTGGTGATGGACATTGAAGTCCCCCACCCAGAGTACATTCTGTGCTCTTGCTACCCACAGTGCTTCTTCCAAGTGGTGTTCAACATGGAGGAGTACTGATTCATCAGCTGAGGGAGGGCAGGAGGTGGTAATCAGCAGGAGGTTTCCTTGCCCATGTTTGCCCTGATGCCATGAGACTTCATAGGGTCTGGAGTCAATGTTGAGGACTCCCAGGGCCACTCCTTCCTGACTGTATACTACTTTGCCACCACCTCTGGTGGGTCTGCCCTGCCTGTGGAACAGGACATACCCAGGAATAGTGATGGAGAAGTCTGGGGCTTTGGCTGAAAGGTATAATTCTGTGAATATGACTATATCAGGCTGTTGCTTGACTAGTCTGTGGGACAGCTCTCCCAATTTTGGCACAGGTTCCCAGTGGGGAGGACTTTGCAGGGTTGACTGGGTTGGGTGTGCCTTTTCCATGTCCGAATCCGGTGCCTGGGTTGATGTTGGGTGGTCCGTCCAGTTTTATTCTTACTGTTTTCCCTAGTGCTTTGAGACAACCGAGTGGCTTGCTAGGCCATTTCAGAGGGCAGCTAAGAGCCAACCACATTGAAGTGGGTCTGGAGTCACATATAGGCCAGACCAGGTAAGGACGGCAGATTTTCTTCTCTAAAGGACATTAGTGAACCAGATGGGTTTTTATGACAATCCAAGAGTTCCATGGTCACCAATACAGATACTAGCTTTTTATTCCAGATTATTTAATGAATTTATTTATTTAATTAATAATGTGATGATGAAAGATATCTTACTTGTCGTACTTGTTTAACGTTTAAACAGACTGGTTCTATAATGTTAGAAAACTTAAAAATAATTATTACACAAATATGAAATTACACAAAAATATCCAACATAAATGTAAGTTGTGCTTGTGATTATTTTTGCAAAGTTTAAAAACATGTTCTATATTTCTATGTTTTCAGAAGTATTTAAAAAAAATAGTACTGGACTCTGGAGATTCAAGATGTGGCCCATTAATGGTGTGTTTCTCACAAGCAGTACCACATTCTAGGCAAAGAAAGCCACAAAATAACTGGCACAATTGCCTTATTATTAGCTGAACCTATTCCAAGGCATTTAAATGAGTGATCATTTGCTAATTTCTGGACTCCAGTCAAGCTTCAAACATGTACTGCCACAGTAGAAGGCAAAAGCATTGCATACAGGAGTCAAATCATGAACGCACAGTTTTCACCTTATCTTGACAGGGTCACTTTGAGCACCTACCTGGAAGAACAAAAAATACATAACGCTATTTCATAGTTTGAAGGCACAATCTTCAATCTTTAATCTTATTGCAACAATGGGCATGATTCGTTCCAGCTGGCGACAATTGCTTTCAGGCTTTTCAAGTGCAATAGCAATAACAATTGGTTTTAAATTATGGGCATACCATGGACTGAATCGGTGCTAATATTTTAAAAGCTAGTGCAAATTCAGACAGTTTAGTCATCCAGCAAGGCTTAGAATACAAAGGTACCATTATATTGTTGTGCACATAAATATCTAAGGATTTAGTTACACTTATGCCAGACCCATATTACAAATATGAAGCACGTTTTTCAGAGTTTACTGTGCTCTCATATTTTCCCTTTTTTTTTCTATTTCTGGTTTCCTGAGGCACAAACCTCCTGCGGTAGACTCTGATCATGTGACTTACTCCCAAGCCCCTTTCTGGTGTTGCTCTTTATTTAGCCAGCTACAAAAAGGCACATGAGCATGACGCAGCAAAGACTGACCACGATGACCTCTGCCCCTTCTTTGTGAGCAGGCACCTGACTCCCCACGCATGCCAGTGTGGCTGCAATTGGGCACTCAGTGGAGTGGAGTATTGAATCCACGGGGGGTATCTTAACTTCCAGGTGGTCGGCAGAATGCATTTTGAGGGCCGGACCTCGTTAACATACATCTGAGAAGTTGCGTGCCCCGAATGGGTTCCTGCTGCAGCTTGCCAGCCCTGGACTGGCACAATATCGAGTAGCATGGATTCTGACTCCACTGGCAGAAAAGTAGATGATATATTTTTGTGTAATTTCACACGTATGTAATAATTTAAAGCAAATTATTTCAAAATGTTGCAACATCGTAGAACCAGTCTGTTTAACCGTTGAACCAAGTACAAGGAATTCTGGGGCCTCTCCTGCCCGGGGCTTCCCTTCCCCTTTCCCTGACCGTGATCCCTCAGACCCTTCCCCTCATCACTCATCTTGCCAGGGACCATATCCTTGAGTAGCTGATGACAGTCTGCTGCTGCGTGGCTTCCTACTCCCACCCACTGACCACTGCTTTGGGCGGGAGTCCAACTTCAAAAACGAAAATAAGGCCCGGAGTTAAACTGGCCCGAGCCGTATCATGGTGCGGCCAATGGAACTTCCCGCTAACATTGCCCTCCCCCTCCCCCCTCCACACCGCACGCACGCCCCAAGTTAAAACCGGAGCTCATATGACCATTAAGATGGTGAAGCCAAGCTCATGCCAACTGTCGAGCTGGGGTTTGGTTCAGAATGACCAGAAAAGGACAAACCAGAAACAGCAGAAGATACAATAGTTACAGGATTGACATTAGTGTACTTTTTAAACATCAGGTCAAAATTCACAGGAGCTTGGTTTCAAAATTGTGAAGGGTTTTGATAGAGTAAATAAGGAGAAACTGTTTCCGCTGGCAGGAGAGACGATAACCAGAGGACAAGTATTTAAGATAATTGGCAAAAGAACCAGAGGGGACATGAGGAGGAAATTTTTTTCGCAGCGAGTTGTTATGCTCTGGAATGCATTACCTGAAAGGGTGGTGGAAGCAGATTCAATAGTAACTTTCAAAAGGAAACTGGATATATACTTACTGGAAAAAAGATATATATATATACATACTGTCAGCTGTGGCTCAGTGGGTAGCACACTTACCTCTGAGTCAGAAGGTCATAGGTTCAAGTCCGTAAATCGAGCACATAAATCTAGGCTGACACTCCAGTGCAGTGCTGAGGGAGTGCTGCACTGTCGGAGGTGCCGTCTTTTGGATGAGACGTTAAACTGAGGCCCCGTCTGCTCTCTCAGGTGGATGTAAAAGATCCCATGACACTATTTCGAAGAAGAGCAGGGGAGTTATCCCCGGTGTCCTGGCCAATATTTATCCCTCAATCAACATCACAAAAACAGTTTATCTGATCATTATCACATTGCTGTTTGTGGGAGCTTGCTGTGCGCAAATTGGCTGCCGCGTTTCCTACATTACAATAGTGACTCCACTTCAAAATTACTTCATTAGCTGTAAAGCCCTTTGAGACGTCCGCTGGCTATGAAAGGCACTATATAAATGTAAGTCTCCCTCCACTTGAAAAGGAAAACATTGTCGGGCTATGGGGAACCAGCAGGGGAGTGAGAATAATTGGATCACTCTTTCAAAGAGCTACCACAAGGTATGATGGGCTAAAAGGACACCTGTACTGTAGGATTCTAGGGGCTAAAAATCCAGGGGTTTAGCACCACCTGTTACCGCCAGATTCGGGGGGAAAAAATGGCGGCTGCTGCACTGCTGCCGGCGGGTCCCACGGCGGCCGCAATTTTCGGAGGGCCAGCAGGGCTACCGATGTCCATGCTCATGAGAATTATGTAGATGATACAGATTGTGACATCAGTGAGTGTGCAACGCTCATTTGATGCCCGATATGCGAATTTCAACTTCACTGCTCCACTTACCGGCATGCCTTAAGTGCGACCAGTTGAGCAAGTGTTGACAAGCAGGAAGGAGGCTCCAGCAGTGTTATTTAAAGGGATCATCAGCAACAACTTGCAACTGACATGTTTCTGCAGTTTGACTGGCTCTGTGCAACTTTCTGCAACTCCAACAGCTTTATTAACTGCTTTTAAGGTTCAAAGGTAATAGGGACTGTTGTTGCAAGTGGAGAACACCTTCATTCTTATTTAAAGGCTTCTTCTACTCACAACACTTGCTCACAGTCAAGGGGGCTCTACTGGCAGTTCCTCTCGTACTCGTGTATCTTTGGGAGAGGGAGCGGAGGCAGCGAAGAAGAGAAGATGCGCACAGAGGGAGGAGGAGGAAGGTCAGGAGGGCTCTCAACAGGAGGCCTTACCCACCTAGAGTCTTCAGAGAGCAATTCACATATCCATTTAAGCAAGGAGAAGTGTATTAGAAGGCTTCGCTTCACCAAGGAGATGGTCACAGAACTCTGCCACCTCCTGCAACCAGACCTGCAGCCTGAGAGCAGGGCAACCACAGCTCTCCCAGTGGCAGTCAAGGTCACTGTGGCCCTCAACTTCTCCGCCAGCGGATCCTTCCAGTCTACAGCAGGAGACATAGCTAACATCTCACAGTTTGCCATCCATCGCTGCATCCAGTAGGTCACAGAGGCTCTCTACACCAGGAGAAGGGACTCTGTTTTCTTCTCTCTGACTACCATGCTGTCCATCACATAGTTGGCTATCTCCCACTACAGCCTTCTAGATGTATGGGGCGAGGGCTTCCTGCCAGACTGCGGGAAGAGATCAGCCCGCCTCCTCTCCATAGCCACCACCAGAGCCTCCAGAACCGCATATGAGAATTTCCGTGCTCTCTCCCTGTGCTGAGACTCAGCCATCTGTTTCCAGTACCTTCTGCTTCCAGGTGGAGTTCGAACTGGATTGATAATGAGGTGCTATAGCACCAATACACCTGCCCTTTAAGTACTGAATAAAGCCTGTGCCAAACATGACTGGGATTTAGACTGGACCCGATACTGGCCCACCTGCTGAGTGGTAAGCCAATGAGCAGCGGATTTAGCGCTGAGATCAGCTATATAATCATATTAATGAGGACTGAGCATGAATTTTGTGTGCTACCTAAACCATTTTGACCCAGTGCAGCTTAATATCGTTGGGCCATGACACCGCCTGTTTTCTGGCCATATCCAATTTTTAGCCCTATGATTCTATAAAATCGTATTTGGGCTACTAAGTTTCAAATGTTTAGTATTCTAAACAAATATCGAATTCACATGCTAAACCCAATGTCTGTTTGGAATGCCACACATTCACACCTCCATGGTATTCCCAGGCTTTGTCAGGGCTGCTAATTGACTAAGGCCACCTCAGGCCTTGATTTGAAACGTGTACTAACCTATTTCACTGCACCTATCATGTAGAGGAAACTCTAACCACTAAATGCCCAGACAGGTTCTGCGCAAAATTTCCATGACCAGAAAAATAGGTGCCACCTTTCAAAGCCATTCCTTCTCACTCATTCCTATATAATGGGGACTGCTCAAATAATCTGAAACTAAAAATAGATCAAGGGCAATAATAACATGCCTATGCAAGTACCATGTGTGCCCACATATACAGTAGTTTGCAATGCACAGTCATTTTTCCATTTTTAACAGCATATTTTTTCAGCCAATTCCCACATAAGACCAAAGGTAAATGACGGAAAAATACTGTGCACCAGTGTGTAAGGGGTTTTCGATCGCAGAGGTTTCTCTTTCTAGAGGCCTCTCTCTCTTGCACAGTAAAACCTTGAGTGGTTCGACCCACTCGCCCCTTAGGTTCTAGACACTGGACTTTGAGGCAGGAACTACAATGTAGAGAAAACTCTATAGACCAGGTTTAATGGAAACGAAATGAAATTTTATTGCATAGAGTAAAACAAATCAAATGCAAGTCAATAAAAGGTACATGGGAGGGAAAAACAAATTCATAATACATTACTAACTGAGATAGATACAGGCATATTATACTTTACAAAGGTCATCATGAAATGGGGA
Organism: Somniosus microcephalus; assembly: GCF_052327205.1. NCBI lineage: Eukaryota > Metazoa > Chordata > Chondrichthyes > Squaliformes > Somniosidae > Somniosus > Somniosus microcephalus. The sequence goes on from NC_141000.1 coordinate 76,604,969, forward strand.
AGCACACGGAACATCGAGGGACAACAACTCCCCTTAAATGCCCACCCCCTAAGCCTATCTAGATCAGATTGTGAGGGGCCAGAAACATGCTCACCAATCCAGTCAGGAACTGCAAGAGTTTTGAAACAGGTCTGCGTTTTGATCCTTTCAGGCGTCCTGTCTCCACGTGGTCGTTGTGGGCTGTGACACTCTCTCTTCTTCCTCGAGGCGAAGGTCACGGGCAGGCTGGACACTGGCAAGCCTGGACGTCAGCGGGGACGGCGACCACCTGTTTGACCATAGTTAAAGAGGTCTCTTCGCAGAGTCTAGCTGATTACCATTTTTAGCTAGATTCCTTCTGTAGGGCTGCTGTCCTTTGTCTCGTCAACGGCCCGGGGTTTGTTGATGATCTCCTGATGGTTACCCTGGGGCGGGACGCAGACTTGAATCACCTTCTTGGTCTCCGCATCGACGTTCCTCCACGGCTCTTAAAAGAACACGCTGGCTACCAAAAGCTGTAAAAGCTCCAAGCTCCAAAAAGCTGCACAAAGCAAAAGCAAACGCTGCAAAAGCTACCGATGGCTACCCCGGGACTCCAGTTATACTTCTCAAAGAAGCCTTTATCTCCCGCCAAATCAAGGTTAGTCTTTGTTTAACTTTTGGCGGGCTTGTATCACAACGGGGTAGTTATTATATTTAAACTGCTTTCGGGATGGCCGGTGATGGCCATCTCTGGTCTGGAATGACCTTGTATTGTTTTGAATGTCTTCTTGATGTCTTTAATGGGTCTTTGATGCTCCCCTTATGAATATAAAACTGTTTCCCTTTGTCTGGGTAAACATTTAGATGGCCTTTATCTACAGGCCGATCTGACTGGATCTGCATCCAATCCATATGTATGTGGTTCTGTCTGGTTTCGTTTTCTCCGAAACAGCCTTCCAGAACTTACTGTGGGCTGAATCCACAAAGGCTGTCTGGGGACTGCAGGAACCATTTTAAAGTGTCCAAAAGCTAGTCACGGGGTCTGGCGGCCATTTTGTGTGTCCCTTTTCTGGGCTTCTTTTAAAACAGTCTTTAAAAGTAAAGGCCTCTTCTGCCAAAGGACCCTTATCTGACAATATTAAAAATAGGTGCCACCTTTCAAAGCCATTCCTTCTCACTCATTCCTATATAATGGGGACTGCTCAAATAATCTGAAACTAAAAATAGATCAAGGACAATAATAACATGCCTATGCAAGTACCATGTGTGCCCACATATACAGTAGTTTGCAATGCACAGTCATTTTTCCATTTTTAACAGCATATTTCTTCAGCCAATTCCCACATAAGAGCAAAGGTAAATGACGGAAAAATACTGTGCACCAGTGCAAGCCAGCTTTGGGAGGCTCAGAGCAACCAGGGAGTGGTCAGACTATGATCGCTGCCTATTGGATCAAAAAATCCTAGACTAATTCAACTGTAATACTGCTTCTGGATTTGTATGCAACTTCCACAAATATTCTTTTTAAAATACTAAGCATGGCACTAATTCCTTGCTCACTCGTTAATATAAGCACAGCTGTCACCACTATTTTTTTGGCCTCAGTGGGGATATGTCTGTTTTCCAGACTGGTGCCTCATAGCCATGGTAATTGTGATTCACAGTCATTGTGCATGGGAGCTGATAGTATCAGACCTGTGTTTGTTAATTTTGTTCTTTCCTCCCTAGTGTGTGTTTTTTCCATTAAGGTAATTGAAAAGGCTGAGAGGCTTATTTTTGTTCGAAGATGTGCTTTGAGGTCCCTGCTGTTGTGTATGTAATATGTGTGCTACTTTGAACCTATGGACAGGACTGCACTACTTGTTGGGCGTAGTGATACGCAGTACCACTCCTGGCCATAGGGGTATAAATAGTACTGTGGGTACTGATCTCCCCTCAGTTCCCGCCTGTGGGCATGAAGTAAAGACCTATGTATAGTCCCTACCTCCAACCAGTAAAGACCTGTTTGAGTTATACGTTTAAGTCTTTGTGTTAATTGTTCAATACAATACACATACTTAACACTGGCGACGAGTCAGGTTCTTACCCTGCGGCAGTTGAAGAGAGGTTTCAAACATCACCACCCCACTAGAAGCGACAGGCTTTAGGACTCTGAAGCCTCCATCAGCGACTGAGCACTGGAGTGCAGCAAACATCCTGACAGCTTCCAGCGACTGACAGAAGTCTTTCTGCAGTTTCCTTGTTCAACCTAGGTGGTGGGGTAAGCCGTGCAGTGTTGGCTGCAAAGACAGGGCTGGGGAAGTTGGAGAAGATAAGGGCGATCGCAATCCCTTATAAGAGCCGCGCGAGCGGGTGAGCCAGAGGCCGGGAGCCGCTTCAAGTGCGAGGCGCAGCGCGGGCCAGCGATCGGAACCAAAGATAAGGGCCGCACTCGGGGGCTGAAGGGAGACGGCGTCGGGGGACGGGTGAAGACCGCCAAGCGCGGGAAAACCGCCATTTTGTGGGCGGAGGACGACGGCAAGAGCGGGAAGCCGCCATCTTTGATAACAAGTAAACAAAATAAAATCTGAGAAATTGCAAACCTACAATGCCTAAACACGGGAATATTAGCACCTTTGATAGTGACCTCGAAGATTGGGCCATATATGTTGAAAGAGTAAAAAATTATTGTAAGGCCAATAAAATTCATGACCAAGATAAAGCTCTAACATTATTAAATTTAATGGGTGCGAAGAAATACGGGCAATTGAAACACCTGTTATCACCAGATGAACCGGCGGATAAGACATTCGATGAGATTGTTACTGTCCTGAAAGATCATCTAAACCCCACGCCGCTGATGCTAGCGGAACGATTTAAATTTTACGACAGAAGGCAGCTACAGCATGAAAGCAATGCTGATTATTTGCTGGAATTGCGTAAATTAGCGAAATATTGCCAGTTTGGAACGGGACTGACAGAGGCACTTCGAGACAAATTTGTGTGTGGTTTATTTAAACAGGATACACAAAAGCGACTGCTAGAGGAGAATGAGCTGACGCTTGAGAAGGCGGTCACTATGGCAGCAGCACACGAAGCCGCAGCGAGAGGCACGGCAGTAATGCAGCTACGGTCACCGGAGCTCAGTGCACACAAATTGGGTGTGAGTTCTGGCAAATGTTATCGTTGTGGAAAGACAACGCATGATCAGAACCAGTGTTGGTTTAAAAACCAAGAATGTAGAACTTGTGGTAGGCTTGGACATATAGCTAGAGTATGCAGGTCAGGGAAGAAGACCAGCAACAAGAAGTCACCGCAAGGAAAATACGCAAAGGTACACAAGGTGACCGAACAGGAGTCCGATTCAGACGCTAGCAGTAATGAACTGGCTAGCTTAAGCTGTAATGAACTGGCTAGCTTAAGAGTACTCAACGCTGGTAAGGGTGCAGACCTCCAGACAATTTGGGTCACTCTTCAGATAGAAGGAGTCCAAGTAAAACTGGAATTGGACACTGGATCGGCATTGACGGTCATAAATAAGAAAGATTACGGAAAGTTATTCCAACATATTCCCCTACAGGATACGGGGATTATATTGAAAACATACACGGGGCAAAGAGTGTACCCCATCGGGAAAATAGAGGTTGCAGTGGTCCACAAGGGCGAAGACAGTCAAATAATGGACTTATATGTGATATCTGAAGGAGGTTCTCCACTACTAGGACGGGAGTGGATTAGGAAAATTAATATGGACTGGCATTTCCTACAAACAATAACGAGTGAGAACTCGGTGAAGATAGTCGGCCCAGACTCTGGAACGGATGATGGTAAGCCCAACTCAGGTGCAAAAGACAAAGTTTCAGCACAGAATTCCACTGAGCAACAACAACATAGTTTAACTGTGGATTCTGAGTCTGGCAAGTCTACTGATGTGCCCATTTCTGAGGGACACCGGGCTCGAACTCAACTCCATTTCAAACTACAACAGCAATTAGAACAAATGCTTCGCCGTTGTGAGCAAGAGTTGAATGCAACGAAAGAGTTCTTTGATATAGAGTTGGAGAATCTGGAAAGACAACAGAAGCAGCTGATGGAGAAAATGGAGCAGGAGCACACAAAACGTCTGATGTCAGAGGAGTTAACGGTCAGCCAACTCCTGCATATGCTGAAGGGCAGGACTCTGAAATGGGAAAAACTTGAACACGAACTTCAATATTCAAACGAAAGGGGTTCGGAGCTCTCAAAGGTTATTGGAAGAGCTGAGGTGGCAACACAGACTGAGATGACTGCAACAGAGCAGCCCTTGGATGCCAAAAGTACGCTGACTCACGTCAACGTAGAACAACAGACCGCTGAAACAGCTGCTCCGGTAGAGGGATTGAATAGTCCGATCAATCAATCTCCAAAAGAAGTTGAAGTAGTAAAATCTCAAATGAGGTCATTAGTAAACGACTTGCTGAAAGCCCAGAAAAAGCTGGATGAAGAGGTACGCATGAAGAAGTCTCTTCAGGAAAGATGTCTGGACTTGGAACAAAAGCTGGCTAACGCCCAGCTGGGTATGGAGGAAATAGAAGACCCTCTCGCTGGCCTAGATCAGGACGACACCGAATATTACTATGTCCTGTCCTGCCCAACTTGTAACTTCGACTCCCACCATACAGAAATCATGGAGGAGCACCGAAAGTCTACGGAACATCGGGAGAAGGTGGCTCTACTACGGAAAAAGGAGGGAGAGAAGGAGGAACTGCGCATGCAGCTGGCAGCTGACAGTGGAGCCCAGAGAGTCTCCAAGAAGCAGAAAAGGAAAAGTCGAAACAGAAGATGACCCATCTGAACCATTATTACCTCTACCAGATCACACACGTGGTCCCTCCGAACGGAGCCAATTCAGTTCGGAAGTTCAAACTGTTAAATCCATGGAAGGACTATTGAATGAGTCACTCCAGCAACGTGAACCGACTCCACCACAGAGATTGAATCTGTGAACTGTTTTCCGCAGAGACTGAATCTGTGATCTGTTTTGACATGAAGTTATCTATGTATCTATGTTATTCTGTTATGTAAACCTGAAGTTATATATGTATATATGTTATTACGTTATGTTAAATGGGGAGATGACTGTAAAGCTAGGAAGGGAGGAATGTTGTGTATGTAATATGTGTGCTACTTTGAACCTATGGACAGGACTGCACTACTTGTTGGGCGTAGTGATACGCAGTACCACTCCTGGCCATAGGGGTATAAATAGTACTGTGGGTACTGATCTCCCCTCAGTTCCCGCCTGTGGGCATGAAGTAAAGACCTATGTATAGTCCCTACCTCCAACCAGTAAAGACCTGTTTGAGTTATACGTTTAAGTCTTTGTGTTAATTGTTCAATGCAATACACATACTTAACACCTGCCTTCACAATAAATAGGGAAAGTCTATCCCTCTTCCCAACCACTGGGTCTGAAATCATTCCATGATAAAAAATCAGATTATTTCTTAATCATAGCAGAGCCAGATTTAGAATTCTTGGGGCCCTGGACATGAATAACATTCGGGGTCTCTCCACATCCCCTTGCACAGTACTTCCCATCCTGAGTGTTAAGGGAGAATGTTACACAATCTTGAGGGAAGAGCCTTAGAGACACTACCTTGTGTATTTAGAATCGATTTGCTGGTGTAAATTATCCCGTCATAGAGTTTAATCTGAATATCTACATTCCCAGTTTAACCTGTTACCAGCCTACACATTTCATTTAAAGTGAGATAACAGAAAATGGTGTCCTACAAAACACCAGAAGAGAAGTTACCAGCAGAGAAACATGGAAGGGGGCAGGACGAGGAAGAAAATGAATAAATCCAGGTCACTGTAGACTGTACCAATTTTCATGAAACCTGGAGGGTGGAAAGGTTTGGCGTCTGAAGCTCTTGCACCCTGTGCAAGAAGCTCTGAAAACTGGGAGACCCGTGCAAACCACAGGCGTGATGCGCGAATGGCAAACTACTTCGATATTTTCTTACACATGAGTCTCAAATCCAAGAATCAGTCTTTGTGAAACCTTGGCATCCTGTTTGACTAGGAGTTGAATTTCAAATTGCACATCCAGTTCATCAACAAAACTGCTTAATTTCACTTCCGTAATATTGCCTGCCTCTGCCCCACCTCACTCTCACCACTGTCAATGCCTCCTCCATACTTTTCTCTCTTCTAGACCTGATGGCGTGGAAATTGGATCTCACTGAGCCCATTCTACGGGTGTAAAATGAGCGCAATGAGGGCTAATTTTGGTACCAATGTTCCGCGCCCAAAGGTTACCTGAAAGACGTTTGACAAGATATTGGATTGTGCGAATTTTCAGGCGTCCTTGGTGGCTGTCTAATACGGGTGTTAAGCCCCTTACATATGTAAATGACGGGCCTAACTTACATTTTAGGCTCCTTCTGCTAAATTTGATATTGTAAAGTGGAGCAGGAGGCAGGTCTGCTCGGCTTGGGATTCCTAAGCGATTGCTGGGCGACCACCACCAACAGGTAAGTTTAAAAAAAAAGATTGTTGCTGTGCATCCAGGAAGAACAGAAGTGCTCTCCGACTCCACAGTACCTCACAGCATCGTCTCCATCACAGCCCCCCGCTCCCCCCACCCCACCCCCACAAACTTACCTTCAGATTGCTGCTGGCGAGAAGACCCATGCCCGGTCAGCCATGGAGGAGGGGTCATAATTAAAGTAAAGAAAATAAATCACTACAGGGGGCTCTGCAGAATTCGACAATATCTGCATATACAAGCAACACTATGGGTTTTGAAGATACCAGCTGGCAGTTACATTGCAGTGAGCAAATTCTTAAAATCCTGTGAGATTCACCATGAGGTGATACAATTTGTCAGCTCTGCAGTGAGTTCAGAATGTGAAATGGGCCCTAGACCACACTCTTGAGAACAATTTTATGAAGGTTACGGCAGAATACTGCTCTTAAAGGCGCAGTATAATGGAGGTATAAAACAGAAGTAGACTAAAAATTTTGTTCTCTTTTTATTGTGGTGCATTTCTCCAATTTGTTATTTTGATATCTAGTATAAGAAGTTGGCAGAATTTTTTTTTAGGGGCATCATGATGTTGGAGCTCCAAAGTGCTGCACCAAAGATGTGTCAATACTATAATTGCCTGCACACCTGGGTGTGGTGTAGAGACCAGATGCTTCTCCACAAGGAAAAGAATTAGAGGGAGAGCTAGCCTATGTCCATCTTATACAACCTCCTATCAGTTGACAGACAGGCACTGGTAAAAGCCTGAAGGTGGAATCACTTGATGGCCCTCTCAATAAATGTATTGTGTGTTGTGTGGAGAGATCTAATGATGGGAAAGGAGAGAAAAAACATCTGTTTAAAAGGTCAGAAATTTTCTTTTTCAGAATTTAAAAATATTAGCCCCAAAATGTTGCAGGACAGTACATCTTGGCTTAAGTGCCAACATGCACCCATCCTAGACACCCATTGCAGATCCCACCAAAGTTTGTGGGGTCAGGGAAAAGTTCCTTGATTTGCCCTGCCATTGTCCTCCACCCGGAACAAAGTTTAGTTGCCCACTGTTGTCCCATTACAGAGGGGGCTGATTTAAAAATTAAAACATATTTCTAACTTTGTACTCTTGTCAAATAAATATTTGGTAATATATGGAAATGATGCACCACTGTCATCAGTAGATTATTTTACAAAAAACTAATCAGTGATGTTAGTCCACACAACCCATTAATGCTGGGAATTCTGTTACGTTGGCCAACATCAAAGTGGTTTATTATTTATAATCCACTTGAGTATTGTCACTTATTCTATTTATGCAACAAGTACCAGCACTAAATATAGATAAAACATAGGCTGGAGTATGTTACACGACAGTAACAGAGGGATTCAGATTACATCATGAACCACAGGCTAAAGCTTAAGTGATTTATCAACATCATCAGAATCCTGAGATCCATTGGCCGACATTTTCTGGAGGTAGGTGGGTTGGGGGTGGGGGGCCTCCAAGGCAGGCGGGAAACCTGGGAGGCTGAGTTTCCCGCAGGCCCTGCCGACTTTAATGGCAGGGCCTGATTTGCATGTGATGCCTCGGTTTCCCACCTGCAGCCAGCCAGATGCTGCTGCAGAGAGGGAAGGAGGGTTCGGTCCGGGGGAAGGGTAGGGGTGGGGGTGATCACGGGGGGAGTCGGTCGGGGATTGGGGTCAGCCAGGGATCGGGGGGGTCGGGGATCAAGAGGCGCAGCCAGGGATTGGGGATCAGCGGGAGGGGTCGACCGGAGGATCGGTGGGGGGGTGGGGGTAGGAGCGGTGGATCGGGGATCAGCAGGGGGATCGGGATTGGTAAGGGGGGGACAGTGGCCGGCCTCAGCATCATCGATGGGGTAGGGGGGAAGCCTCATGGTGGGGATCGGAGGCTTGGGAAGGCAAACGGAGGCCTCGTGAGGCGGTCTCCGATCGCAGGGGGTGGGTTAGGCAGGGACCCTGGATCCAAGAGGTAGGTATAAAGCTACTTACCTCCTGGATGCAGCAGTCCCCGCCTCGGTTTAACTGCCGGATTTCATAAAGTGTGTGAAACCCGTCCACATGCAGTTAAGTTGAAAATGGAGGTTAAAAAAGAGGCTTCCAGTTCCATTATAATATTTAAATTGACATTCCGCCCCCTGGGAACGGGTTGGTCGCTCGCCTGCCCCGCCAACGTTAAAACCTGAAGTGGGCGGGTTGGAGGTGGGAACAGGTCGGGAATCCCATTTTTAACAATTTAACTGCCCCCATGCTCCAAGCACACCCGTTTTTTTTAAGGGGAAAATTTCGGCCATTATGTTTTTGAAACACTCTACAAGCTCTGTTTATTTAAAAGAAAACACTAATAAGACTCAAAGGGGCCAAAATTCAATTAGGCCCAAAAACGGGCTCGAGGATCGTGTTGCACAATCTGCCCGCACCTGTTGAAAGTAGCGCAGGCAGCACGCAAAATTCGTGCTGCCTACTCATTATCATGATTGCAGCGCTGAGCTTAGCGCTAGCTGCTAGTTGACTCAGCGCTCAGCAAGGAGCCCAATATCCTATGCTGTCTGTTCTCTATTTAAAGGTTGCCTGCAGAGTCAAAGGCTGCTCTGTACTTCTTAAAGGGGAGGTGCTCTGATACAGGTTTACCTCGTTGTTGCTGGAGCTGGAGCAATATGTCTCAACAGGAGAGAGTCCATGCACCTCGGTCTCAAATTCAGCACTTAAGGTCCTTGGTGCAGGGGGTGTACATGAGACAGGTCCTCTGCCCGCAGGGGACCAGGAGGCCATATATACATAGAAGATAGGAGCAGGAGTAGGCCATTCGGCCCCTCGAGCCTGTTCCGCCATTTAATGAGATCATGGCTGATCATCCAAATTCAGTACCCTGTCCCTGCTTTCTCCCCATATCCCTTGATCCCTTTAGCCTTAAGAAATATATTTAACTCCTTCTTGAATATATTTAATGAATTGGCCTTGACTGCCTTCTGTGGTAGAGAATTCCACAGGTTCACCACTCTGGGTGAAGAAATTCCTCCTCATCTCAGTCATAAATGGCTTACCCCTTATCCTTAGAATAGAGGCCCTCCAGGCACACTGTGCGAAGGCAGTGGGAGGAAATAGCAGAAGTGGTCAGTGCCAACAGTCTTGCCCCTAGGGTATGGACCTCACTCGAGTGGTCAAGGTGAATGAATGCATCTTCAAATGCCATATCCCACCAAATGCACCACATCCCCATCACTCACCTACTGACAATCTCTATCAATCACGACTCATACCTCACAATTAAAGCTTCACCTCACCCTCACACACTTACCACTGCTGCAAGCCTCACACTCACATCTCACATCTTGCACACAATGCCAGCTATTCAATCATGACAGGCACATCAGCCAAAAATATTGCACCACATTCACTGAGACACTTCCCTTTCTCTTGCAGGCCAAAGTGGCTCATAACAGGAGAGAGCAGGAACAGGCAGGTGGCAAGCAAGCACAGCTGCACCACCTAACCTCATGGAGGAGACTGTGCTGAAGATCATTGGAGGGGCCGTCACTGAGGCCGTGGCACTGGGTGAGGCTGAAAGCATTCATGATGACGGTATGTTCATACCTAATCCTGCGTCTCACATCTCACTTCCCCCTCACTTACAAGCTGATGACGGTGTATGCATGGACATCTTGATTTCCACCCCCTCCCCTCACCACAACCTAACCCTTGAACCTTTCTCCTTTCAGATACCCAAGAACTGCCAGCAGCCCAGCCTGTGCAGCAAGAAGTAGAGGAGGAGAGTGATGGAGAAGAGGCAATGTCACTCAATCTGACATTCCCAGGCATCAGCTCAGAAAATGGCACTGCGCGTACTTTAGAGGGTAGTATAGAGGCGGGATCTGCACTTGGTGAGTCAGCAGCCAGGCCAGGGGGAAAGGGCAGTGCAGGTGCCAGCTCCTCGAGGGCAAGGTCACACACGAGTTCTGCTGCACAGGACTCGATGGGGTGGCCTTCAGAAGAAGGGTGATGGGCACAGAAATACTTGGTGCAATGGTAGGCCTGCCAGAGGGCCTCTTGTCACTGTCAAAGAGCATGGAGGAGTCCGGCTCCAACATTGCACGGTGCTTTGCACAGAGTTTGGAGCCCATGATTTCCAGGATAGAAGTGATGGGCAACTGCATTATAGCACTTGTGGACCCAACCATGATGCTGGGTGTGATGGGCGATGTTGCAGCTTCCATTGCAGCACAAGCGAAAGCGACCCAACGTCTGAGTGCTGCAGTGGAAGCTCAGACTTCTGCCATGCAGCCTCAGCTTGCTTCCATGCAATCTCAGACTGCTGCCATCGTGGCTGGGTTTACAAGTGTGGAAAGGGGCTTGCAAGGTCTCACAGCAGTCCAGCAAACTGTGCTCCAACAGATGGCTAGGAATGCTGAGGCGCTACCCTGCGGGGGTGACAGTGGCTCCGTGGATGAAGAACCTGCTGTCTTCTCTCAGGATGCCAGCACAGACACGATGGGCCGAATGGCCTCCTTTTGTGCCGTAAATTTCTATCATTCTATGATGACAGCATTCATACTCCCACCCCTGCCACTCTGCCAGTGCCATTGCAGTTGCCTGTCAGCCAGCCAGCCCTGACTGCTGCTGCCCATGCCGAGGTAGTGCAGTCTACAGCCGGATCTTTTAGGCCCAGAGCTGCTCGAGATCGTCCTGAGAGGCCATCAGCAGTGTCCCCCACAGAACGTCAGCAGCCTTCCAGCAGCCATGCTGCAGCCCCTGGGGTAGCACTGCGTAGAAGCAGTGAAATAAGCAAAGGAACACGAAGGACAGACAATAAGGGAATGCACAAGAGAGATTAGCTGACTTTGTAATGTTATACTGGAATTGTTCATTTATAAATTATGTTTCTAATGTTTGTTTTATGGTGGCGTTCATTTCAGCATTGTGCCCAAGAGGACGCTGTGATCCTCTGTGACAGAGGGATGGTAAGGTGGGGAAGTGGTGAGCAATGTGGATCTGGGATTTCAGTCAGGGAAATTGGATTCTGATGATGTGCTCACGGACAGCCAGTCCAGAATGGGGATTAGCAGGCTGCCTCCTCCCTTACTCCTCCTCCTCTTCCTCCTCCTCTTCCTCCTTCTCTTCCTCCTTCTCTTCCTCCTCCTCTTCCTCCTCCTTCTCCTCCACCTCCTGAGTTGGTCGCGGAACCCATGGTGGCAAGTTGTGGAGGGTTGCAGCAGAACACCAAGAATTGGGGCACCCACTCCAGCGAGGACTGGAAAGCGCCTCCCGAGCAGTCAAGGCAGTGGATCTGTTGCTTCAGCACCCCGATGGTCTGCTCAATAAGGTTCCTCATGGCAGTATGACTGTCATTATATGATTGCTGGGGTTGTGGCGGGGTGTCATCAGCCAGATATAGAGCAGATAGCCCTTGTCGCCGAGCAGCCACCTTTGGGTTCAACGTGCTGGCTGGAAGATTGCTGGCACAACGGGCTGGCGCAGGATGAAGGCATCATGACTGCTGCCAGGAGACTATACATTCACCATCTTGATGTGTTTAGTGTGGTCACACATCAGCTGCACATTAAGAGAGTGGTAGCCTTTGCGGTTAAGATACATCCCAGCATTGATAAGCAGAGCCCGCAAAGCCACGTGTGTGCAGTCGATGGCACTCTGCACCATGGGGAAGCCCAATATCCTGGCAAAGCCACGTGCGTGCTCCTCCTGCTTCACCCTGTTCAGAGAGAAGACAATGAAGTCCCTCCTCCTGGAGTACAGAGCCTCTGTGACCTCTTGGATGCTGAGATGGACGGTGAACTGTGATATGTTAGCTATGTCGTCTGCTCCAGCTTGGAAGGATCCACTGATAGAGCCATCATCGCCCTGCTCTGAGGCTGCAGGTCTGGTTCTAAGAGGTGGCAGAGTTCTGTGACTACCTCCTTGGTGAAGCAGAGCCTCTGAATACACTGCTCTTGGCTTAGAGGTGCTCCCTGAAGACCCTAAGTGGGTAAGGCCTCCTGCTGAGAGCCCTCCTCCCCTGTAGTCAGAGGCCTTCCTTTAAGCCTTCCCAACATACAGCAGCACACCCTGCACACTTTACCAACTTTTTAAATGTCTTACATCAAGGCACTACTCAAATAAACTGTACAGGAACCAGTACAAAAGCAAAAGGCAACTTACCTCAAAGTTGCATTGGCCCAGAATTTGCGGTCAGTGGCAAAGCAAAGGCATTCGCCGCTGGCCCCGAAGTAAGCTTCGCACAAAGATCTTGGCCCAGAAATTCGGGTTGGGGGCTTCTCGCGGGTGCAAGCCCCCGACCTGCACTTACCTTGCGTGCTGGCCGTTGAGCTGTAGGGCCCCGTGGAATTCCGATCCGGGGCCTGGTCCAGCTGCCAGCGCGCAGTGCTTGCATATCCCAGGGGCGCAGTTAGTTCGATGCATCCCCTGGGGTCACGTGGGCCATGGGCAGCCAATCGGAGCAGGGCATGCTCCATTCATAAGTCTTGACAGGAAGTGCTGTCAAGACTTATAAATACTACGGCCCCAAAAGAGCACTAAACCTTCAAATACATTTTTTTTTTAAATCACATTTTTTAAATAAACTATAAATTACATGAAATAACTATTTTAAACAATAATTTAAATTTTTGAAAAAAATAATTTTATATTCTAACGGGGCTAAAAATAAACTTACCTTGCTTTAAAGTATTTAAAAATAATAAACCTGTGGAAAAAATGTTTTAATTTTAATTAATTCACCACTTACCTTGTAAAAAGCAGGTCTTACGCCTGCTTTTTAAATGTGTAAATTCTGCAGACTTACCCTCACGGAAAAACCTGTAAAAAAAACCTAAGTTTGATGCGCACGCGCAGCCTCTCCCGCGCACGCGTTCGACCTCTGAACCCCTGCTTTCAGAGGAATGGAAGTGCCAGTTTCCTGCGCATGCGCAGTGCATGCAGGAAACCGGCACTTCCATCGGGCCTACGGGTGAGTACCCTGTGTGTACTCACCCGTGGAGATCCGAATTTCTGGCTTGTGATCGCTCTGTCGAAAAGTTTGGGTTTTCGACACATAGTTCAAATCAGCGGAGTATAGTGGGGATCCCCTAGTGCGAGTTGCTGTGACGTCAACAGGCTGTCTAAGCAGCCAATCAAAACGCAGAATTCTCACAGACAGCGAACAAGGAAGTTAGTCAGCTCTTAAAATTCTAACTTTTTAAAAATGTTAGCGAGAGCAAAATAAAGATTGGGGTTCTCACATGGGGAAAAGGCAAACCTGAAATAAAGATGAAAAACTTTAAATTTTTAAAAATTTATTTTAAAGTTTCTTAAAACTGTTAATTTTTACTAAAATGGATAAGGTTGACAATGCAAAAAAATAAAAGTAGTTTTTCAGGGCCGTGACCTTTGTTTAGCAGTCAATACGCTGTTAAAACCCCAGTTATACCTAATCTCTTTGGGTCTAACTTTTAGTGAGGAATTTAACAGTGTAATTACTGCGATCGAGCCGAAGTTTTCATCAGTTTCCCTGATTTGAGAGATTACACTGATTGCCGGCTCTATGGGTGGGTGAGAGCGGGAGGCACAGCACAGCTGGTGGAGGTGCAGTGAAAGACAGACTGCAATTTTAGTATTTCCAAAAATTGCCTGCGCATGCGCCAAATCCCGAAGTTGTGCTCAGTTTCAAAGACTGACTGCCATGTCGAATGCTGCCAGTTCGCCATCATCCAGACTGCAAATTCCTGGCCATTGTGTCCCTTTAAGTAGCGCTGGTGGGGGGGGATCCGTCGTGCAACTGAACGCACGTCAGTTGTGCGTGTTTAGGAGAGGCCGTACAGTGGAGCGGCGACGTCCAAAATGGCAGGTCATGCAGCAAATCAGTGTTGATTGATGTCACGATCTGCTTCATTTGATTTCTTCTGGCACACGCAGGCAATGGCCACACTATGACCCTTCCCAAGATGGCGACCAGCGTGGGCCACGCCCGAAGTTGGCGGAAGCGTGACAAACGCCATTTTTTCCTTCAAACCAGCCATAACAGCCTGCGCTAAGGTGCCAAATTTCGTGGCCAAAGAGTTTCATCGATCATAAGTGCTAATACCATGATCACTCGTGCATTATTTGTTGCCACTGGTAACGTCATTAATTTTCTTTTGGAAAGCAACCAACTGCGAGAAAAAGCACTCCACTTCTGTCCTTTGGCACAATTCTCACAAATGCAGTAATTTGGTCATATATGCCCCTTGCACCAGTGCTACTTCATTCATTAATAGAAACAGCTACCACTACATGAATTATGCCAGTCAATGCTTGCTACCCTGGCAGCTCCCATGATTCCTTCATCCTATGACAGTCAATAGTGCCAGTGTTATTTGGCTGTTGGGGTACCAAGGATATGCACTGCAGCCATGACTCATGACACCACTGTGTCACCGAAGAACAAGACCTGAGGAGAGGTCCAGTGCAACCCACACTTCCACCAGGATATTCGTGGAACGCACCATCAACATCGGCAACCATTGATTTCAAAGCTCGGATGGACTGTGGAAGTATTACATTAGTCCAGATAAGATCTGGAACTCGAAAATAAAAACAGAAAATGCTGGAAAATTCTTAACAGGTCAGGCAGCATCTGTGGAGAGAGAAACAGAGTTAACGTTTCAGGTTTTGATGAAAGGTCGTTGACCTGAAACGTTAACTCTGTTTCTCTGGCTACAGATGCTGCCTGACCTGCTGAGTATTTCCAGCATTTTCTGTTTTTATTTCTAACAGATCAAAACTTTACTTAAGTGTCTTAAACTTCCAAAACATAAGTCATCTCCACATATTCCCAACAAACTTGATAAATGAAATCTTTCCTCCATTGGGCTCAGTCTGACACCCAGATCCTTCATGTGCTCCATAATAAAAGAATTGACAGGACACATTAGAGGTTTAATCAACCATCTTTTATTAAACTTAACTGTGTTTGGTGCAGATGTATTTTGTGTGTTTTGTTCCCCTTAGTCAAAGCATATTGTGTATGTCTTCTCCATTACCAATTGCTGGAACACTCCTGGTGGGTACCCCAAATACAACTCTAGTGGCATGGGTGCTCAGCAGTGGGATGAAAACAAGGGGACCTTCCCTTACCCTGGAAAATCTGTTGAGGTCCGTGGCAGAGGTCCCAGGTACTTGCATCTCAGAACTTACCCCAGAGTGCTCTCCGCTCCCACTGGTTTGATATTTGGACCTGGTGTCTCTTTTCCACTAGGAAATTGATAAGTGTGTTTCTCCTGGCAAATATAGCACCACTACCTTGCTTTATGCAGGAATGAACTGCAGACTGGCTTATAATAACATAAGAAATAGAAGCAGGAGCAGGCCAAACAGCCCCTGGAGCCTGCTCCGCCATTCAATAACATCTTCGACCTCAACTCCACTTTCCCACCCGATCCCCATATCTTTTGATTCCCCTAGAGTCCAAAAATCTACCTATCTCAGCCTTGAATATATTTAACGACTGAGCATCCACAGCCCTCTGGGGTAGAGAATTCCAAAGATGCACAACCCTCTGAGTGAAGAAATTCCTCCTCATCTCAGTCTTATCTGGCAGCTGTCCCTGGAAGGATCCTGTTGCATAGAAGCTTAATGCACTGATGAAGTTGAAAGCAACATAAACAACTTTCCCTGTCTCTAACATTGCCTGATAGTCAGGCTGCGGCAGATGGCATTGTTTGGTCACTGTGTTTGCACTGAAGCTACCAAAGATAGTTTTCAGGTAGAAGTGGAGTGGCCTGTACAAACAGGTTTTAGTAGAGTGGCATCTGAGGTGCCTTTGTATCTGTAGATGATGTCCCATCAAGAAGTAATCCTCCTCATCCAAATCATGTAACAGTATGGGAGGTGACACAATAGGTCCCATCCTCCCATTCTCTTAGGTGCTACTTGTATTGTAGTAAGATTTTGGCACAGCAAAATCAAGACCTAGCAAAAAGTCAGCACTGGGAAATTTAAAAAAAATACAAAATGTTCATGCAAAGTACAGAAATGTACCATTCAGAAAAATTGCAACTTGAAATACAGCCTAAAAAACCTCAAATTCTTTTTAAGAAGTAGTGCAAAGCAGGCCTCAACATTGATGTGCCCAGTTTTTATGGGCGAGGCAGACACTTTGGGGGGAGCCTCACCTGACCCTGAATTCAGTGTGGGACCACTTTTATGCACTTTAGCCATTTAAATGAAGGTGTGAAAGTCAGGAGCTCACCTTCCTCCCACCCCTAAATTCAGGCTTGCTGAGAAACTTCCAATCCTGTACCTGTTCTCTGCGAAGCTCTTGTAAAAATCAGAGCTCTTCTGTCACTGACTCCTGATCTGCACTGCTCATAGGCACGGATTTTGCTGTACTAATAACGATGAGGGCTGTCAGCACTTACTGTTATTACTGGGTAAAACTGACAGCAACTTCTGGCATCCGGACATGTTCAGTTAAACTCAGAAATCTGGAAGTTGCTGTCAGTGATACCCTGCTCCTCCACTGGCTGTTGCAGTCTTCGCCGATGGAATCTTCACAGAGATCACTGTCATGGTGTGAACTTTGGCTAATTACCCACTATTCTTTTTCTAAAAACGGCTGAAAAAGATAGGGCTTTATCAATCAGGAGTAGCTGCATTTTTAACGGCATAGTAAGTGATAATTGGCCCTTAAAAATTAATTTTACAAATGTGGAGTCTCATTCCCTCAAAAGAAAATTTAACATTGCAGATTTTTTTTAAACTACATTTCTTTTTTTAGTTTTTCTGTTTTGCTCTTTTATGTCTTTCCCTTAATCCCATGTGTATGTCCCAATCTTTATTTTGGTTCCTGTACAATGTTTTAAATGTAATTTATATTTCCTGTTTTTTACTTCCTGCTTTGCAGTCTGCGTGTGTGAGGATTCTTCAACCTGAAAAGCCTCCCTGCTGCTTTTCCTGCTCACAGACGCCACAGATTCCCTGTAGAGGGTGCCGAATTCAAACAGATGCCAGATGACTGGAAGTCTCTGTTGACAAGCCTGCTAAAAGTCTGTGGGCAACTGTGCATGAGGTGAATGGCAAAAGATGTTCCTTCGCTGCTTACAGCGAAATCTGTGCCATCGTTTGTGGGTGGGTTGCAGAGGCAGTAGTGGCACCACTGATTGATACCAAAATTGCATTTGGGTGCTAACTGTGTAATTTGATGCCTATTTAAAATATATTAATGGGGCCCTTGCGTGTTTCCGGTGGGAGCGTTGACCACCTAAACTGAGGTCTGCCCGAAAATCAGAACAGATGTACCTCCAGCATGAGTCAGTGATTTATTTTAATTTTTGTCTTGCACTCAACCCATTTATGCCTAAAAACAGGGAGTAGTGAAATGGAAATCAACACCCTTAGGCCAAGAATTATAGTGTGAGTTTAGAATTAAGTGGATGTTATTTGACAATCCCGAGCTTTTGTATAATATGTTTTAAAAAGTAATGAGACAAATATTAGTGAATAAACAAAATTTGTTCACATTGTCAAATACTGTTAGTTTTGATTTTGCAAATCAGGCAAAATGAGGCTGTGCTTGCCCATGGCACCCTTGCCTGTAGTGCATAGGGTGCTAAATTTTGTGATGGGAGTCCAAACCCCTAAATTAAGTAGGCTATTGGCACAGAAAAACTTATCCAGAGAGTTAGGCGTGCCAGTGAGTACAGGAATAGGAGGATAGAACAGATGAATGTGTGGCTGGAGAGATGGTGCAGGAAGGAGGGCTTTAGGTTCCTGAGGCATTGGGACCATTTCTGGGGAAGGTGGGACCTGTACAAGTCGAATGGGTTACACCTCAACAGAGCCGGGATCAATATTGTCGCGGGAAGGTTTGTTAGTGCTGTTGGGGAGGGTTTAAACTAGCTTGGCAGGGGGCTGGGCACCAGCATATAGGAGTAGAAACGAGGAATAAGGTGCATAAAAGAGTGAGTGTGTTGGATAGTACTAGAGAAGAAAGTAGTACTAGAGGCGGAAGCAGTAACATATTAGATAGGAGCAGACTAAGACAGACTACGAATGGGTTTAGAATACATGTACGTAAACGCACAAAGTGTGGTCATAGAGTCATAGAGTTATACAGCACAGAAAGAGGCCCTTCGGCCCATCGTGTCTGCGCCGTCCATCAAGCCCTGTCTAATCTAATCCCATTTTCCAGCATTTGGTCCATAGCCTTGTATGCAATGGCATTTCAAGTGCTCATCCAAATGCTTCTTGAATGTTGTGAGGGTTCCTGCCTCTACCACCCTTTCAGGCAGTGAGTTCCAGACTCCAACCACCCTCTGGGTGAAAAAGTTCCTCCTCAAATCCCCTCTAAACCTCCTGCCCCTTACCTTGAATCTATGCCCCCTTGTTATTGACCCCCCTACTAAGGGGAAAAGTTCCTCTTTATCTATCCTATCTATGCCCCTCATCATTTTGTACACCTCAATCAGGTCCCCCTCAGCCTTCTTTGCTCCAAGGAAAACAACCCCAGCCTGTTTAGTCTTTCTTCATAGCTGAGGCGCTCCATCCCAGGTAACATCCTGGTGAATCTTCTCTGCACCCTCTCCAAAGCAATCACATCCTTCCTATAGTGAGGCGACCAGAACTGCACACAGTACTCCAGCTGTGGCCTTACCAGCGTTTTGTACAGCTCCATCATAACCTCCCTGCTCTTATATTCTATGCCTCGGCTAATGAAGGCAAGTATCCCATATGCCTTTTTAACCACCTTATCTACCTGATCCGCTGCCTTCAGGGATCTATGTACATGTACACCAAGGTCCCTCTGACCCTCTGTGCTTCCTAGGGCCCTACCACTCATTGTGTATTCCCTTGCCTTATTTGTCCATCCAAAATGCATCACCTCGCACTTTTCAGGGTTAAATTCCATTTGCCACTTTTCCGCCCATCTGACCAACCCGTTTATATCGTCCTGTAGCCTGAGGCTTTCCTCCTTGCAATTTACCACCCCACCAATTTTCGTGTCATCTGCGAACTTACTGATCATACCTTTTACATTCTCACATGGTGAATAAGGTTGGTGAGCTACAAGCACAATTAGCCATGTGGCAATATGATGTGACAATAATGTAAATGTGGCTTAAAAATGGTGAGGACTGGGCACTTAATATTCAAGGGTACAAGGTGTTCAGAAAAGATAGGGAAGGAAAAAAGAGAGGTGGGGTGGCAGTGCTGATTAAGGAACACAATGTAATGTTTGAAAGGGAGGATGTTCTTGAGGGGGCAATGTTAGGAAGGCTGCATTTATTGCCCATCCTTGGTTGAACTGAGATGGGGCTGCTGAGAGTCCTCATGTAACAGTTGCTTTTACACTTCAGAAGCCATTAAGAGTCAATGACATAGGCCGGAATTTTCTGGTTTTCGTGTGGGCGTGATTGAAGGCAGATTGGGTGGGAAATTTGAAATATCTTGCAGTAGGTCAGAAACCCACCGTCATCCCGCCCCCACGCGCCTTACCCGCAAGCACGTTTGCTGGCGTGGCAGCGACCCGAACGGCAGAGGCAGGCGAGCTAATTTAAATCATAATGAGGTACTTCTCAGACCCTTAATTGCCTTTTCACTCTACCTTTCAAATTTCCCTGGATGAGCACGGGAATCACGCAGCTCAGGAACCATGTCTGTCAACCTGAGGCAGAAGTTGAGTGGCCATTGATCCAGCTCATTAGTGCACAGCATGAAATGTACAATAAAAACTCCAACCTCACAGCTAATCACTTTCCTAAGGCAGATGCTGTTGCTGACTGCATTGTCAGCACAGATTTAGCTTTCTAGAGGTTGCAAGTGGTTCCAGCAACGTTGGCATCCAGTGTCACCTCATTGGTAGAACCAATCATACCATTGAGAGATTGCTTCTGTCATCTCTACTTGACCTGCCATCTATTACATCAGCAAGGGTGCCATTTATACTGTTTCACCTTGGTGCTCAGAATCGGACCACGATGAGCCCCAACACCAGCAGCACCAGGCACACCAGCAGCACCAACACCACCACCAACCTTCTTCTCACCCACCTGATGCTGCACAGGTCAGAGGGCATCAGCGCAGGGCTGCACCACGCCAGAGGCCATACCCCCAACACAGGGTATACAGGCAGAGGATGAGCTTCCTCAACATGATGGAGAAGCAGTTCCAAATGAGACTCAGGCTATCGTGCCAAGTCGTCGCAGACATTTGCACATTGCTCGAGCAAGACCTGTAGCCCAGAGGAGCTGGTTGACACATCTTACCAGTGGCTGTCAAAGTCAGCAGCGCCCTCAACTTCTTCATCTCAGGCTCCTTCCAGGGATCTGCAGCAGACATTTGCGGCATCTCGCAGTCAGCCGCCCACAGATGCATCACACATGCCACCAATGCCCTCTTTCACAAGTCAGCCAATTATATCAACTTTGTCACTGATGAAGCCAGTGTTACTGAGTGGGCGCTCAGCTTTGCCACTCTGGCTGGCTTCCCACGGCTGCATAGGGTGCAGGACATCATAGACTGCACTCATGTGGCTATTAGGGTACCCCATCATCACCCAGGCGAATTTGTTAACCGCAAGGGCTTCCACACCCTCAATGTGCTGCTCGTCTGCAACCATAGGAAGATCATCATGTCTGTGTGTGCCTAATTCCCTGGCAGATGTCATGATTCTTTTGTCCTGCGCCAGTCTACCCTCCCTCAGCTCTTTGCTCCTCCAAACAGACTTTCCGGCTGGCTGCTTGGAGACAAGGCCTACCCACTGAAGACGTGGCTCATGACACCCTTGAGGAGGCCAAGTAATGAGACCCAGGAGAGATATAATGAAAGCCATATTTCCACCAGATGTGTCACAGAGCAGACAATAGGCATGCTGAAAATGTGCTTCAGATGCATTGACAGATCTGGAGGAGCCCTTCAGTACGCAGCAGCCAGGGTCTCCAGAACATAGCGCAACAGCAAGGATTAGCGCTGCATGAGGAACAAGGCACTGAGCGCACAGCCTCTTCAGAGGAGGAGGAAGAGGAGGAGCAGGATGAGCACCAGCTGAAAGACGAGGAGGAGCAGGAGGAACCTATAGTCTAGATCCCACCAGCACATTGCTACCCGGGAGGCCAGGGATGGCCTCATCATGGCCAGATTTACTTAATTGTATGCATTACACCCATATGGCTGCCACGTGCTGTGCCAGGT
Source organism: Somniosus microcephalus (assembly GCF_052327205.1). Taxonomy (NCBI): domain Eukaryota; kingdom Metazoa; phylum Chordata; class Chondrichthyes; order Squaliformes; family Somniosidae; genus Somniosus; species Somniosus microcephalus. Next base: position 76,626,597 of record NC_141000.1, read on the forward strand.
TGGCACCACCCCACAGCAACACCATAAAGCATCCCTACAATGACCAAGCCATTCCTTTCACACTGACCACCACTGCTGAAGGTAACATTATGGGGCTGATTTTCCCGCAGATGCGGGGAATTGTCGGGTTCCCCGAATGTCGGGTTCCGACACAAATCTCAATGGGTCTGCCACATCGATGCAATTTTCCCTCAATTGGCCAATTCATTTCCAGCGTGTGGGAACCCTTGCTAATTGACTATTTCCAGTCAGAAAGCCCCACAGTATGATGTCATCATTCATGATGCTTTCAAGGTCCACAGCAAGCACTGCATCCTCTGAAGGCTTCCAAACGAACCATACAGGATGGCAGAGGAGCCTGCAGCAGCTGTGCCCAGTGCCAGGCCCCAAGCTGCCTCCAAATTCGATGAGGCTTCACTGCAGGCATTATTGGATGGGGTTAGGGCCCACAGGGAGGTCCTCTTCCCTAGGTCAGGGAGGAAGAGGCCTCCCACTGAGACCAAGGCTGCATAGATGCAGGTGTCAGCAGATGTCAACTCACTGGGAGTCACCAGAAGAACCTTGGCATTACATCTCTAGCTCCTTCCTTTACTCCCCCACAGTACCATTCAGAGCCCCCGTCCCCACTGTGGAGGAGGAAGAGGCTGTGCAGCCAGACTCCTCCGAGAAAGCTCCAACCTCTGCGGGCGCTGCGTCAGCAGAAGTAAGCGTACCCAGCACCAACGCAGAAACTCACACCTTGGGGGAACCTTCGGGACATAGAGTAGTGTTGTTACCTGGTGTTTCACAGCTCACAAGTGAGCATCAGCAGATTGTGGAGACAGGGACAGCAGTGGAGAGTTCTCGTCGGAGGGTGCAGGACATTGCCAGCTCAGCTCAGCTGCATGTCGACCCTCTGCCTCTGGGTCCATCCGCAAGAGAAGAGGTGATGGATCTCCATGCACAGATGCAGGAGTCTCTGGCAGGTTTTGTCTCCAGGGTCGCTGCGAGTGTGGAGCGAATGGAGGAGTCCATAGCGAAGATGAGCTGAGCCTTTGCGTAGTCATTGGCGCATGAACGCATCACCATGCAAAGGTTGGCACCCTCCATGGAGGAGATAAGTCGCCAGGGTATGGAAAACATGGTGAGTGTTCATTATAGAATTACATCTCTTGAGGAGCGATGGGCATCTATTGAACAGAGAAACCAGAACTTCATGGAAGTCCTTCTGAGTAGGACTGCCAGTGCAGATACAGGTCCCCATGGCCCCCTGATGTGCAGCAAGGTGCTCTCAAGCCACATCCAAGCGCTGGCCCCTTCTGGCCTGTGCAGCTTCAGGTGAGTGAGCAGCAGCCTGGCGCTCCTGCTGCTGATGCTGCTGTTCGTGGTTCTGCTGCCGACGCCTCTGCTGCTGGAGATCCTCTAATGGCATGAAGGGAAGGGAAAAAAGGCCTCCCATACTTCTGGTAGATGCCTCCGTTGAGGAAACGCTGAGTGAGAGTGCCGAGCGGTGCTTCACAGGAGCTCACACTGGAGAAGTGTGTGAGGCTCCAACCTTCCACAGCTGTACCTAAGCCTTGAACAAGTTGCCCCAAGCCTGACATAACAAGGTCCTGCAACCTACAAATGCTGTCTGATTAAATCTCTTCTTTCCTGATTGACCTGCAGCTGAAAGTAAGCGAGCCGATATTGTTCACGCCAGGTTTCATCAGCGGTGTTCCCACCAGGTGTGTTTAGCGTGGGAAAAGGCTGAAAATAGCAAGGGCCCCTTAAAATGGCATTATAGATGCCAATTATTGGTGATTAGGGTGCCTAAAGACCAGTCCCGCCTGCTGCGGGCGGGACTGATTCAGGTCGCATTGAAACGCCGGGGTAAAAGTCAGACGGGGCGGGGAATCAGGCGGGGGGGTGGTCGCGACCCCCTATTTTTGCGATTGCGCCCCCGCACATGCCTGAAACCCCACCTGATGGCTCCAGGAAAATTGAGGCCTATGTCTCACCATTCACTCCAACTCACTAAGCCACTTCCAAAGGTGCACATGAGTTTGTCCATGACTGGAAAGTGGTGAAAATAAAGATTTTTATCTGTGATGTCACAGTAACAGAAACTTTACAGAAACATTTAATAAAACACCTAACATGCGTTTCATCTTTCTCTTACGCGTGCTTCTACGAGGTGCTATCCCTGTGGCTTCAGCAGAGGTAAAGGCAGCCTGCTCAGTTCCCTGCTGCGACTACATAGACCCTTTTGGCGGATGTCCTCTGGGTTTTGGAGCCTATGATGGCCCCACCAAAGTCTGCTCCTCCTGCAACTGTGCAGGGGCAGACTCGGCCATCGCGATCCGAGGAGGCATCTGGGGCTCTGACTGGTCGAGGGCAATGGGGGAGAAATGCGAGTGGTTTGAGAGGAGCTCCCACTTTCATGCCCCCGATCACCATCATCCCTCTCATGGGTCATCTGCACTTCCCTGCTAGCAAGGAGCTGGAGAGCACCTTGCTGCACAGCAGTGGGGCCATGAGGACCCAAGTGTACGCTGACATCCCTCCTAGAGAGGACGTCTATGAGACTCTGACATCTATTCTCCATAGATAGTCATCTATTCTCCATAGAGACCATGTTCTGCTGTGAGTGGCACATTAGCTGCTCCATGCAGGTGGCCATCCTATCCATGAAAGAGCCTACATAGAAACATAGAAACACAGAAGATAGGAGCAGGAGTAGGCCATTCGGCCCCTCGAGCCTGCTGTGCCATTTAATGAGATCATGGCTGATCATCCAAATTCAGTACCCTGCCCCTGCTTTCTCCCCATATCCCTTGATCCCTTTAGCCTTAAGAAATATATCTAACTCCTTCTTGAATATATTTAAAGACTTGGCCTCAACTGCCTTTTGTGGTAGAGAATTCCAGAAGTTCACCACTCTCTGGGTGAAGAAATTCCTCCTCATCTCTGTCCTAAATGGCTTACCCTTATCCTTAGACTGTGACCCCTGGTTCTGGACTCCCCAACCATCAGGAACATCCTTCCTGCATCTAGTCTGCCTAGTCCTGTTAGAATTCTATAAGTTTCAATGAGATCCCCTCTCATTCTTCTAAACTCCTGCGAATATAAGCCCAATCGGCCCAGTCTTTCCTCATACGTCATTCCTGCCATCCCAGGTATCAGTCTGGTGAATCTTCGCTGTACTCCCTCCATGGCAAGAACATCCTTCCTCAGATAAGGCGACCAAAACTGCACACAATACTCAAGGTGTGGTCTCACCAAGGCCCTGTTCAAGTGCAGCAAGACATCCTTGCTCCTGTACTCGAATCCTCTCACTATGAAGGCCAACATACCATTTGCCTTCTTAACTGCCTGCTGCACCTGCATGCTTACCTTCAGCGACTGGTGCACAAGGATACCCAGGTCTCGTTGCACTTCCCCTTCTCCCAATCTATTGCCATTCAGATAATAATCTGCCTTCCTGTTTTTGCCACCAAAGTGGATAACCTCACATTTATCCACATTATACTGCATCTGCCATGCATCTGCCCAATCACCCAACCTGTCCAAATCATACTGGAGTTTCCCAGCATCGCCTGCGACATGGTGGTGCTCATTTTGGAGATGGATTTCTCCATTCTCTGGACATTTGCAGACATCATGATCGCAAAATCTGTCAAAGCTTCCTGCACTTCTTGCTGCACCTCCAGGAATGCCTTCTTTCTGAATGGCCCCCGAGGCTCAGCGTCAACATGCAGCTGAGCAGAGCTGGGAGCGTCCTGCGCCTTCCGGTGAGAAGTTTCCACTGCTGTCCCTGTCTCCACCATCTTCCCTTGCCCACTTGTGAGTTGTGAGACACCAGGTGACAACACTACTCTATCTCGTGTGGCACCCACCTAGGTGTGTGTATCTGTGCTGGTGCTGGGTAGGCTTATGTCTGGTGACGGTGCACCCTCAGAGGCTGGAGGCTCCTCTGAAGAGTCGTCTTCCTCTTCCTCCTGGACAGTGTGGGGGGGGGGGGGACTCTTGATGGATCTTTTGGAGGGTAAAGAGATGAGTTAGATATGTCATATGAAGATTAGGTACAGATACTATTATGCACATGATAAACATTCACTGGCTGCTGAAATCAGTACCCATATGAGTGACTGCTGTATGCCATGTAGCTGTATGATATGTAATTCTGTCACCAGGTTGCTGAGGCGTCTCCCTCTCTCCTTCTCCCACCTCCAGCTGCTCGGCAACTCCAGAGACTTCCAAGGCAGCCTCCCTTGCTGATGTTAGGTTGGCCAATGATGGAGTGCCACCTCCGGTTCTCTCCCTCTCCTTATTGTGGGCTGTCTTTTCCAGCAAGGAGGGAAGGAAGAGAAGGTTGAGTGAGAGCGATGGCATGAGTGTAAGGAATGAATGAGATAATCTGTAGAGGGTGTTAGATCCGTGGTTTAGTGGATAAATAATTACACGGATGCTTTACATAACAAATAACAGGTCTTTACTGGAGGAGGGCAAACTCTAGACTGGAGTACAGAGGCATGCGCACAGCTTATATACCGGTGTGGTCACTGCCGGTACTACAGTATACAGGAGCTGTAAAAAGTAGTTCTGACTTAAAGCACATACACTACAATTCCTCCCTTTTTAGATTAATAATACCCCCTTAATATTCAAATAACAATTACATTTTTACATGTACATTCAATAACAAAAGTCCATTTATAGATTCAGTCTTTGGGGCGGCTTTCTGACCCTTTCGGGATAGCGCCTTTCCAGAGGTTCTTGTTCTTGGTGCAGAGGCGGTTCTGACCCCCTTTCATCGGGTAGTTCATCGGGTTCCACTGCTACTGGGTCTGAAGTAGATGCTACCGGTATGTCGGGTTCATCCCCAGGTACTCGAGACGTGGGGTTGACACATTCCTGTGATGCTAAGATCTGATCGACGTGGCGTCTCACAATGTTCTCCCCGACATCCACTGTGTACATTAATGGCCCCTGCCTTGTACATATTGTTCCGGGTTGCCACTTCTCTGTTCGATAGTCCCGGGCCAAGACTGGTTGCCCTACATTGAAGCTCCTTGTCGGCTTCTCGTTGATGTGCTGGAATTGTTTGTCCTCAACATTTCTTTGCACATTTGGTCTGAGCAAGTCCAGACGAGATCTCAACCTTCGGTTAAAGAACATCATGGCCGGGGTCTGGTTGGTAACTGCATGTGTCGCGTTTCGGTAGGCTAATAAGAAATTGTCCATCTTATGCTGTCGTGGAATTTCCTCATCGCACATGGCCTTTATCGCCTTCTTAAAGGTTTGTACGAACCTCTCAGCCAATCCATTGGTGGCTGGATGATACGGGGCGGATGTGTAATGCCTTACCCCATTCCTTTTCATGAATTTTTGGAACTCATCGGACACAAACTGTGGTCCATTATCAGAGCAGATCTGCTCTGGCAACCCGCTTCTGGCAAATATGGTCCGTAGGACTGCAATCGTTTTCTCTGTAGTGGTTGAAGACATCTTTATCACCTCAGGCCACTTTGAATGAGCATCCACTGCTATTAAGAACATTGAGTCCATGAATGGACCAGCGAAATCAATGTGCACCCGTTGCCATGGAGAGGAGGGCCACTCCCATGGGTGTAGAGGGGCATGTGGTGGTTCATTTTGGAGCTTCTGGCATCCTAAGCAGCTCTTAGTTAGCTCTTCGATTTGTTGATCGATTCCCGGCCACCACACATAAGCCCTAGCTAGGCTTTTCATTTTCACTCCCCCCAGATGACATTCATGTAGCTCATTTAGCACTCTCTCCCTTAACTTGGGTGGAATCACCACTCTGGATCCACACATCACTGTCCCCTGGCATACTGACAGCTGTTCTCTTCTGGATGAGAATGCTGGCAACAGTGAGTCGCCATGTGTTGGCCATCCCCTCACCGTCAATTCATATACCCGTGACAGTGTCGGATCATTGCGGGTCTCCTTCTCTATATCCGCGTTTGTTACTGGCAATCGTTCAATTATCGACGAATAAAATATCTCGATAGGGTCCACTGCTGGTGCTTCCTCCACAGTAGGCAGTGGCAGGCGCGATAGCCCATCAGCGTTCCCATGCTGTCTCGTGCCTTTATATTCTATTTCATATTGATTCGCCCCTAGAAACAGGGACCATCTTTGTAACTGCTGTGCAGTCATTACTGGCACGCCCTTCTTAGGATTAAAGATGGAGACAAGTGGTTGGTGGTCAGTCAGCAAGGTGAACTTCTGTCCATGCAGATAGTGGTTGAATTTTTTTACTCCCCATACTAGGCTGAGGGCCTCCCTGTCAATCTGGGCGTAGTTGCGCTCGGATGAGGTTAGTGACCGAGACGCAAAGGCTACTGGCCTCTCCAAACCGTCCGGGAATTTGTGCGACAGCACCGCTCCAATGCCGTAGGGTGATGCATCACACGCCAAACGAATTGGTAGTGCTGGGTTGAAATGGGCCAACACCTCTTTTGATGTGATCAATTCTTTACACTTCTGGAAAGCTCGTCTACGTTCGTCATCCCACTTCCATGGTACCCCTGTTTGCAGTAGGGTGTTCAGCGGGTGTAATACCGTAGACAAATTTGGTAAGAACTTGTGGTAATAGTTTACCAGCCCGAGGAACAACCTCAGTTGTGACACATTTTCCGGTGCTGGAGCCTTGACTACTGCCTCTATCTTGTCAGGGGACTTATGTAACCCCTCTTCATCGATGACGTGGCCGCAATACGAGATCTGTTTCTGGAAAAACTCGCACTTGTGGCGATTAGCTCGTAGCCCATATTCCTTTAATCTGGCGAGCACCTTCTCCAAGTTAGCGAGGTGATCACCGTCATTTTCGCCCGTGACCAAGATGTCGTCCAAATAACACTGGGTCCCTGGAATCCCTTGCAGGACCTGATCCATCGCCCTTTGCCAGATAGCCGGAGCCGAGGCTACTCCAAACACCAGCCGGTTGTATTGATAGAGACCTTTATGGGTGTTGATCGTAAGGTAATGTTTCGAAGCTTCTTCTACCTCCATTTGCAAGTACGCCTGGGCTAGATCAATTTTTGTGAAGCGTTTACCACCAGATAGCGAGGCGAAAATATCCTCAATTCGTGGAAGCAGATATTGCACCGTGTGAAGGACTGGGTTCACTGTCACCTTAAAATCCCCACAGATGCGGACCTTCTTTGGTTCCCCAGGCGTATTACTCAACGACCTCTTCATTACAGGTACGATGGGTGTAGCCCACTCACTCCAGTCCACTTTGGACAGTACTCCTGAACGTTCCAACCCTTCCAGCTCTGCTTCAACCGCTGGTCTGATCGCATAAGGCACTGGTCTGGCCTTCAGAAACTTTGGGCTTGCATTATCCTCTATTTTAATTGTTGCTGTTATTCCTTTTAGTGTTCCTAGTCCCTCCTGGAACACTTCTTTTGCGTCAGTTAGCATTTTTGACAGTCGTCCAGGTGTGACGTTGTCATCCTTTTTGGCCTCCACCTTCAGTGCCTGTATGGAATGCCAATCTAAATGTATCTTCCGGATCCATTCACGTCCTAGCAGTGGTGGTCCTCCATTTGGCAATACATATATATCCATTTTAGGTATTTCCTGACCTTTATATGTCACTTTTACCCTTATTTTTCCTTTGGGGTAGACTTTTTGCCCCGTATACGTCTTCAAGACAATCTCTGTAGCTTTCAAGGGTATGTATGAAAATAGCCGCTTGTAGTCTCTTTGATTTATGACTGTTAGAGCTGACCCTGTGTCCAATTCCATTTCCACTTGGACTCCGTCTATCTTGAGTGTAACCCAGATAGTCTGGTGATCCTCCATTTCGGTTACATTATGTAGTTTCAGACAACCCAGCTCCTTGCTTCCGGAGTCTGTGTCACTTTTCTGTTCATCTGAACCACTGTCCATCACCTGGTGTACCTTTTTGTACTTCTCCTGTGGAGATTTCTTACTGTTGGTTTTCTTCCCAGACCTGCAGACTCTTGCTATGTGTCCTGCTTTCCCACACTGTCTGCACACTTGGTCCTTGAACCAACAATCTTTCTGGTCATGTGTTGTTCTGCCGCAGCGATAGCACTTCCCTGTTCCATAGGTCATTTCGTTGGTGTCATATTCTTGAGGTCTCCGTTGTATCTCTGCAGCGCCCCTTGCGGCTGCTTCGTGTGATACTGCCATACTGAAAGCTTTGTCCAGCGTAAGGTCCTTGTAATGAAATCTGTTTGTCTTGATCCTGTATTCGTTTTGCACTCATGTATATTACCCTCCCCCACTGTGTATAGTTTCACTTCCTCTTTCCCGACTAACCTGGGAGGTTCCGGGCCTTGGCTCTTGGCTCCGCCCCTGACTTCTCTTACATAAAGATCCCAGGATCTGTATGACTCATTCCTGTGAACCAGTCGGCGTGTTGAGATGTTAGCTCTGATCTTAGTGATTAAAAGCCAACTTGTTTAAGTCTATAACTTCTAGTTTTGTGGTTATTGAAGGCCCATCAATTTTAATCACTAAAGAATACTAGGATGGATCGACTCCTAAAACCAGAGCGTCTGGACTTGGATCCACATTCTGCTGAAGCATCAAATCAATTTGGACACTGGCTCAAATGCTTCGAACTCTTCGCGGGGGCCTCATCCGCTAGCGAGGTAGATAAACTGAGTCTACTGACTACTCGCGTAAGTCATCGGATTTATTCGTTCATCCGGGACGCCACCTCTTACACGGAGGCCATCGCTATCCTGAAGGCCCAATACCAGAGGCCGGTAAACGAAGTGTACGCCAGACATCTGCTGGCTACACGCAGGCAGCAACCAGAGGAATCAATGGACGATTTCTTACAGGGCCTAAAGGACCTGGTCCGGGACTGTAACTGCAAGGCCGTGACGGCCAACGCGTACTCTGACGAATTGGTCCGCGATTCCTTCATCACGGGCCTCAAATCGAATTATATCCGGCAGAGACTGCTGGAGAAGGAGGTCCTGGACTTAAAAAAGGCAGTGGCCACTGCGCGATCGCTGGACGTGGCCCAGAGAAACTCTGACTCTTATTCTTCCGGCCATGCGGCCCTCACCGCCTCGTGCGCGCCGAGGGGGCCGCCATCTTGGAATCAGCCATCTTCCCCATCCAGGTCTCAGACCAGCTCTACGCCGCCGGAGTCCCCACACAGAAGTTCACCCAGGAGTCCTACTACAGCGGCAATGTCTCGAGGCCCGAAATGCTACTTCTGCGGCCAGGCCAAGCACCCCAGACAACAATGCCCAGCGAAGGACGCTACATGCTTCAAATATAAGAAAAAGGGGCATTTTAGCAAAGTCTGCAGGGGGAATCCGATTTCCAACTCCGTCACCGCCTCGTGCGTGCTGTGCGGGCCACCATCTTGGGATCCACCATCTTTTCCCGACTCAACGGCTGCCCAGGGCCCAACAGTGGCTTCAATCACGGTGGATCAATCCAGGCCACGCCCGTTGACAAAATCCATGATGGACATACAGGTAAACGGGAATTTAACGAAATGTTTAATTGACTGTGGGAGTACTGAGAGTTTTATCCACCCTAGCCTGGTACGGCGGCACTCATTAACGGTAACCCCTACACGGAGCAGAATTGCTATGGCTGCTAAGCCCCACACTTCGGACATTTTGGGCTACTGTGTGGTAACACTGACTGTAAAAGGCACGGACTACAAGGATTTTAAACTCCTCGTGATGCCAGAACTCTGTGTTAATGTAATCTTGGGCCTGGACTTCCAGTGCCGCCACGAAAGTGTCACGCTAGCATATGGCGGGTCCCAGCCGCCACTCACAGTCTGTGGCCTATCAACCTTAAAAATCAGCCCGCCCTCTTTATTCGCTAATCTCGCTCCGAACTGTAGGCCCATAGCGACCAAAAGTAGACGGTACAGTCTGGAAGACAGACACTTTATCAAGGCGGAAGTGGACAGACTCCTGCGGGAAGGCATTATTGAATGCAGTACCAGCCCGTGGCGTGCCCAAGTAGTCATAGTTAAAAATAGCGAAAAGAAACGGATGGTAATTGACTACAGCCAGACTGTTAATATTTATACCCAGCTGGACGCCTACCCTTTACCCCGCATATCAGAAATGGTCAACCAGATTGCGCAATACCGAGTCTTCTCGACTATCGACCTCAAATCCGCGTATCACCAGCTCCCCATTAGAACGGAGGACCTCCCATACACCGCCTTCGAGGCGAACGGGCGCCTCTACCATTTTCTCAGAGTGCCCTTCGGGGTAACAAATGGGGTCTCGGTCTTCCAACGTGAGATGGACCGCATGGTTGACGAGAATAAACTACAAGCTACCTACCCCTATCTGGACAATGTCACTATCTGCGGGCACAACCAGCAAGACCACGATCTAAATCTTGCGAGATTTTTAAAAACTGCTCTAAAGCTGAATCTAACCTACAACGAAGACAAATGTGTCTTCAACACAACCCGTCTCTGTATCCTCGGCTGTGTGGTGGAAGATGGGGTAATTGGACCGGACCCTGACCGATTACGCCCCCTAAAGGAACTGCCCCTGCCACACAATCCCAAAGCTTTAAAAAGGTGCCTGGGATTTTTTTCGTATTATGCCCAATGGGTGCCCAATTACTCTGATAAGGCCCGACCCCTCATTAAATCGACGTCCTTCCCACTATCAGCTGAAGCTCGGGAGGCTTTCACCAGTATTAAACAGGACATTGAAAGGGCTGCAGTGTGTGCAGTGGACGAATGCATTCCCTTTCAAGTCGAAAGCGATGCGTCAGACTTTGCCTTAGCTGCGACCCTCAATCAGGCTGGGAGACCTGTGGCCTTCTTCTCCCGAACCCTTCAGGGACCTGAAATCAGGCACTCTTCTGTTGAGGAGGAGGCACAGGCTATAGTGGAGGCAGTGCGGCACTGGAGACACTACCTAGCCGGCAAACGTTTCACCCTGCTCACCGACCAGCGGTCGGTGGCTTTCATGTTTAATAACAAGCAAAGGGGGAAAATCAAGAATGACAAAATACTCAGGTGGAGGATCGAACTATCCACGTTCGACTATGATATTATGTACAGGCCGGGAGCCCTTAATGAACCCCCAGATGCCCTATCGCGGGGAATGTGTGCCAGCATTCATACGGACAAATTACAGGGTCTCCACAACGACCTCTGTCACCCAGGGGTCACCCAACTATACCATTTTATAAAGTCCCGCAATCTGCCCCACTCCATCGAGGAGGTCAGGGCAATGACCAGAGTCTGCCGCATCTGTGCGGAATGCAAGCCTCGTTTCTACAGGCCTGACCGTGCACACCTTATCAAAGCTACACAGCCATTCGAGCGCCTAAGTCTGGACTTCAAGGGACCCCTTCCCTCTGCCGACCGTAACGTATACTTCCTCAATATCATTGATGAATATTCCCGCTTCCCCTTCGCCATTCCCTGCCCAGACATGACCAGTGCCACAGTCATCAAGTGTCTCTGTAATCTATTCTGCATGTTTGGCATGCCGAACTACATACACAGCGATAGGGGGACGTCATTCATGAGTGACGAGCTGCACCAGTTCTTGCTCTCGAAGGGGATAGCCACTAGCAGAACCACTAGCTACAACCCCCGGGGTAATTGACAAGTGGAAAGGGAGAATGCTACTGTTTGGAAGGCTGTCATGTTAGCCTTAAAGTCAAAAGGCCTTCCGACCTCCCGCTGGCAGGAAGTCCTCCCAGACGTGCTCCACTCCATAAGGTCTCTGTTATGTACTGCCACTAACGCTACCCCTCACGAAAAGATGTTCATTTTCCCCCGGAAATCCACCTCGGGCATATCTCTACCCGCGTGGCTGACGTCTCCGGGGACAGTACTATTGCGGAAGCACGTGAGAGGCCATAAAACGGACCCCCTTGTGGAAAAGGTACAGCTCCTCCATGCAAACCCTCAGTACGCCTATATCGAATACTCTGACGGGTGAGAGGACACTGTTTCCATAAAAGACCTCGCTCCCTCGGGGAGCGGAGAGAACGATGGGAGACTACCCAATGAAGACCTACACTACAAAGAGACAGGACGCCCAGAGGTATCAATACCCAACTTTAACCCGGAGGACACTGCAGATAACCTGGAAGACACTGCGGAGGCCCGGACAGCGGAGGAACCAGAATCCACTCCCCTAGAGGAACCCCAACCGGCTTTGCGCCGATCACTGAGAACTGCAAAACCTCCTGACAGACTCACTTATACCAACTTTTAAGAAACATCACCCCGATGGACTAAATCTATAGAAGGGGTGAATGTAATGAAATCTGTTTGTCTTGATCCTGTATTCGTTTTGCACTCATGTATATTACCCTCCCCCACTGTGTAGTTTCACTTCCTCTTTCCCGACTAACCTGGGAGGTTCCAGGTCTTGGCTCTTGGCTCCGCCCCTGACTTCTCTTACATAAAGATCCCAGGATCTGTATGACTCATTCCTGTGAACCAGTCGGCGTGTTGAGATGTTAGCTCTGATCTTAGTGATTAAAAGCCAACTTGTTTAAGTCTATAACTTCTAGTTTTGTGGTTATTGAAGGCCCATCAGTCCTTTTCTGACAGAAGCCGTTTCTGGGTTCCTTCACTTTGTAGCCCACACACAAACTTGTCCCTTAATGTGTCTTCTAGTCCCGCTCCAAACTGGCAGTATTTCGATAGCTTGCGCAGTTCCGTTAGGTACTCAGCATTGCTTTCGTCTTTGTGTTGGTTCCTTTTATGGAACTTAAATCGTTCTGCTATCAGCAGCGGTGTGGGGTTTAAGTGGTCCTGTAGGATTTCTACTATGCTTTCAAAATTCTTGTTTACCGGCTTCTCTGGGGTTATTAGATTTCGCAGTAACCCATAAGTTTTTGCACCCATGGAATTTAACAGAACCAGTGCTTTATTAGCACCTGGCACTTCATTCGCCCTGCAGTACACCTCAATACGTTCCACATATGTCGCCCAATCTTCAACTTCATTGTCGAACGTAAAGATACTGCCACTCTTCGGCATCCTTGGTTGTGCGTTAACTATCACCAATGGCGCCTCCCGCGCTTCCCCTTCTTCTCCGCTGGCACAAAATGGCGTCTCCCGCGCTTTCCTTCCTTCCCGCGCGCGCCCGTCTACTCCACTGCAGCTTCGCAAAATGGCATCTCCCGCGCTCTTCCTTCTTCTCCGCGGCTCAATGGCGCCTCCCGCGCTCTCCCTGCTTCTCCACGGCTCAATGGCGTCTCCCGCGCTCTCCCTGCTTCTCCGCGGCTCAATGGCGTCTCCCCTTGCTTCGCCCCGTGGACCCTGATCAGCCCGTGATCCCTGGCTGTGCTCTGCGCGTTCTTCTCTTGATATTTGTCGATGCCGCTCAGTCTAGAACCCGGCTGTTTCTTACCCTCTCTCTCTCCGGTTTTGCAGTATTTTTCCTCGACGCTGCTCAGTGATCAACCCCCGGCTGCGCCCTGCTCTCTTCACCCTTTTTCTTACCCCGTCGACGCTGCCCGGCTCTCTCACTCTGCCGTCGGTCGGCTCCAGCCGCCGCTGCTCGGGAAGGGTCTGCTCTGGACCTGTCGTCGGTCTCTTACTGCTCGTTGTGGCTGGGGAACCAAGCCCGGCTCTCCACAGCCTCCCCAGTGAAGTTGGATCTCTGCCTGACTGCCGGGCGGTTGCTCGTGGTCGACGCCCGTGTTCCTGGACTCGACTATTTAAAAAAAAAATTTTTTTTGTTTAATGTTGCAGGTAGATTCGCATCAACACTCGTCGCCACTGTTAGATCCGTGGTTTAGTGGATAAATAATTACACGGATGCTGTATATAACAAATAACAGGTCTTTACTGGAGGAGGGCAATCTCTAGACTGGAGTACAGAGGCATGCGCACAGGTTATATACCGGTGTGGTTACTGCCGGTACTACAGTATACAGGAGCTGTAAAAAGTAGTTCTGACTTAAAGCACATACACTACAGAGGGTGACAATGATGGAGTGGTGTGGCAATGCCAAGTGGCCTCCTTGTGTGTTGTTAGCTGGTATGATTGCATTAGGATGAGGGTGAGTGTGAGGGGTGGCTAGTCAGATGGGGATGTGATAATGTAGATAGAGAGGGATGGGTGGATGCACAAGGTATGTTGGTGTAAGTAATGATGTGCAGGAGCAGGGTCGGGAAGGCAGAGTGATGGGGACTTGAGGAGAGGTGCAGCAGGATGAAGTTGAGTGTGGTTTTGCACTCACCTTTCCTGATCTAATGAGATCATTGGAACGTTTGCGGCACTGTACCCAGGTCCTCCTGACTACATCCCTGCTGTTGACCTCCTCTGCTATTTGGAGCCAGGCTCCTTTGGTCTCCTGGGAAGGTCTCTTCCACCCATTAGAAGGGAAAAGGACCTCCCTGCGTGCTCTCACTCCCTCCACAAGCATATGGAGGGAGTCATCTAAGAACCTGGGTGCAGCCCTCTGTCTCAGTGCAGTCATGTGTGTCACTCTTTGTCGCAGTCCAGTTGTGCAGTGTGCAGCCTGCACCATCCTAGATGAACTTTCAAATGCAATGTGACCATGGCTACTTTAAATATCTCAGCTGAAAACGCATCATCGCTGATGTTATCAGACCCGCACCATTTAATTGAGTCGGGTAACGTGCAGGACGGCCTTAATAGGCCCTGAAGTGGATTTTTAGAAATCACACTTAGTAGAAGCATAGCATTATGGGTAAGAATAAATGGTCAAGGCATCTTTGCCTGGCAACAGCAAGTTATAGGCTTTGCACACAGCTCAGCACGCAACCACAAAAAAAAGGATAAAGATAGACAACGTGCTGAGACACAGAAACGAGGTAGCGACTTGACAATAATAGGTCAAAAGGAAACTAGCCGTTGGGGGATTAGGGAAGTCACCAGGTGGGCAACTGGTAGTTCAACTGCCAGCTAGACTGTTAGGAGAATGTGGCAAGAAATAACTTCAATAACAAGTGACGCGAAAACATGTGATGTCACGCGAAAGTATGAATCATTGTGGTTTGTAAGCTTAAATACCGGAGACCGAAGACAATCGAGGAGACAGCCAGGAATGAGCTGCGGGGCTCTAAGCTGTCTCCCTGATCAGCCATAGGTACCTCCGCGGACTGTTTGTATTGTACTGTTGAATAATTTTGTGTTCTTGTGTTTTAAATAAACTGCTTGGCTATTTTACCATTTACAGACTAGTGTGCGGATTTAATTAATTTTATTTCGCCACAACAGGCCCTATTAACAGAAAGTCACTCTCAGGAGCGGCATGGGATGAAGAACGGGGTCGTGACCCGGCATGGCGACCGCCTGCACCCGACCCGCCCAGGTACAGAAAATTCCAGCCATAGTGTGGGACTGGAGTCACATGTAGATGAAACTGGGTAGGAGTGGTAGTTACCCTATCATGAAGGACATCAGTGAACCAGATGAGTTTTTATGAAAAACAGCAGCTTTCATTATCACTTTTTTCTGGTGTCAGCCCACAAATGACAAAATTTATTGAATGCCCTTCCACAATTTGCCATGATGGAATTATGAACTCATGACCTGTGGGTGACTAGTCCAGTACCATAACCAGTACACTAGTATACACACCTAAAGAGCTGCACTTCACCATAAAAGGGAACATGTTGGTGATGGCAGAAATGTGGACTAATTGTTCACAATGGCACAACAGCGACATGTGGGCAATACTGCTCCCTTTGATGCCTTGGTGTTAGAGGCGATACTGCAAGACATGCAGAAGGGTGGCCCTGTTTGGGACAGAAGGCCATTCTCCAGTATAAACTCAGATGCCAGCTGCATGGAGCGAAGCTGTTAACCAAGTCAATGCAGTCACCCAATTTCCTCATACCTGGTTGTAATGAGGAGGAATTATGCTGTTATGAGGGTGAAGCAAAGATGAGTGTGCTCCTCACTTTTGAACACATTTCTTTGTGGGGCCTATCAAGTATGGCACAACCCTAAGTTGAGAACCATTTGATATATTGTACACAACCATTGCCTTTTTGCACAATCTTTCATTCTGTCAACGTTGCATGGCATACTTTTCTTGAAGGTGGATGTGGTAGCCGAGGAACAACAAACAGATGCTGAGGTGTCCAGACTGAAGTGTTCCTCTTCAGTTTCTCAGTAGAATCAACAGTCATGGATGCAGAGGATAGCCCGATTCTGCGAAGAGCAACCCACCCAGTGCCTTTTCTCCGTTAAATATGCTGGTACTTTGGAATGCTGCTATTACAAATGTTGTGTATATCTTAGATACTCTTCGGCTTCAGTGGTGTGGACCATTCCCATAAACAGGTCCCACATCCTTTATGGTCTGGTGCTCACCCACAACACCCAATATCTAGTCGCTATCTAGTATCTATGATAGCGTTACCCAGAAGCTGTACCAATGCATCCCCCTTGTCATACAAACTGGGTATTATGTTCTTCATGTGTATCTTCATGTGTACTTTTCCAATCTTCTGGTAGGAGAACTGATGGTGAGACAAGCTCAATATAAAATCAAGATGTTGATTTATTTTGCAGAATATAGTTATTCCAGACTTTTAAAAACTTCTCCAATAGTGTTTCCTGTAACATACAAAATAATACAAAAATTCTACGCTTTATCAAATAGCAGGCTGAATGCTCACTTATGCTTTCTTTTCTTTCTTGTCAGCCTCTATCTGTGAAACTGAATGGTTATATATTAATTCCCAACCCAGCCACAGCCTGCCTTTCACAGCCTTTGTTGGAACTGACCTCTTAATGTTTGGGTCTTTGTTCTCTTGGTTCCTTGTACAACAGGAAGTCAGGTGCTTGTTTCCTGATCCATCTCCCTGTCCAGGGTTGATCAGTAGAGCTGCTAATCAAGCCTGCTACTGTGCCCCACCTTTGAAACTTGCTTAATGCCAAACTCAATAGGGAAATAGGTTTTAAACTTTTGTGAATTTGCTTTAACGTAAAAATAAGATAAATAATATCCAAATACTTTCAGTGGAAAAGTGGCTGCCAATCCTAAAACACAACAGCTGCACAATGAAAACCTCATGGGTGCTTTCTAAATAACTGCCACTGATGTACATTATGATATTTCTATGGCCAGATACCCCCCTGAACATTAATTTAGTTTAACCCTTTCTGTTCAAGTAGGTCATGTGCTGCTATGAAGAACCCTTATATTCAGATGGGTACCATTTGCTCTAGAAGGAATCCTGCCAAATGAAAGTTGTGTGCTCTGGCCAGCCGATGCCTCCTTTCTACATGTAAATTGATGAAGGTATTGCCCATTGCAAACATAACTTTTGCCACTTGCTTGATACAGGTGTCCACGGCTAATTGCCTGATATGGCAGATGTGTCCTGGGAGGATCTGATAGTAGGAAACCTTCATGCTGTTGATATTCCTCTCTTAGCTCAAGGTTGCATAAACCAATTGTTGCACACCAGTTGCTGCCACTGTTGAGATCAGCTAACAAACTGTGGATCGAACTTGGGACTTTTCTGATCTATATGGCTTGGGCTATCTCTGTTTTTTAATACTTCTCCCCTGTGAGTTGGGTGAGTCAGGGAGTCTTAACTGTTTGCTAAAATCAAACTTTTGTTTGTTGCACATTTACTGGTTTTTTTTCACATTTACTTTTTTTTATTGTACAACAGTACTTATACAACTCATCAATTACACAGTAAATCCATTACATCCATTGACCACAATAAGAAAAAATAAAGCCTTGAGAACAGCTTTATGGTTAACAATATAAATGCAATGATAAATTTTACAAATGAATCAATAATATTTACAGTACAAACTACCACTATTTCAAAAAACCCGTATCACGCCAGTCCTACTGACATTGTTCACCCATTCAATCATTCAATCATCCACTCGTTCATTCGCTCATTCACTCGTTCGTTCGTTTGTTCGAGGGTAAGTTCCATCATGCGTGCATGCATGTAATTTGTGTCTATGTGCGTGCATGCGTGCGATCGTTCATCTGTTCGTTCATTCGTTCAGTCGAACATAAGTTCCATTGTGCGTGCATGCGTGCGTTCGTTCGTCCGTTCGTTCATTCGTTCAGTCGAACGCAAGTTCCATTGTGCGTGCATGCGTGCGTTCGTTCATCCGTTCGTTCATTCGTTCAGTCGAACGTAAGTTCCATTGTGCGTGCATGCCTATAATTTGTGTCTGCAAGCGTGCGTTCACTCGAGCGTTTGTTCGATCCAGAACCCAGCCGTCGAAGTACTCATAAATTTCTTACCAATATAATTTATTTTAGCTTTTTTTTTCTCCTTTCTTTTAATTTTCCCCTGTTAATTTATTTTTCTCCCTTTTATAAAACATACCATTTACTGGGCAATAATCTCAAAGTAAATTCCACATAGACACTAATTAACACCACAATGTACAAAATCCCATAGCCTTATCAGAAATCAATTAAAGCTTCAAGTAGACTGCTTTCAACAAGAAAACCAGAAAACTTCTTCAACAAAACAAGTGAATACCAGTTCTATGCCAGCCCTATTGGCAATCTAATAACTCCTCGTTTTCACTTGATGTTTTCTAACCATGTAATGTCATAATCCTTGTCCACGATCTTCAGCTTTTCCATGGAAAAGAAGCCAACCACTTTCTCAAATCCCGTTAAAAGACCGAATACTCAAATTTTCTTCTACTTGCTGTTATCGCTCACAGGACCCAACCATCAAAATACTCATTATTCCTTGCCGATATTACTTTGTTTTGTCTTTTATCTTCCTTTTATTTTCCTTTTTTTCCCACTTTTATTCCGTTCTCTTTTCCCATCTTATGGCCGCTCTTGCGCCATGCTACAGATGGAAACAGTCTGTCTTTCCTCCACCAAAATGGAGGCACACAAACCCGATCACATCACCGAAACAAAGCCTCACAGCTGCCACCAGACGGAGCACAAACGGGGCTGCTGGAACTCATTCGGGCCCGAGACTGTTCTTCAACCTTAGAAACCGTGCAGCATGCTCACCCACAGCATCTCCCGACTCCGCTTCTGCTGACCAGCCGCTCCGCCCTGGGCCCCCCCGCCTGGGGTCCTCCGTGCTGGGCCTCCCGCCTAGGACACTCTCCTCTGGGTCTTCCACCCTGGGCCTTCTGCACTGGGCCCTCCGCACTGGCATTCCCTGCGAGCAGCCGGGGTGTACAGCAGCCCGTTCACACAGCACCAAGCAGAGCTGAGCTGCTGAGAATCTCAGTCATTTACTGTGACTGTCTACTGTTTAAAATCTAAGGGGGAAAAATTCAGTATCGCCCCGTTTGGGGCGCCATTATTGGCCGTGCGCAAAGTTTAGCGCCTGGCGCTAATTATCGCCTCCGACAGCAAGCTTGGCTTTTATCACCTCTGGAGGTGATTGGAGCGCTAAATCAGGCGCTTCACACCTGTCTTAAGGCGCAAACGCTGAGGAGCGAGGCGCTACCTCAGAGCGCTGGCGAAGCAAGGAAAGGCAAATCAAAATAAACCTGCAAAGTGCTGCTCAGTACTCAAAACTCCTTCACACAGCATTAAATCTCTCCAGAAGTCTCTTTCTCTCTCTCTCAGAATGCGTGATGCAAAAATGTCAGCGACAAAAAAAGGCAGGAAGCGGTCGCCTTTAAATAGCGCTCCCCAAGTCCCTTTCTGACAGCATAACGCTCCTCTCAACCTGTCGTTGCTAGCAGCAGGCGGTAAGGCAGGGGGCACCACTCGCTAACGGGGCGTTGCGCACTCGACTGACGTCACAATCTGCCGGCGCAGGAGATTGTGGCAGTAGTGTTTAGTGCTGCCGCAAAATGTCTAGTTAATTTCGCGAGCGGCGCAAACATCGCCGCGCCCGGGCGCTAGTTGCTTAAGGCACTAACGGGAGGTGCAAACAACTGAATTTTTCCCCCTAAATTTCCCAGCTTTAAGCAGGGTTGTAAAGGGATATACAAGGCCTGCAATTCAGAGCAGCTGAAGGCAGTTAATTAGGGAAACTAGATTAAACTGGTTCTCCTGTAGCAGGGCTGTAGTAGGGCTCAGCAAGCTCCTTTGTTTCAGGGCCTATAAAAACAGGCTTTGCAGTACGATTTTGAACTGAGTGCAGTTTAAACAGAGTGCTGAGAGTTGGGTGAGTCAGGTGAGGCATGGAAGGAGGAGCTCCCTTGCTTCACCTTTGTTTTTCCTAACTGTTCACCCTGTAGGATTTGGTTCTTACTTTATACCAAGGAAAGAGTCCGAGAGCAGGAGCAGTCAAACAACAACTACAAAACCACTAAAGTGATGTCACAACCAGGGAAGGAGCTGATTGGTAAGTAGGACCTGGTGAGTATTTCTACAGTCCAGTCGTTAAAGAAAAGTAAGGTCTCTAGTTTAGAGTAAGTAGTGTTTAAAGGGAAGTAAGGTCCCTAATATATTTAATATTCTTTAATTTAAAGGAAGTAAAGTGAGTAAAATAAGGGTAGGACGTGGCAGGGCAGCTCAGCAGCATGGAAGGCTCCTCCTGTGCTATGTGGGAAGTCAGGGACACTTTAGGTGTCTAGGGTGAACACATGTGCAGGAAGTGTCTCCAGCTGCAGCTACTCGAAATCGGCATTTCGGAGCTGGAGCTGCGGTTGGAGACACTGTGGAGCATCCGTGAAGCTCAGATCTTCGTGGATAGCACGTTTAACGAGGTGGTCACACCTCTGGTAAAGAGTGCACAGGCAGATAGGGAATGGGTGACCACCAGACAGAGTAAAAGAACTAGGAAGGTGGAGCAGGAGTCCCCTGGGTCCATCTCCCTCTCCAACAGATTTTCCATTTTGGATACTAATGGGGGAGATGGTTTCTCAGGGGAATGCAGCAAGAGCCAAGTCCGTGGCACTACAAGTGGCTCAGCTGCCAGGAGGGGAGGAAAAAGAGTGGGAGAGCAATAGTGATAGGGGATTCTATCATAAGGGGAACAGATAGATGTTTCTGTGGCCGCAGACGTGACTCCAGGATGGTATGTTGCCTCCCTGGTGCCAGGGTCAAGGATGTCACTGAACGGCTGCAGGGCATTCTGAAGGGGGAGGGTGAACAGTCAGAGGTCATGGTTCACATTGGTACCAACGACATGGGTAGAAAGAGGGATGAGGTCCTGCAATAAGAATTTAGGGAGCTAGGTAGCAGATTAAAAAGCAGGACCTCAAAGGTTGTAATCTCTGGATTACTCCCGGTGCCATGTGCTAGTAAGTATAGGAATAGGAGGATAGAGCAGATGCATGCATGGCTAAAGAGTTGGTGCAGGAGGGAGGGCTTTAGTTTCCTGGGTCACTGGGTTTGCTTCTGGGGAAGGTGGGACCTGTACAAGTCGGATGGGTTGCACCTGAACCGGAACGGGACCAACATCCTTGCAGGGAGGTTTGCTAGTTGGGGGGGTTTAGACTAACCTGGCAGGGGGATGGGATACGGAGTGGAGCTATAGTAGGGGGTGATGCACAGCCAAATATAGAGGAAAAACCAAGTCAGCCTGGTAGGTAGAGCAAATATGTAACAGCACAAGGGAGTATGGCAAGGCTGGATGGCATTTATTTTAATGCAAGGAGTCTTGCGAATAAGGCAGATGAATTGAAGGTGTTGATGAACACATAGGAGTATGATAGCAAAATACTGTGGATGCTGAAAATCCAAAATAACAACAGAAAACGCTGGAAAAACTCAACAGGCCAGGCAGCATCCGTGGAGAGAGAAACAGAGTTAACGTTTCAGGTCGAAGACTTTTCGTCAGAACTGGAAAAAAGCAGGAAATGGAAAGCAAGTTTAGGGGCTGGGAAACAGCCCCTAAACTCACTTTCCATTTCCTGCATTTTTCCAGTTCTGATGAAAGGTCTTCGACCTGAAACGTTAACTCTGTTTCTCTTTCCATGGATGCTGCCTGGCCTGCTGAGTTTTTCCAGCGTTTTCTGTTGTTACATGGGAGTATGATATTGTTGCTATCACAGAGACATGGTTGAGGGAGGGGCAGGACTGGCAGCTCAATATTCCAGGGTATAGAATCTTCAGGCGAGACAGAGAGGGGAGTAAAAGAGGAGGGGGTGTCGCAATATTAATCAAGGAGTCAATTATTGCTGTAAGGAGGGATGATATCTTAGCAGGTTCCTCTAATGAGGCCATATGGGTAGAACTTAAAAACAAAAAGGGGGCAAGCACTTTGCTCGGAATTTACTATAGGCCCCAAACAGTCAGGGGGAGATAGAGGAACAGATATCTAGGCAAATCTCAGAAGCATAGAAATAATAGGGTAATAATATTAGGGGATTTCAACTTCCCCAATATTAACTGGGATAGTGAGTGTGAAAAGCTTAGAGGGTGCGGAATTCTTAAAGTGCATCCAGGAGAGCTTTTTGAGCCAGCATGTAGAAAGTCCTACAAGAGAGGGGGCAGTACTGGACCTAATTCTAGGGAATGTAGCCGGGCAAGTGGTAGAAGTGTCAGTAGGAGAGCATTTTGGTGACAGTGACCATAACTTGGTGAGATTTAAGGTAGTCATGGCAAAGGACAAAGATGGACTGGAAATAAAGGTTCTAAATTGGGGGAAGGCCGATTTTAATGATAAGGCAGGATCTGGCCAAAGTGGACTCGGATCAGCTACTTGTAGGAAAATCCACATCCAGAGCAGTGAGAGTCTTTCAGAAAGGAAATAGAGAGAGTACAACGCCAACATGTTCCTGTAAAGGTCAAGGGTGGGACCAACAAGCCCAGGGAACCCTGGATGTCAAGGGATATACAAGAATGGATTAGGAAAAAAGGGAGGCTTTTGGCAGATACAAAGGACTAAAAACAGTGGAAGCCCTAGAGGAGTATAGAAAGTGCAGGGGGGTACTTAAAAAATAAATTAGGAGAGCGAAGAGGGGGCATGAAAAAACACTGGCGGGCAAAATAAAGGAAAATCCCAAGGTGTTTTATAAGTATACAGGAAACTTTGAGTTATCCGGAGGCGAACTGTCCGGCAAGCTGGAGCCACCGGCAAAAATCAGGAGCCGTTTTTTATTCTCTTCGTTTCTTTTCTTTGCTTTTTTTGAACAGTCAAGCTGTGCAAGGTCTGTAGCTAAGCAACAGCTTCAGCTTCAGCTACAGATGCTACAAAGACACTTGCCGACTGTTTAGAGGCTGTTGCTAAGCAACAGGGTTTGTTGATTCATACGGAGATGAAAATCTCCGTATGTTTCAACATTAGCTCTGGAGTGTACGGCAGTTTGGAGTGTACAGCAGCAGCTCAGTCCCATCGGTGCCAGATAGCACAAAGTTTCCTGTATTAAGGGCAAGAGGATAACCAGGGAAAGAGTAGGGCCCATTAGGGACCAAGTGGCAATCTGTGTGTAGAGCTGAAAGATGTAGGTGAGGTTTTAAATTAATATTTTGCATCTGTGTTCACTATGGAGAAGGACGATGTAGACATTGAAATCAGGCAGGGGGATTGTGATATACTTAAACAAATTAGTATTGAGAGGGAGGAGGTACTAACGGTTTTAGCAGGCTTAAAAGTGGATAAATCCCCAGGCCCTGACGAGATGTATCCCAGGCTGCTGTGTGAGGCAAGGGAGGAGATTGCAGGGGCTCTGACACAAATTTTCAGAACCCCTCTGGCCACAGGGGAGGTGCCAGAGGACTAGAGGACAGCTAACATAGTACAATTATTCAAGAAGGGTAGTAGGGATAAACCAGGGAATTACAGGCCAGTGAGCCTAACATCAGTGGTAGGGAAGTTATTGGAAAAAATTCTGAGGGACAGAATTAGTCTCCACTTGGAGAAGCAAGGATTAATCAAGGATAGTCAGCATAGCTTTGTCAGGGGGAGATCATGTCTAACCAATTTGATTGAATTTTTTGAGGGGGTGACTAGGTGTGTGGATGAGGGTAGTGCAGTTGATGTACGACTTCAGTAAGGCTTTTGACAAAGTCTCGCATGAGAGACTGGTCAAGAAGGTAAGAGCCCATGGGATCCAGGGCAATTTGACACATTGGATCCAAAATTGGTTTAGTGGCAGGAGGCAGAGGGTGATGGTTAAAGATTGTTTTTGTGACTGGAAGCCTGTGTCCAGTGGTGTACCGCAGGGGTCGGTGCTGGGTCCTTTGCTGTTTGTAGTGTACATTAATGATTTAGATATGAATGTAGGAGGTATGATCAGTAAGTTCGCAGATGACACGAAAATTGGTGGAGTGGTAAATAGCGAGGAGGAAGCCTCAGGCTACAGGATGATAGACGGGTTGGTCAGATGGGCAGAACAGTGGCAAATGGAATTTAACCCTGAAAAGTGTGAGGTGATGCATTTTGGGAGGACTAACAAGGCAAGGGAATACACAATGAATGGTAGGACCCTAGGAAGGACAGAGGAATAGAGGGACCTATGGTGTGCATGTACATAGATCCCTGAAGGCAGCAGGACAGGTAATAATAATAATAATTCAACTTTATTGTCATTGTACAATGCACAAGTACATGAACAATGAAATGTGATCTTGTGGTGGTTAAAAAGGCATATGGGATACTTGCCTTGATTAGCTGAGGCATAGAATATAAGAGCAGGGAGGTTATGATGGAGCTGTACAAAACGCTAGTGAGGCCACAGCTGGAATACTGTGTGCAGCTCTGGTCGCCACACTATAGGAGGGATGTGATTGCATTGGAGAGGGTGCAGAGGAGATTCACCAGGATGTTACCTGGGCTGGAGCGCTTCAGCTATGAAGAGAGACTGCACAGGCTGGGGTTGTTTTCCTTAGAGCAGAGAAGGCTGAGGGGGGACCTGATTGAGGTGTACAAAATGATGAGGGGCATAGATACGGTAGATAGAAAGGAACTTTTCCCCTTAGTAGAGGGGTCAATATCCAGGGGGCATAGTTTCAAGGTAAGGGGCAGGAGGTTGAGAGGGGATTTGAGGAAAAACTTTTTCACCCAGAGGGTGGTTGGAATCTGAAACTCACTACCTGAAAGGGTGGTAGAGGCAGGAACCCTCAACATTCAAGAAGCATTTAGATGAGCAATTGAAATGCCATAGCATACAAGGCTATGGCCCAAGTGCTGGAAAATGGGATTAGAATAGACAGGGCTTGATGGCTGGCTTGATGGACACGATGGGCCGAAGGGCCTCTTTCTGTGCTGTATAACTCTATGGGCTCGAATTTCATCCGACCGTTGAGGCGGGATTGGAGGCGTGTGGGGGGGGGGGTTAAAATTGCAAAAACTGGCAGGCGGGCCCAACCCTGTCTCCATCCCGCCTCCAAGCAATTTTCATTAAATCGTGTCTACTGGTCCCGTCTCTGTCCCACTTCCAAGAAGCAGGATAGGCCGTTAAGGCCCTTAACAAGCACTAAATTGCCTCTATAATGCCATTTTCATAGGCCTTTGTGATTTTAACCCTTTTCCCACATGAAGCACGCCTGTTATGAAACACGACGGCGAAACCTGGCGGTAGCACAATTGAATTGCTGACTATCAGCTGCAGCTCAACCATTAAATAGGAGATTTGATCAACCATCATTTGTATGTGGCAGGACTTTGTTGTCTCAGGTCTGGTGGAACTTTTAGAAGGCAGAACCACATCTGTGGAAGTTTGGAGCCTGACGCCCATCTCCAGTGTGACCTCCTGGGAAACCCCTCTCGCCACCTTGACTGAGCGCTTCCTCGACTGAGGCATATACCAGAAGCATGGGAGCCATTTATTTCCTTCACTTCTGGACATCAGATGAGGACGAAGACCAGCCGCGGCACCAGCAGAACCAGGAACACCAACAGCAGCAGCACCACCACCAACAGTAGCAGCACCAACAGTAGCAGCACCAGCAGGAGTGCCAAGCTGCTGCTCACCCACCTGAAGATGCACAGGCCAGAAGGGGCCAGCACATGGAAGCCCGTCGGCGCAAGAGATACCCCCCAAACAGCGTCTACAGACACAGGGTCAGCTACCTCAACATGTCTGAGCAGCAGTGCCAAAGGCGGCTCCGACTTTTGCGAGAGGTAGTGGGTGACATCTGCGCAATGCTGCAACAAGACCTGGAGTCCGGAGGACAAGGTGGGCAACCCTTACCAGTGGCCATCAAAGTCACCACCGCACTCAACTTTTTTGCCTCAGGCTCATTCCAGGGATCAGCAGCAGACATCAGCGGCATCTCCCAGGCGGCCGCACACACTTGCATCACGCAGGTAACCGATGCCCTCTTTGCCATCGCGCACAATCACATCCATTTGACCAAGGATCAAGCAAGTGTCACGGCGCATGCGGTTGGATTAACTAATCTGGCAGGCTTTCCAAGGGTGCAGGGTGTCGTTGACTGCACACATGTGGCCCTTAAGGCACCCCATCGCAATCCAGGTGTTTTTGTCAACCGCAAGGGCTTCCACTCCCTTAACGTTCAGCTGGTGTGTGACCACAAGAAGGAAATTTTGCATGTTTGTGCCACGTACCCTGGCAGTTGCCATGACTCCTTCATACTGCACCAGTCTAGTGTGCCTCTGCTATTCAGTCTGCCAGACCAACTTTGCGGATGGCTACTTGGAGATAAGGGCTATCCCCTGAAGACGTGGCTAACGACGCCGTTGAGGAGCCCATCCAACGAAGCTGAGGAGAGCTACAACTCCAGCCACATCGGTTTGCTGAAGATGTGCTTCAGATGCCTGGATAGATCAGGTGGAGCCCTGCAGTACTCAGCAGTCAGGGTCTCCAGAATCATCGTGGTTTGCTGTGTGCTTCACAACATGGCACAGCGTTGTGGCTTGCAGATTCCTGAGGACCAAGTAGCTCGTCACATATCCTCCTCAGATGAGGAGCAGGAGGAGGAGGAGAGTGAAAATGAACATCTTGCAGAGGCTGATCAACCAGCGGCAGCAGTACGCGAGAACATTGCTGTCCGGGATGCAAGGAACTCACTCATCATGGCCAGGTTTGTTTATTCTAGCCAATCAAGTACTTTTGCCTCGCAGCTTCTTACCTGAGCATCAACAATGGCCAAGAACCAGCGGATTCCTAGCAATTTGACCACCATACTGACAATTGCAAGTAATCCTAAGCCCTCAGTGTGAAAGTCCCATTCGCGAAATGACTCACGCCACAACTACAGCAGTAGCCATCAGATTTTTTTATTTACAGTAATCATCTGATGGCTTTTTAACATAAAACATCAAATTTCACCCAAGTGACTACCCTTGTGACTATTTGTGCAGTATCTTTCTCTTGCGCATGCTCCTACGTGGTGCTTCCCCTGTGGCTTCAGCAGATGTCGAGGCCCCTTGCTCACTTTCTTTCTGCTCCTGTCTTGACACCTTTGGTGGGCATCCTCTGAGGTTGCAAACCTGTGAGGGCTCGCCAAAAGTCTGCTGCTCCTGCGGCTGTGCAGGGGTTGAGACGCCAATCTCAGTTGGATGTGGACTCTGGTGGGGCTCTGACCGCGGGCTCTGCAGTGGCATGGAAGTGTGAGCGCTTGGAGAGGAGCCCCCCACTTCCTTGATGACTGCCACCAACTTCCCTCTCATGGGTCAGGTCCCCCTCCGCGCTTGCAAGTGGCTTGGGAGCACCTTGCTGCACATCAGGGGGGCCATGGGGACCCGTATCTGCACTGGCAGTCCTACTCAGAAGGACTTCCATGAAGGTCTGGTTTCTCTGTTCAATAGATGACCATCTCTCCTTCAGAGATGTCATTCTATTCAGAACACCCACCATGTTTTCTGCACTCTGGCAACTTATCACCTCCATGGAGGTTGCCATCCTTTCCATGGTGATGCATTCATGCGCCAATGACTCCACAAAGGCTCTGCTCATGTTCGCAATGGACTCCTCCATTCGCTGCACACTCGCAGCGACCCTGGAGACAAAACCTGCCAGCGACTCCTGCATCTGTTCCTGGAGTTCCAGCACCGCTGATCTTGTGGATGGACCCAGAGGCAGAGGGTCGACATGCAGCTGAGCCGAGCTGGCAGAGTCCTGCACCCTCCGACTAGGACTCTCCACTGCTGTCCCTGTCTCCACAATCTGCTGATGCTCACTTGTGAGCTGTGATACACCAGGTGACAACACTATTCTATCTCGAGTTGTGAGTGTCTGCACTGGTGTTGGGTGCGGTGAATTCTGCTGATGCTGCGCCCTCAAGAGGTTGCAGCTTCCTCTGAGGAGTCTTGAGGCTCATGCTATTCCTCTGGGATAGTGGGGATGGGTGCTTGCAATGGTCCTGTGGGGGAGTAAAGGAAAGTGTCAGATGTGAGGCCAAGGTTACATGCACATTACATATTGCAGATGATCATAAGTCTATCTGTTAGAGCTTCAGAATCATTATCAGTGACTCATGCAATGTCATTGAGAGAGATGGAACACTATTCTGTCACCAGCTTGCTGTGATGCGCCCGTCTGTCCGTCCCCCACTTGGGAATCTTCCGCCACTCCCACGATCTCCAGGACCGTCTCCTCCCAGGTGGTGAGCTGGGCTACTGAGGGTGGCCCTCCTCCTGTTCTCGCTCTTTCCCTCTTATTGTGAGCTCTCTTTTCCTGCAATGAGGGAGACAAGTGGAGGTTGAGTGAGAATGAAGGAGTGAGTGTAGAGAATCCATTGCATAGATGCTTAGAAGGAGACAGAGATGGAGTGAGGTGGCAAGACCAAGGGCCCTCCCTGTGTGTTGTAAGTTGTTATTGCATCACAGTGATAGGGAGTGTGAGGGCTGCATAGTCGAATAGTTAGGTGAATGTGACCATAGAGAGGGAATGGGTAAGGGTGCATGGATGTCAGTGTCAAGTGGGATGTGGAGGAAGAGATTGCTAAAGCTGAGTGCTGGTGAGGAGAGGCAATGGGGATCAGATTGAAGGTGATGGTAAATTCATACTCACTTTTCCAGTGCGCAGAAGGTCATGAAATCTCTTCCTTTACTGAAGCCAGGTTCTGCGGGTTATTGACAAAGAGTTGACCTCCTCTGCCACCTGGATCCACACAGCCTTGGTTTGCTGGGGAGGCTTCTTCCTCCCTGAAGAAGGGAAGAGCACCTCTTTATTTGTTCTTGCTCTCCTCCACTAAAGCCTGCAGGGCAACGTCGTCAAAACGGGGTGCAGACCTAGGTCTCTGGCTTACCATTCTTCCTGCAGGTGCCTCTAACATGCAAGGGCAAAAGCTTGGCAGTCTGCAGAAAAAGCAAGGCTTGTTGCAGACCTTAAATGCAGCAGCAATGATGATGTCATCGGAGGCGACTTTCAGACTGGAAGAACTCATTGGCCATGGGTTCCCACACGTTGGAACTCAATTGGCCAATTAAGTTAAAATGGCATCATTTTCCCACATCGATTTAGAATCGGGTGGCTAACACGAAATGCGGATTACACGAACCCAGCCCGCCCCAGTAACAAAATCCAGCCCTATGACTCTATGATTCTTTTAGGTCCTCTTATGCCAACTATCTTTGCTTAGGGGAAATGACATTCAGGCAAATTCTTATCAGCTCTCTGTAATTAAAATTTTGTAGCCAGTCTCTAGGACGAGTTTAAGAGTGGCTCAGAAGGGATCATCTATGTAGGAAAATACCTCATGTCCACTTAAGAATTCCTCTTGTTTGATCAGTTGAGATCAAGAACTCAAACAATGGAGAACTGTGGTCACAAACTTATGCACAATCACTCTGCCACAATTGGTATATCATACATCTGGGATACTTAAACTAGGAAAAACTTTTTAAAATTGATTTAGATTTGAGCCTGATTTACACAAACCTATCCTGCACGACTAATGAGATATTTGTGAAAGAATTCATAATTGTGCAATTGTCATTATTTTTAACATAACAGTCTCAGACCATGCTTGTAAATTAAATGCAACCTTCATTATTTAAATGCAGCAGGGATACAGGAGGCATTCGTTAAAATAATCATACAG
Source organism: Somniosus microcephalus (assembly GCF_052327205.1). NCBI lineage: Eukaryota > Metazoa > Chordata > Chondrichthyes > Squaliformes > Somniosidae > Somniosus > Somniosus microcephalus. Next base: position 76,656,390 of record NC_141000.1, read on the forward strand.
AAGAAACAAGATTAGTCAATGAGGGGAAATGAAAATAATGGGATTTGTCACTTCCCTGGCTCCGATTATGAAATTCCCTTAGGTTCTTATGATCCCACAGCAAGGCAGTTTGAAAATAACTTGCAGGTGTATTCGTGTCACATGACTAATTTACAACAAAAATGTGTGGCACAAGGTTTGTGGCAAGCATTGTACAGCCTTTAAAATCCACATTGTGTTTAGTTTAATTTTCATTGGTTCTGGAGTGTTTTGTGTGCAGCTTTAATAGAACCTCCATGCCATATTAACAGGTAACCTCTCCATCCATATGCAGAAATGTATGGCTGGTTAATCAAGGTAGCCACGAGGCCAGGTTTATTTTGTCTTGAAGATGGGGCCTCATTGATTTCCTGAGGTGCAATTACATCTGTCTTGTGATCCTACTCTTCCTCCAGAACCTGTAAATGGAGAAGTATGCCCATAAGGTACTTCTCAAGGCAGTGATTATTCCCTGTGGAAAAGGGCACAAACAGATACAGTGTACCTTTCAGGAATGTCAGTAAGGCTCTAATAAGTTTCACTACTTTTCTTTCTCCCACAGCAACATAGCACTGAAGTAGTGAATGACAAGTAGCCAAGCAGGAACTGGAAAGACAGAAATGCACCTTTAACTGTAAGGGCCCAACTGAAGGGAATATGCATTCCAAGCAATTCATGCTTTATATTGGCACTGAACATCTGAAGTACTTTTCAGGCATTCCAAACACATTATTGAGACATCCCTTAATTAATATAAAATCGGGGGCTTAATGACCCCAGCGCACAACAGGCAAGAAGGTTGGGCTGTGATGCACATTGTACACTGGCCCCTTAAGTCTCAGGCATCAGCGCCCATAATATGGGAAGCCAGCACCTAATGTGCAGAAGCGCTATGGTGCCAAAGATTGTATGTTACATGTTAATTCAGTTATGTATGATAGCTTTTTTCACATCACCAGCATAATCCTTCATATAGATTTGGGCAAAATACCTCAGACAGCAATGGTCAATAATACATTCATGCTGCTATTTTTAGTTTTTGTCTAATCAATAATGTTTTCTAAGTTCAAGCTATTATTTGAATGAAGTATGCTTGAAATAATTATCATGAAAACATTTTTAAAATGTGAAATTCAGCATCTCCAGTAGCAACCAGGAACTGACTCTGTAATAACATTTCAATTCAAACAATGGGCTGGGAAAGGAGTGAAAACCTTTTGACATGATCTGTGCTAAATGTGGACCACTTGCATTCACTCAGGCTTTGTGACCCTTTTTACTTGGAGAACTGCGTCTCTAATACAACGCATAAATCAATGAAACAATTCATCCAAAGATTTTAATAGAAAATTAGGTGAACCCAATGAAAAACATGTGGTCAGACCATGTGTGACTCACACCTTCCCTTACATCATTTTAGGTAAAAAATAATTTTACTCTCAGAAATCACCGTGCAAGCCTGAAACAGAATTAGAACGTTCTAATGTGGTGTAGAATTTCTATTATTGTTACTGTTCTACCAGTTTTGGAATGCCCACTGAGAACTTTTGTGTAGCGGCCGTTTTATATTCATAATTCTATAGGGAATTCTGCCTCTGATCTAGATAAAGCACTGCTCTGAAAGTTGCCCGAGTCATATTAACAAATAATACAGAAGGGCATCTGTCTACCAATAGCTCTCAGCAGGAAGAAAGAGAGGTTTCTTTTTCCAAAGATCTCTCATCAGCCATATGTAAAATTGTGATTTTTTTTTTTCTATCCTCCTGCAACTTCAGCAACTTTTTTTACTAATGCCAGCCGCCAATTTTATAAAATGCAAGTTATTCATCAATTATGGAACACTGGAAATGGTACCCAGCTGCAGAATTCTGTTGAGTTAATTGCAATTAATTTATTAATTACTATAGTGAAAATGTTTGTGTGACAAGTCAATTAGTATCCCTGTACTATGTATTGATATCAGTGCTTTGCATAAAATTGAATTCAGGAGTTTCAAGCTTTTACTATTGAGTGCAAATACCTTACTGCAAGTACTGATCTTGCTTCATGTTTTTATTTGGTATGGATGTTATGCTAATCAAGGTTAGAGATATAGGGCTATAATTTGCTGTCAAAATCACAGCAAGACTAATGGCACTTGCCATTATTTATGCGCAAATGCTACAGCAAATTCAGGTGAGGGGCAGATGCTCGGTTAAACTTAAATATCCAAAAGTTGCTGTCCGAGTTGCGCCGCTCCGCCGTTATCTTCGCAGAAACGGCATCTCACTGTCAGCCTTACCATTGAAATGCCTTGAACAGCGTGAAGTTGCTGTATTTGCCCAGTAAATACAAACTAGACTCACCACAAAAAGTTAAGTCTTGTCCATTTCTGTCTAAGTACCCTTTTAACGATGTGATAAGTTTTAATTACTGCAAGTCAACCTCTCTGGCACTGAAAATTACCTATTACAAGCGTGAAGTCTCATTCCTGGGATGTGGGCGTCGCTGGCAAGGCCAGCATTTATTGCCCATCCCTATTTGCCCTTGAGAGGTGGTGGTGAGCGCCTTCATCTCACGGACTGCAGCAGTTCAAGAAGGTACATCTACAGTGCTGTTGGGGAGGGAAATCCAGGATTTTGTCCCAGCGACGATGAACGAACGGCGGTATATTTCCAGGTCGGGGTGGTGTGTAACTTGGAGGGGAACTTGCAGGTGATGGTGTTCCCATGTGCTTGCTGCCCTTGTCCTTCTAGGTGGTAGAGGTCGTGGGTTTGGGAGGTGTTGCCGAAGAAGACTTGGCGAGTTGCTGCAGTGCATCTTGTAGATGGTACACACTGCAGCCACGGTACGCCGGTGGTGGAGGGAGTGAATGTTTAAGGTGGTGGATGGGGTGCCAATCAAGCGGGCTGCTTTGTCCTGGATGGTGTCAAGCTTCTTGAGTGTTGTTGGAGCTGCACTCATCCAGGCAAGTGGAGAGTATTCCATCACACTCCTGACTTGTGCCTTGTAGATGGTGGAAAGGCTTTGGGGAGTCAGGAGGTGAGACACTCACCGCAGAATGCCCAGCCTCTGACCAGCTCTTGTTGCCACAGTATTTATGTGGCTGGTCCAGTTAAGTTTCTGGTCAATGGTTTACTTTTCCTTTCTGTCTCTTTATCCAATCTGTCCCCCTCTTATTTCTCTTTCTGTACCTGATTTGACACTGAATTCACCCACACTAATCTACACTTCGTTCAATCTCATTGATTAAGAAGATACATAGTTGCTAGCCTTGTTAACTCAGGTCCCAGATGCCCGGTGTCCCTCGCTGCGACGTTATCAGCTCGCACTTTTAGCAACTTGCCACGCAAAAACTTCAAAAAACCTAAATGTGTAAGGGCAAGTCTAACTAATGGCAGACCTGCTACAGCAAATTATGGCCCAATAGTACTGAAAAATGTAACTTTTGTATTTTTATCAAATGCTAGCATCAGGTTAGTTACAGCCCAGACAAGAAGCTGAGGAAGGTTTGCTCTACACCGACCCAGCTGTGTATCTTAAACCCAGTCCTAGCCCTAAAGGGAGGCACCCTGCGCCTGAATGGCGAGGCCTGAGGCGCACCTGATTTTGGACCTTGGACCTCATTTCCACTGAGCCGGCGAGCTGTGGAGAATAACTAGGCAATGCGTGGTTGAAGGTCAGGCCAATGCAATGCTCGCCATAGCCCTCAGGTAAGTGAGGAAGGGGAGCAATCGGGTCGGGAGAAGGGCGCCCAGGTCAGGAGGGGGGCGATCAGGCTGCAAGGGTGGGCAACGAGGTCAGGAGGTAGCGGTGTCCTCATTTTGCAATGGCTTGTTCCTCAAATGTAATATAATTGCTGTCCACCTATATAAAGCATAGGCGCCAAGTTGGGTCCACCCCCAGCCTCCACTGTTAACCCTACCAAAATACATGGGGCCAGGGAACGGTCCCTTTGTTTAACTACTACTAGTGGGTGCCCATGCTGCTCTGGAAAGTCCAGTGTAGGTGGCTAGGCTGGGGAGTTGTCCCCCTCAGAATTAAAGTTCAGCTGCCCCCTGACAAAAGAAGCCATTTTAATAAGTAAAAGAAAAGTGGCCTGGACTGGCAGGTGATCCCTACATCCACCTCTTGGTTGGACAGTAAACTTAGTTTCACCTGTATCAACCATAGGCCGGGTCCCATTGAAGGCCCAGGAATGTCTGATGTAGACATGCTCAGCCCTGATTCCGAGCCTCCTTACGATGATAGAAAACAGCTTGGAAAGCAACATTCTTTTGTACACTGGTCCTGGATGACATTAATCCCTGAACTCAGCAACTGAGGGCAGCCTGGAGCTGGCCCTATAGCCATTTTCTTCATGGGCTGCATTGTGATTGTTTGAAAAGGTTAAACAGTTCCCAAATGATTATCATGTGTCCAGTGTAAGAATGCAGCTGGTTGAGGTGAAAGCGTGTGTGAGCCTCCTGATCAGAAAGTGTTAAGCAGGCTATTCAAAATGATGGGCATCATAGCGGAGTCAAATCATGCCCTTATTTGATGTCTATGCAATGACTGGATAGCAATCAGGAATTTCTCTAGATTGAGGACAATGAGGGTGATTGTCATGTCCCTACTGTTGCCTCGACTGTGATCAGCTAACTCAGCACAGAGATCAAAGATCAAACCTGGGATCTTGACAGTTTTTCAGGTGAGGTATTTACCCAATGAACCATCAGAAGAGCCAAACGTTTGAGCCCAAAAACTCTGCAGGGGTTCTACTGGTTTCCTGCCATAACTCTGGTGGGAGACCAGTGGAACCTGTAGGGTGACGGTGCAACTCTTCTGCTAGTTATGGCAGGAGAATGGTAAAAACCCTCTGGAAATTTAGAGCCTTGCGGGCAAAAATTCGGTCGCGCCCCATTTGGGGCGCTAACTTTGCCAGAATGCTACTTTTAGCACCCCGAAAAAGTTAGCGCCCCCCACGCCCAAAATTCAATGGTTGTGCCCCAAGAAGGAGGCGGGGTGCTACTGGAAGCGTTCCCCCTCCCTCTTGGGGCGCTCCCAGGGAATATCGTGGTGCTGCAGCGCCACGCGCGCGGCACGTCGTGGTACTGCAGGCCTTTCTCCCCTTATTAAAGGGGAGGGGCCTTGCGCAGCTCGACCCGGGGCTCAGCTGGGCCACCAGGGATTGGGGTGCCAGCAAAAGAGCCCGGCACTCTGAGTGCCGGGCTGCCCAATCGCAGCCGGCACCCCGCGGGGGATGGCAGAGGGGGCAGCTGCTGGCAGGTGGCCAGCAAGAAGAATGGCCGCCTGGCACCTCCCCTTTAAATATCAGCGCCCCAACCGCACGTACGCCCCCTTGATCTTGTCGGACATAGCATCCGGCGGTAAGTCAGGGGGCGCAACCAATGTTTGCGGCTGGGGCGTGAGCGGGGTGCTTTGCATGCTGATGATATCGCTGGCAGCGGAGCGCTACTGCTGCCGCTAACTTCCCGCTGAATTTTGCAGGAGGCATTAGCGGCACCGCACCCGGGCGCTAGTTGCTTAGCAACCGAATTTTGCACCCTTGGTTTTTAAATGATTCTAGACAAAAATTGTGACTTGAATGCCATTTTAAAAGGGATTTCACCTCATAAAGTTGCCCTTTATGTAAATTAATTATTGTTGTGAAAATTAATAGTTTTGCACCTGAGAATTCACCAGAACTTAATCTTATCAGACTGGCTGTTAAGGATGATTAGCCATGATCGCATTGAATGGCGGAGCAGGCTCGAGGGGCCAAATTGCTTACTCCTGCTCCTATCTTCTATGTCTGTTCATATTAAGAGATAGGAAATTGAAGAAAAAATAACAAAGTATAAACATGGAGGCTAGGTGTAGTGTAACTGTGGTAAAATGTAATGAATGTGCAAGAAACATTTTGGATTGTAAAGGGCTTTAAACTAAGAATCATTGATACTTTAAAGATGGCAACCACTGAAGAAACAGCAGTGTAAACTATTAACAGAAACACTTTCAAATCAATCCTGCATACACGAGAAAGAATGTCAAGCTGATTTAAAATATATAATACTGACCATAAATTGATACAAGCAGGGAACTAATCTGAAAAAGGAATTCTGGAAATTAACAAGATTTTGAAATTAATACAGACCTTCTTCACCTTCTGAAGTAGAACTGCGTCACTGTGGGCTCTTCCCAGTAATGATAAATGATGTAGTCTACAATGGAATTAGCAACACCCCCTCACCCACACATTATACTGCAGAGAGATGGCAATCTTGTTCTCATTGACTTCCCCGAGAAGGACTCTTTGTCTTTGAGATTCAGTCTGCTGCAGATGCGGGGTAATACAACACAGCTCTGCAACAACTGATGAGCCACAGAAAAACGTGACATCAATAAGTGATGTGTTCAGAAAAACATCAAGAACCAGACTTTAACCAATGAAGAACTTTTCGTGCATTGTTAGCTTCTCACCTTGAATATATAATCACATGTCACCACTGCACCGATACCTGTCTAGAATAAGAAATGAATGCTGGATTTCTAGTTGACATTGCTGCTGTATAAAAGAGTCCTTTTAATACAAACTCTTGTTACTCAATCTGAATGCAAGTTAGAGGATCTGAAATAACACAAAAAAAATCCTTGTCTGCAGTTGCAGATGGTAATTTTCACTGCAATCATGTGTGGGAATTACTATCTTTGATGAAGTTAATTTTTTTTATATAAATGACGCTGATGACTGCACAGTGTTTAGTACCATTCACAACTCCTCAGACAATGAAGCAGTCCATGCGCGCATACAACAAGACCTGGACGACATTCAGGCTTGGGCTGATTAAGTGGCAGGTAACATTCGCACCACAGAAGTGCCAGGCAATGACTGTCTCCAACAAGCAAGAGTCTAACCACTTCCCCTTGACATTCAACAGCATTACCATCGCCGAAACCCCCACTATCAACATCCTGGGGGTCACCATTGACCAGAAGCCTAACTGGACCAGCCACATAAATAGTGTGGCAACAAGAGCAGGTCAGAGGCTAGGTATTCTGCGGCGAGTGTCTCACCTCCTGACTCCCCAAAGCCTTTCCACCATCTACAAGTCACAAGTAAGGAGTGTGATGGAATACTCTCCACTTGCCTGGATGAGTGCAGCTCCAACAACACTCAAGAAGCTTGACACCATCCAGGACAAAGCAGCCCCGCTTGATTGGCACCCCATCCACCACCTTAAACATTCACTCCCTCCACCACCAGCATACCGTGGCTGCAGTGTGTACCATCTACAAGATGCACTGCAGCAACTCGCCAAGGCTTCTTCGGCAGCACTTCCTAAACTCGTAACCTCTTCCACCTAGAAGGACAAGGGCAGCAGGCACATGGGAACACCACCACCTCCAAGTTTCCCTCCAAATCACACACCACCCTGACTTGGAAGTATATCGCCGATCCTTCATCGTCGCTGGATCAAAATCCTGGAACTCCCTTCCTAACAGCACTGTGGGAGTACCATCACCACACGGACTGCAGCGGTTCAAGAAGGCGGCTCACCACCACCTTCAAGGGTAATTAGGGATGGGCAATAAATGCTGGCCTTGCCGGTGATGTCCACATCCCATAAACGAATAAAAAAATGAAAAAAATGAAAGTGATGAGATAATCTGTAGTTTCATAATTCAATATACAAAATTCACCATATAATGAAAATCGTAGTGCTGATTTTCCCCTCTAGTTTCTAAATTATACCAATTTTTAGGGCGCTATGTAGTGAAAAAATAAGTGTAGACCTGTAATTCAGGGTTTGTGTCCGAATTCTGTTGCCTGCAAATATCCTCTAGCACTGCACTTGGGTTGCAATTAGTAGCACCTGAAACATGCATTAGTATGCAGTTCGCATTATAATAGGAGTCATATGATGTCAGTTCAGTCAACATCCAGCTCTCCTCTACTTTGGTTATCGCAGGTCAAGTGCAGGTTGCCCCATTAAAAAGTGGGCACAAAGGGTGGTAATGCTGCATTTCACTAGTAGCCATTTTGAAAGGCGAGGCTACAAGTAGTGCACTTTTGTAACCGTTGTTCTGAAAATTAAAGAAGGAGTCCATTGTGTTACATTGATTGTTGGAAGATTTGGAGACCTATAACCCCTCAGTAAAACTGGGAGAAGGATGAACAGGATGCACCAGGATGGTAGGGAGGTGAGAGGAGAAGGGCACCTACCCTCTTGGAGAATATATTTGCCGCACTGGATGTTCCTAAGCCTTACAGAACAGCACTGCCTTTGAAGGTTTCATCTTCCCAGGGAGACAGTGTGACAACTATATGATCTGCTTCAGGAAGATCTGAAGCCACACTCCAGGGCAGGCACGGAGCTACCAGTGCTAGTCAAGGTTACCCCTGCCCTTGACTGGATGTACGTATCTGCCCCACTAGATGTTCCTAAACCTTCTTTCTGAAGAAACAGCATCATCACTGATTGCCAGCTCTGCCTGGCTCCTGCTCACGGCTTCCATGATACCGTGCACGCTAACCTCTGGGCAAGCAGACACCATGGCAGCAATGATATTGCTGAAGCTGGACCATCTTTTGCCTCATTTGGGCAAGCTCATCTGCTATCTTGCCCAATCAAGGGGACAATATGCAGCCCAGCCCTGTACAGCAGCCTGTCATGTCCAGCTGGCCCTGGAGCTGCCATTCCTTCCAATGCTGACTGCACGCTTTTCCTGCTGTGCCTGAGCACCCATATATGTGGGTGTGCAGTCCTCCACACTAGTTAGCGTGTGCCCAAAGCTCCAATGACTCCAACAACCTCTGATGATCTGAAAGCATATTCTTTTAAAAGCTGGGCTCTGGAGATTAGGATGTCTGGTCGCTGCAGCTGTAGATGAAGGTGTTTTCACCCTCTGTCATGATGCTGTCTCTTCTTCCTCCACTACCTCCATCTGCTCCTGCTCACGTGTGCTCGGTGTATCACCCAGTGTGCTATCCTCAATCTCACAAGCTACATTCCCCAGAATGGATAATAATGGTACTTGCCGGAGTGTGAAGTAGATGCTAGGTGAGGTTCCTGGTGTCTTCACCTGGGAGGGCACTGCAGCAGGTTTCTTCCCACATCTCTTTAGACACAAGGAGATAACTGTCAGAAGAACAGTCAGCTATCTTCAGCAAAGAGCTGGTTTGTTGCAGATGTAATTGGTCAGTTTGCGTGTCAGTGCCTGTGGGAGTATGTAGGACAGAGTATGAAGGAAGGATTGATTGTGGACAATTATTAAAATGGTGCCGTGCTTCCTGCTTCCTTGACTCTTGGCTCCACCTGGCAGGAAAGTGACAATGGGTTCTCCGCACAAACCCTGATTAAAATAACGGTCGGGCCCTAATGACATCATTGGAGCCTGATATGCATATTTAAAGATCAACCCTACGGTTTCCGACTGGTGTCCTTGCCGCCTGCTCAGAAGAGCAGGTTAAAATCGGAACTTTTGGTAAAACAGCAAGACCTCGATGGATAAGTTCTATGGGTGATTTTAACTGCCCTACTGCCCAGTTTCCACTGGCCAGGCAGATTTAAAATCACCCCTTATGTTTCTATGTATTATTAGAAATGCAGCAAGGATTGGTGGTCTAAATGTACTAAAATGGGAAGAGTTTAACTATCAGGTGGCTGACCGGCAGAGCCTGATAATGCCAACAGAAGGTCCATTTTGAGGGCCGGGCCTCATTACCATTACACTCTTAGGATTATGGAAATAGAGAAGGGGATGAAAGCTTGTGGCTGTGTGGTTCTTCACATGGATGCCAAAGTGACAGTGTGGGTGTTCAGTCACTAACCTGGCACCAGTAATATACCTTTGACCATGCCATATTCCACAGCAAGAGCAGACTGCCTCCCTATGAGCTCTGTGGCTTTCTCCTCGTAGGTCATGAGATGTTTCAGGTTGGGCATGTCCACTCCGGTGGTCTGCTTCTCGCAGGTAGTGTGTGTCATTTTCTCTCGTAACAAAACTTATTAAATCATAGGAACAGGGGTAGGCCAATCAGCCCCTCGAGCCTGTTCCGCAATTCAATTAGATCGTGGCTGACCTGTACCACAACTCCATTTACCCACCTTTATTCCACAGGCCATGTTTTATGCACATTACAAAAACAATATTGCAAGCAAATATGGAATTTGACAGGTATTGTCAGGAAGCAAACAACAAGAACAAGAAGTATATAATGCAGCTGCACCAGATGTTTACATACCTACAGCTAACAATCAACCATGCGCAAACTCAGTCCTTAAAGCTGTGCATGTATTAGAGATGTAACTCACTGACCTGATTTAATCACAAGATCAAATGAATCATTACTGATACTTTAGACTGACTAATATCTGCTACCATCTTGAATTTAAAGATGCGAGATAGGAGATTTTTTTGTAGCTGTTACAGTAATCTAGTGGCAATGCTTACTTAAAGGTTTAAAAGATGAAATTTGAATAGTGCAGAAAGCCTTTACAGTTTTAAATGTCATCTGGAAAGGCAGACGTCTAAAAATGGAAACAAAGGTATATTTTTAAATCATTAATATTTGCAGACAGTTGAACATGGACTATTAGTGGTGAGAAAAGGATTAGGACCTTTAAAACAATCGGCTCCTTAGGAAACACTGGACAGCTGGATACACCTATGATTTGATTCTTCAAGAGTTGCGTGTGAAGATGGAGCTGATAGTGACAATTATCAAAGATGTCAACCCCGATTTTAACTTGGGGCGCAAATCAGCCGGGTGGGGGGTGGGCAGGCGGCAAGCCGCCATAACATTGTTGGCGTGATGTCCAGGCAATTTTAACTCTAAGTTTCATTTCTATTTTTGGCACACCCCGAGGTCTCTTAAAGCGAAGTTGCATTCCCTGCTTCGATTTTTGCTTGAAGAATGATGGAAAAGATTGTAGCAGCACAGATGAGCAGAGAGGCTGTCCCCTCCATTTTTCAGATACTTCCCTGGAGGTCCTAGTGGAAGAAGTGAAGGCAAGTAAGGAGCAACTGTTCCTCAGAAGTCGCAAGAGCGTCCCAAGGCTGGATGGAGGAGGCTGTAAGGGTCAGTGCCAGTAGCATCACTCCCAAAACCTGGGTTCAATAACCTCACAAGAGCAGCTAGGCTGAATACCGCTCTTCATCTCTCTATCTCTCTCAACAACACTTCAAAACACCCGTCACCCATCCCCCACCACTCTCAACAATTTCCTCCCTTCCATCGCATCCTTCAGCAAACAATCACAAGGTACACTGCCAACCCTCTCTTTTTCATTCCAAATACTCATCTCATTTCCTTTCATCACACACAATTCTCTTCTCACATCCCACCACTTGCACAACCACCAACCAATGTTCCCTCTAAATTTTCTTTGTACTGGGCGGGCTACAAACTCCTCTGAGCACTACTTTTTTGTCCATGGGTAGTTTACATTACCTGGTGCCGCACGCCACGACGAAGTTGTGTGCGTGTTTATTTCAATGCACGGTACATTCCAGAGCTCTTCAGTACAGCCCTGACTGTGTATCCAGATTTTCAGTTGTCTGCTTCATGCTGCATAACTTTCCCATAATGATGGACTTACCACTACCTGGGCAGCACGAAGTGGAGGAGGTGGGGGAAGAGCAGGAACAACATCGGCCACCAGTGTCCCTAGCTGTCACAGCTCTTGGAAAGCAGGTCATCCAAGAGCGCTTTACATGAACCATCATGTCTCCCATCTTGAATACACGCAACTGTCCCACAATCCTTATCACCACCAACCTTACTACCACCATCCAATTACCTTCGTGTCTGCGCTGGCCGACAAAGAGCTATCCAGCCTAATCCCACTTTCCAGCTCTTGGTCCGTAGGCCTGTAGGTTACGGCACTTCAAGTGCACATCCAAGCACTTTTTAAATGTGGTGAGTGTTTCTGCCTCTACCACCCTTTCAGGCAGTGAGTTCCAGAACCCCACCACCCTCTGGGTGAAGAAGTTTCCCCTCAAATCTCCTCTAAACCTCCGACCAATTACTTTAATTCTATGCCCCCTGGTTGTTGACCCCTCTGCTAAGGGAAATAGATCCTTCCTATCCACTCTATCTAGGCCCCTCATAATTTTATACACCTCAATAAGGTCTCCCCTCAGCCTCCTCTGTTCCAAAGAAAACAACCCCAGCCTATCCAATCTTTCCTCGTAGCTAAAATTCCCCAGTCCAGGCAACATCCTGGTAAATCTCCTCTGTACCCCCTCTAGTGCAGTCACATCTTTCCTTCTCCATTTACCTTTTCAACAGCCACTCACTAACTCTCCCCCTCTCTTTCTGAAGAACAAGACAGCACATAATGTGATGGAGAGGCACAAGATGGGAGGCGGAGTCACCAACATCATCACCCTACCCAAGCAGAGCAGTGGCCCAAGGCTGAGCCATCAGCATTGGGGAAGACGAGGCGATCGGCTTATCTCAGGAGAGTGTCTGCATATTACTTGTAATCCTTCATTCAGCTCAGCAAATATGTAACAAGCTTCATAACTTCAAGCTGTATTTTCAAGGTAATCACCTGCAAATGTCCAGCTTCTATCTGCCATCATAACTATTGTCCCTTTTCTCTTATTCCAGGTCCTTTTCAGCAACAAGAGGCTCCTGCGCAAGAAGACACCTTAGAGGAGTACAGTTCTCCTGTGGATGTACTGTCACGTGCTCGATCCCTCCCAGGCACCAAACACTGGGTTAGATAGTGAGGCAGAGATCTGCATGAGTGAGAAGCAGGTACTCATGGCAGGGACAACACGGGAAACAGTTTGCTGGAGGGTGAGGTCTCTCCCAGCTCAGCTGAGGATGACAGAAATGAGGACTTCAGGGGCCCAGCCATGAAAACTTCTGGCATCACACGAGCAGCTTTATCATGTATTGGAAGGCCTGCCAAGGAGTTTAGCACAATGGCTGAAAGTGTGGAGCACTCTGCTTCCAGCTTATGTGATGTTATCTGCAGTTTACCCTGGAGAATGTGATGCGGGCCCTCACAAAGGGAATTAGTGTCACCAGTCTTTGCAGCTTTTGTGGAAGCTCAATTGGCTGCTATGCAGGGTCTAGGCACCACCTTAGAGAGACATGTGTCGACATTGGGTAGACTGGTGGACTGAATAGATAGGGTCTATCAAGGAGTCCCTCCTCTTCTATAGTCTGCTCTCCCGCAGCTCAGTGGAAGTGATGAGCCCCAGTCCCACAGATGTGGCTGTGGTGTGATGGGAGCAGTACATGTTTCCTCTCTTAGGATGTTTGCTCGTCTGCTCCTTCATTACCCCCTCAACCAATAGCAGCCAGAGTGCCAGAAAGTCAACTGTGTCAGACTGCCCAAGTAGCAGCAAAGATGCAGCACTCTGCAGCCAGGCCCCAACAGGCTCGAGCACTCAAAGTCACCAGCCACAAACATCTCAAAGGTCCCAACAGCAACCTTCTGCCAGCTTTGCTGTGGCTATTAGGGGAGCACCTTGAATGAGTAGCAGAGTTAGTAAACCTTTTAAGAAAAGAAATTATGGGTTGAATGGACTTGAACGGATATGGTGGACAACAATATAGCCCCTGCCACAGTACCAAAATGGCTCTCGTCAAAGTCACAAATGACATCCTTTGTGACTGTGACAAAGGTAAACTATCCCTCCTTCTCCTTCTTGACCTGTCTGCAGCTTTTGACACGGTTGACCACCCCATCCCCCTCCAACATCTCTCCATTGTCGTCCAGTTGGGTGGGACTGCTCTCGCCTGGTTCCATTCTTATCTATCTAATCGTAGCCAGAGGGAATCACCTGCAATGGCTTCTCTTCCCACTCCTGCATCGTTGCCTCTGGGGTCCCCCAAGGATCTATCCTTGGCCCCCTCCTATTTCTCATCTACATGCTGCCCTCGGCGACATCATCCGAAAACACAGCGTCAGTTTCCACATGTACGCTGATGACACCCAGCTCTACCTCACCAGCACTTCTCTCGACCCCTCCACGGTCTCTAAATTGTCAGATTGCTTGTCAGACATCCAGTACTGGGTGAGCAGAAATTTTCTCCAATTAAATATTGGGAAGACCGAAGCCATTGTTTTCGGTCTTCGCCACAAACTCTGTTCCCGAGCCATTGCCTCCATCCCTCTCCCTAGCATCTGTCTGAGACTGAACCAGACTTTGCAATCTTGGTGTCATATTGAACCCTGAAATGAGCTTCCAACCACATATCCGCGTCATAACTAAGACCACCTATTTCCACCTCCGTAATATCGCCCATCACCGCCCTTGCCTCAGCTCATCTGCTGCTAAAACCCTCATCCATGCCTTTGTTACCTCTAGACTTGACTATTCCAACGCACTTCTGGCCAGCCTCCCACATGATACCCTTCGTCAACGTGAGGTCATCCAAAACTCGGCTGCCCGTTTCCAAATTGCACCAAGTCCCATTCATCCATCACCCCTGTGCTCGCTGACCTACATTGGCTCCTGGTTAAGCAATGCCTTGATTTTAAAATTTTCATTCTTGTTTTCAAATCCCTCCATTGCCTTGCCCCCCCATCTCTGTAATCTCCTCCAGCTCCACAACCCGCCCTCCACCCCCCCACCCTGAGATATCTGCGCTCCTCTAATTCTGTCCTCCTGAGCATCGTTGATTTTAATCGCTCAACCACGGGTGGCGGTGCCTTCAGCTGCCTTGCCCTAAGCTCTGGAATTCCCCCGGTAAACCTCTCCGCCTCTCTACCTCTCTTTCCTCCTTTAAGTCGCTCCTTAAAACCTACCTCTTTGACTAAACTTTTGGTCACCTGCCCTAATTTCTCCTTATGTGGCTCGGTGTCAAATTTATTTGTCTTAAAATACTCCTGTGAAATGCCTTGGGACGTTTTACTACCTTAAAAGCACTATATAAATACAGGTTGTTGTTGTTGTTGGTTGATCACTTGGGTGAGAAATGAATGGAACGCAGTTATGGTTTCTGCCATTAATCATGTTTCTCACATTTGGCACTTTAGTCCGCAATGTGGTATAATAGCAGCTTCTGATTCTGTATTGTCAGTATGTCATTAATATAGAAGTTGACTGAATGGTTTCAATGTTCTTTTTAACTTTGCTGTTCATTATTAGATTGTTTTAAGTACTTCTTGGCAATGGTCCCTTTCATTTTTTTAGGGTGCGCGGCCCCTTTAACGAGCTTTGGGGCCCATTCAAATTTCTGCGCATGTGTGGTTTTTCCATTCAAAAGCCAGTGACCGGCCTGCGTGGGACCTCCAGAGCGCTGCGTGGCCGCACTTAACGGAAACATTGCTTCCTGGTTGAATTCAGGGTCTTGAATATTTAGGTGTTATCTTAATATACATCAGTCTTAGGATGGTGAAACTTTAAAGTGTTAACTATTTGAAGTTTACTACTGGGCTGAATGATGGTGCTGATTGTCCATCATAGCAATTTTCATGTTTCTTTTGTTGCCAAATATGAAATTATTTGTGGCATATTTAATTGAAACATGAAGAAATGGCCACACTTCATGCTTTTAAATGAAATGTGGCCAGAGCACTTAAATACATTGAAAGTAACTGCAAATTACTATTTATTTACACATATAGGGGCTGAATTTCTTTGTCATTTTTGGCACATTAGCAGCATTTAAGTGGTGCCGGAAACTCTTTCTGGTAGGAAAATCTGGTAGAAGCCATGACAATGCATCATAATGATTATTTGCAGCTACATAATCATGCCAATAATCATCATTTGAGTGAGTAACTCAAGAGCAAATAAGACGTTAACATCCATGTGTCAGCCTTTGCACATTTGTAACACTCTTGCCTCTGAGTCGGTAGGTTGTGGGTTCAAGGCCCATTCCAGGGACCTGAGCACATAATTTAAGCTGAAATCCCAGTGCAATACTGAGGGAGTGCTGCACTGTTGGAGGTGCCGTCTTTTGCATGGAACATTAAACCAGGGCCTGTCTTCCCACCAGGTAGAAGTAAAAGACTCCATGGTATTCTCTGATGAAGAGCAGGGGAGTTCTCCTGGTGTTCTCTCTAACAATTATTCCTCAGCTAAAACAGAGTATCTGGTCATTTATCTCATTGCTGTTTGTGGGATGTTGGTGTGCTCAAATTTGCTACCATGTTTCCCTACACAAAAACGGACTACACTTCAAAAGTACTTCATTGGCTGTGAATCACTTTGGGACCTGAGGCCGTGGAAAGTGCTATATAAATATACGTTCTTACCTTATTTCTTCATAAATAAAAGGATTATGCCAGTGCACATTCTATTTTAATACAATAATTTCAAAATGTACACAAGGCAACCTACTCATTCTTAATACTGTACTTCCCCTGGGTGCCCACACATATTCTAGTGCTTCTTCTAGGTTCAACCCAAGGGCCTGAATCGCAGGAGGTGGTTGGCTGCTAATGCTCTATAAAAGAATCATTGGGCTGAGGTGGTCCTCTTCTCATGGGAGCTTTCTTCTCACAGGGTAACTACTGTGGCTGCATCTCTGGAGCTTGCTGCTAGGCAGCCTGGTGTTACCAACTACATTCCACTGGCTTGGTGACCTGGGGGCTAAGGCGGAGAGGCCTAGCATGTTCTGCTGTCCTGAGACAGTATCAAGCACGTCGACTTCAGCCACCGCTATTCCACTGGGCCCTGGTATCTTTGGCCCCCACTGATTAGCGTGTTATCTGGTCTAATAACAGCTATCAGATCCTGAAAGCCCTGATAAACAGCAGTATTCATTGTGGTTGCCATGCTCTGGAAGCCGCTATGCAGGCAGCTTTCTATTCTCTCTCCTACTGGCACCAGAGCTGCAGTCTGTGCTTCCACGAAGGTGGAGGCACCAACTAATCCCTGGCCTCTTAACTAGGGATCTGCTGCAGATGCCAATGAAGCTGCCACATGCTTCATTTGTTCTTGCAATAAAGGTAACACTTTTGAGATGTTGCCGCAAATGGGAACTGTAGACCCGAGAGTCACATCTGTCACATAACCTCAGACATTGATCTCAGAGTCTGCATGGAATCCGTAAAGAGGAGTGGGACCTGTTCAGTGCATTAACCACTGAGCTTGAGTAGGAGCAGTGAGAGGAAAGAATACATGTTGTGGGGAGAATGCAAGGCAAGGGGAGAGGGGAAAATGCATGGCAAGGGGGAAATGGCATACTGGGACAGGAAGGAGCTGTACCAATGCGATGGGCTCCACCTGAACTGAAATGGGACCAGTGCCCTAGCGGAAAGAGTAAATAGGGAGGTGGCAAAGGCTTTAAACTAGTAAGATGGGGGGAAGGATCTACAAGAAATGAACCAAGCCTAAATATAACAAAACAGGAAAGGAGAGTATAGGACAGACTAAACTAAAGGAGGACATAAATGGCCAGGGAATAAGTAGAGCTATGGAACAGGAGTGTAAAAGAGGGTTAAAATAAAGTGAGAATAACTGCTATTAAAAATGAGTTAAACTGTCTATACAGCAATGCACAAAGTGTCCGTAATAAAACAGGGAAACTGGAGGCAATGATACGTTGTGAGGAACCAGATATAGTAGGGATTACTGAGAAATGGCTACAGAAAAATCAGGACTGGGAATTAAACATTGCAGGGTACAACATATTTAGAAAAGATAGAGAGGGAAAAAGGGGAGATGGAGTAGCTGTACTTATTAGAGATAACATATGACTAACAAAAAGTGATACAGCCATCAGCAAGACAGAAATAGAATCCATGTGGATAGGGATAAAAGATAATAAAGGATCAATCATATTAATAGGGGTAGTCTACAGACCACCTAATAGTGGAAGGGAAGTGGAGGAAGAAATATGCAAACAAATTAATAATTATGAAACTACCCTGAAATTAATTGGCCAGAAGAGGTAGGTAAAGGGGATAAGGGAATGGAGTTCCTACATTGTGTACAGTACTCCAGTATGTAAGAAGCCCAACAAGGGAGGATTTGCTACTAGATCTAGTAATGGGGAATGAACCAGAGCAGATAAGAGAAGTAAAAGTAGGGGGAACATCTAGGCAATAGTGACCATAATATAATTCACTTTAAGATAATAATTGAGAAGGACATAAGCATGAAAAAGACCAGGATAATAGATTGGAGAAAAGCTGATTTTGAGGGGTTGAGAGTAGAACTTAGGAAAACAAAATGGACAACAATATTGGTAAACAATGATGTAGAATGACAATGGGAAACATTTAAAACAGTGTTCAACAGAGTCCAGGAAAAATATATTCTGCTAAAAAACAAGAACAAAGTAAATGCTAATGAGACACCATGGATGAATAAAGACACAAGGGAAAAATTGAGGGTAAGGAAAGAGGCATACATTAAGTAGATGGACAGCAGAGGAGAACATGACAAAGGAGAATACAAAGCGATTAGGAAGAAGTAAAAAAAATTAGGAAGGCAAAGAGGAACTATGAAATTAAATTGTCAAGGAACGTAAAACAAAATAGCAAAATATTCTACAGGCACATAAATAAAAAAAGGAGTCAGGATGGGAATAGGGCTACTAAGGGATGGATGGTGTAAAATCACATGCAACGATAGTGAAATGGCATAAATATTAAATAATTACCTTGCTACAGTATTTATCAGGGAGACAGATCAGGTAGACAAGACATCGGAAGATGAGATTAGAAATGATATAACCACATTTAAAATAAAAAAAGAAATATTAAATAAACTAATCAAACTTAAAGAGGATAAAACCCTTGGTCCGGACGGATTGCATCCGCACATTTTAAAAGAATCTAGAGAAGAGATATCAGAAGCACTATGGAACTAAACATTGTGCAATCATCAGTTAACAGCCCCACTTCTGACCGTATGATGGAAGGAAGATCATTGATGAAGCAGTTGAAGATAGTTGGGCCTAGGGCTCTGCCTTGAGGATCGCCTGCAGCGATGTCTTGGGGCTGAGATGATTGGCCTCCAACAACCTCAACTATCTTCCTTTGTGCCAGGTATGACTCCAGCCACTGGTGATGGTTTTACTCGGGCTCCTTGATGCCGTACTCAGTCAAATGCTGCCTTGGTGTCAAGAGCAGTCACTCTCACCTCACCTCTTGAATTCAGCTCGCGTCCATGTTTGGACCAAGGCTGTAATGAGGTTCGGAGCTTAGTGGTTCTGGCGGTACCCAAACTTATCGATGAGTAGGTTATTGGTGAGTAAATGCCACATAATAACACTATTGACAATTACTTCCATTACCTTGCTGATGATTGAGAGTTGGCTGATGGGGCGGAAATATATTGCCGTTCCCTCATCGTTGCTGGGTCAAAATCCTGGAACTCCCTCCCTAACAGCACCATGGGAGTACCTTCACAAGGACTGCAGCAGTTCAAGAAGGTGGTTCACCTTCTCAAGGGAAATTAGGGATGGGCAATAAATGCCACATCCCAGGAACTAATAAAAAAAAATTGGCTGAGTTGAATTTGTCCTGCTTTTTGTGGACAGGACATACCTGGACAATTTTCCACATTGTTGGGTAGATGCCAGTGCTGTAGCTGTACAGAAACAGCTGTTAATGGCACAGATAGTTCTGAAGCACAGGTTTTCAGCATTGCAGCTGGGATATTGTCAGGGCCCGTAGCCTTTGCTGCGTCCAGTGCGCTCAGCCATTTCTTGATGTCAGGTGAAGTGAATTGAATTGGCTGAAGATTAGCACCCATGATGTTGGGGACCTCAGGAGGCCAAGAAGAATCATCCACTCAGCACCTCTGAGTGCAGATAGTTGAGAACATTTCAGCCTTGCCTTTTGCACGTACATTCTGTGCCCTTGCTATCCTCAGTGCTTCTTCCAAGTGGTGTTCAACATGGAGGCATACTGATTCATCAGCTGAAGGAGGGCGGTAGGTGGTAATCAGCAGATATCCTTGCCCATGTTTGACCTGAAGCCATGAAACTTCATAGGCTCCAGAGTCAACACTGAGGACTCCCAGGGCCACTCTCCCCTGACTATATACCCATTGTTTCCCCAACTCTGGTGCGTTTGTTCTGCTGGTGGGACAGGGGACACCTTCTGAAAAAACTTGTACCATGACTTGTAACAACGACTTTTATTTTAATATTGTGTATATATATAAATTAGTCTCTACAAATTTCATGTGACAACTTTATTATAAATTCCTATATCTTATCTATCTATCTTATATATATAAAGCGGCTCTTCTGTCTGTCTTTCTGTCTGTCTGTCTGTTCTCTATACGTTTGAAAGTTATAGAGCGTACCGACGCGTGTGTCACGTCAAAAGAAAGCTTACGATTACGGACCGGTCATAGGCGTATTTACGTTTCGGCCGGACAAAAATCGCGCCCGCGGTATCCAAAAAAGTTCAACATTCCGCTCATTAGCATCTCATTAGCGACAGGTCGACCAATCGTACGGCGGGTTCCTGGCGCGTGCCATCCTACAGTTGAGTGTTGAGTGACTTGACGATTGACCAATCCTACGCTTCGGTGACCTGACGGTCGACCAATCGGTGCGTGTGTGGGCGGGCCTTATCGTTCTGAACTGAGGTGAGTGGCCGCCATCTTGATTTTTCACGATTTTTTCCCCACACTTTCTGTGTGTTAGGGAACTAAGGTAAACTAAGGTAAATATTTGAATTATGTGTTAGGGAATTAAATAACAATTTATTTGAGTTTTAAATTGTGTTTAGCAACAGTAGGAAATTAAGTGATCCCCTAACCGCCGCCGTCCCCCCCCCCTCCTCCTCACCCTCGCGCATGGGGGACTCGGGGCTGCTCTCCAGGCCCGCTGCAGGCAGGCCTGAAGCTCAAAAAATTTCTCTCTCTCTCTCTCTTCCCTCTCTCTCTCTCTCCTTCTCCTCTTCCCTTTCTCTCTCTCTCCTTCTCCTCTTCCCTCTCTCTCTCTCCTTCTCCTCTTCCCTCTCTCTCCTCTTCCCTCTCTCTCTCTCTCTCTACTTCCCCCTCTCTCTCTTCCCGTGAGTGCGGGACCGGAAAAACCGGCGGTTTTTAAAATCAACAAATTTCTCTCTCTCTCTCTCTCAGGTGAGGGAGGTTTGACGGTGTCGGGGCCCGGGCTCCTCCACTGGGCGGGGAGGTTTGACGTTGCCAGGGCCGGAGCGCGGGCGGGCCGCCCGAAGTTTCCCGCTCGAGCCGCTCGCCAACGGCCGCCGGGCCGCGGGGTTTCCCTGCCTGCTCCCCGCGGGCCGCCTCGCGCCGCTAGCACTGACCGCGCCTGCGCCGCTCTCCCGCTCCCGGCGCCAGCCGCGCTCAGCTCAAGGGGGGAGTGTGAGGGGGGGGGAGTGTGAGGGAGAGGGGGGAGGAGTGTGAGGGAGAGGGGGGGAGAGTGTGAGGGAGGGGGGGGAGAGTGTGAGGGAGGGGGGGAGTGTGAGGGAGAGGGGGGTAGTGTGAGGGAGAGGGGGGGAGTGTGAGGGAGGGGGGGGAGTGTGAGGGAGAGGGGGGAGTGTGAGGGAGAGGAGGGGGGAGTGTGAGGGAGAGGAGGGGGGGAGTGTGAGGGAGAGGAGGGGGGGAGTGTGAGGGAGAGGAGGGGGCAGTGTGAGGGAGAGGAGGGGGGAGTGTGAGGGAGAGAGGGGGGAGTGTGAGGGAGAGGAGGGGGAGTGTGAGG